>NC_052067.1:5815969-6124844 GCF_015852505.1 Tachyglossus aculeatus
ATTTCTTCAACAATTTGCTATTGCTGAGTGGGGTGTGTGGTTTCTGTGGGGAGAAGTTACAACCAGGAGCATTTTCAATATGATTCACCCTGCTGTGGCCAGTGAAATCAAATTTTCAGCCCACTCGAGATTCTTTGGAATATTCAGAAGGAGCAGAAGAATCTGCTGTGAAAGTGCCGGTTTTATCATCATCAATCGTATTTATTGAGCGCTTACTATGTACAGAGCACTGTACTAAGTGCTTGGGAAGTACAAATTGGCAACATATAGAGACAGTCCCTACAACAGTGGGCTCACAGTCTAAATCTGAGACGATTGGATTTGTGTAGCTATGAGGAGAGAAAAAGTAAACAGGCCACTGAGTATCTTTCCTTTTTGTAAAAATGGTATTTTTTAAAACTCTTTCTATGTATTGAGCTTAGTTTAAGTTCTGGAGTAGTTAGCGTGGCTCAGTGGAAAGAGTCTGGGCTGTGAGCCCACTGTCGGGTAGGGACCATCTCTATATGTTGCCAACTTGTACTTCCCAAGTGCTTAGTACAGTGCTCTGCACACAGTAAGCGCTCAATAAATACGATTGAATGAATGAATGAATGAGAGTCAGAGGTCATGGGTTCTAATTCCGCCTCCACCGCTTGTCGGCTGTGTGACCTTGGGCAAATCACTGAACTTCTCTGTGCCTCAGTTCCCTCATTTGTAAAATGGGGATTAAAACTGTGAGCCCCACGTGGGACAACCTAGTTACCTTGTATCTCCCCCAGTGCTTAGAAGAGTGTTTGGCACATAGTAAGCGCTTAACAAATACCATCATTATTATAGTTACAAGATCGGATCGGACGCAGTCCTGACCCATGTGGAGCTCACAGTGGGAGGGAGAACGGGTGTCTGATCCCCATTTTACAGATGAAGAAACTGAGGCCCATAAAGTGACATAGCCAAGGTCACACAGCAGACAAATGGCAAGTTGTGTCATCTTGGACAAATCACTTCACTTCTCTGTGCCTCAGTTACCTCATCTACCAAATGGGGATTGAGACCGTAGGCCTGTGTGGGACAGGGACTGTGTCCAACCTGATTTGCTTGTCTCTACCCCAGCGCTTAGTACAGTGCCTGGCACATAGTAAGCGCTGAGCAGATACCACTGTTATTATTAGTATTATTATTTAATGGAGTCTCTCCAAGACTATCACACTCACAGATGAGAAGCAGGGAGGCCTAGTGGAGAAAGCACAGGCCTGGGAGGCGAAGGACCTGAGTTTAATCTGTCACTTTTCTACTGTGTGACCTCGGGCAAGTCATTTCATTTCTCTGGGCCTCAGTTACCTCATCTGTAAAATGGAGATTAAGACTACAAGCCCCATGTGGGACAGAGACTGTGTCCAATCTGATTTATCTTGAATCCACCCCATCGCTTAGTACAGTGCCGGACACAATGTAAGTGCATAACAAATACCATTATTGTTATTATTATTATTACTATTATTATCTTCACAGTGCCTTGTTCTTCTTCAAGTCTCTTCTTTGAGACCTCCCTCCCTCCCTCTCCTCCCTACCCTACACTCTCTCTAATGCTGTTCACCAACTGCTACGCAGCATGTCTCAGTGGAAACAGCACAGGCTTTGGATTCAGGGGTCATGGATTCAAATACTGGCTCTGCCACTTATAATAATGATGGCATTTATTAAGTGCTTACTATGTGCAGAGCACTGTTCTAAGCACTGGGGAAGTACGAGGTGATCGGGTTGTCCCACATGGGGCTCACAGTCATAATCCCCATTTTACAGATGAGGTAACTGAGGCACAGAGAAGTTAAGTGACTTGCCCGAAGTCACACAGCTGACAATTGGAGGAGCCGGGATTTGAACCCATGCTCTGACTCCAAAGCCTGGGCTCTTTCCACCGAGCCATGCTGCTTCTCTCAATCCCCATGACTCAGAGGTCATGAGTTCAAATCCCAACTCTGCCACTTGTCAGCTGTGTGATTTTGGGCAAGTCATTTAACTTCTCTGTGCCTCAGTGACCTCATCTGTAAAATGGGGATGAAGACTGTGAGCCCCCCGTGGGACAACCTGATCACTTTGTAACCTCCCCAGCGCTTAGAACAGTGCTTTGCACATAGTAAGCACTTAATAAATGCCGCTATTATTAATTATTATCACCATTTTGCAGATGAGGGAACTGAGACTCAGAGAAGTTAAGTGATTGGCCCAAGGTCACTTGCCCAAAGTCTGATGGAGGGGGCATTCTGGGAAAGTGTTTAGACACAGTTCTAAGAGCCCTGACTGAACGTCTCTGAGGGGCGTGAGAAATTGAAATTACTCATGAGGTCCTGCTGATTGTAGGCCGATGTGGAGTTATTCTGGGACGAAAACAGTCCTGAGGTTAAAGTTGAGTCCAGAGGAAAACAGTTCTCACTGAGGAGCACCTGGGTTCTACTCTATAGAGAAGCAGCGTGGCTCAGTGGAAAGAGCACAGGCTTTGGAGTCAGAGGTTGTGGGTTCTAATCCTGGCTCCGCCAATTGTCAGCTGTGTGACTTTGGACTAATCACTTCACTTCTCTGGGCCTCAGTTACCTCATCTGTAAAATGGGGATGAAGACTGTGAGCCCCCCGTGGGACAACCTGATCACCTTGTAACCTCCCCAGTGCTTAGAACAGTGTTTTGCACTTAATAAATGCCATTATTATCATTATTATTATTATTCCCGGCTCTTCCAACTGCTCTACCGAATCGCTAGCTGCGTGACCTTGGGCAAGTCGCTTAACTTCTCTGGGGCTCAGTTTCCTCCTCTGTAAAATGGGGTTTCAATCTCTGTTTTCCCTCCTACTTGGACTGTGAGGCTGACGTGGGATGGGGACTGTGTCCAACCTGATTAACTTGTATCTACCTCAGTGCTTAGACTGGTGTTTGCCATACTGTAGTGCTTAAAAAAAACTATTAAAAAACATTCATTCATTCAATTGGATTTATTGAGCGCTTATTGTGCGCAGACCACTGTACTAAGTGCTTAGTACAGTGCTCTGCACACCGTAAGCACTCAATAAATACAACTGATTGATTGGGAAATACAATTTGGCAACATATAGAGATGCTCCCTACCCAACAACAGGCTCAATAAATACTACTGATTGATTGATAGAGGGGTGACAGGAAGGAAACGACCAGAACACCGTGGAAAGGAGCATGTGGTTGAATTTTTGTTCAGTTCTCTACCCAAACTCCATTCCTCGGTTCCATACGACAGAAGAGACCTGTCAGATTACTTATTCCGTGTCATTCTCACATGGGCAAAACCCCTACTGAGATCACATCTCCTCCAGAAAGCATTAAGAATAATAATAATAATAGTAATAATAATTATGGTACTTGTTATGAGTCAACCAGATTTAATAATAATAACAATAGCAATAATGACATTTATTAAGCACTTACGATGTGCAAAGCACTGTTCTAAGCGCTGGGGAGGTTACAAGGTGATTAGGTTGTCCCACAGGGGGCTCACAGTTTTCCTCCCCATTTTACAGATGAGGGAACTGAGGCCCAGAGAAGTGAAGTGACTTGCCAAAGTCACACAGCTGACAATTGGAAGAGCCGGGAGTAGAACCCATTAGAACCGCCTTACCTCCTTCCCCTCCCCACAGCACCTGTATATATGTTAGTACGCATTTATTACTCTATTTATTTATTTATTTTACTTGTACATATTTATTCTACTTATTTTATTTTGTTAATATGTTTTGTTTTGTTCTCTGTCTCCCCCTTCTAGACTGTGAGCCCACTGTTGGGTAGGGACCGTCTCTATATGTTGCCAACTTGGACTTCCCAAGCGCTTAGTACAGTGCTCTGCACACAGTAAGCGCTCAACAAATATGATTGAATGAATGAATGACCTCTGACTCCAAAGCCCAGGCTCTTTTCCACTGAGCCACGCTGCTTCTCTGATTTGATTTTGGTTTTTTAAAATTGACCTAAATCCTAGTAGAAAATAAGGAAATGTACTTACTATGTGCCAAGCACTGTTCTAAGGCTGGGGTAGATACAAGATCCTCCTCCCTTCAAGGCCCTACTGAGAGCTCACCTCTTCCAGGAGGCCTTCCCACACTGAGCCCCCTCCTTCCTCTCCCCCTTCTCCCCCTCTCCATCCCCCTCGCCTTACCTCCTTCCCTTCCCCACAGCACCTGTATATACGTATATATGTTTGTACGGATTTATTACTCTATTTATTTATTTATTTTACTTGTACGTATCTATTATATTTATTTTATTTTGTTAATATGTTTTGTTTTGTTTTCTGTCTCCCCCTTCTAGACTGTGAGCCCACCTTTGGGTAGGGACCGTCTCTATATGTTGCCAACTTGTACTTCCCAAGCACTTAGTACAGTGTTCTGAACACAGTAAGTGCTCAATAAATACGATTGATTGATTGATTGATTGATGAACAAATTGGACACAGTCCCTGTCCCACATGGGGCTCCCATTCTTAATCCCCATTTTACAGATGAGGTAATGCAGGCCCAGAAAAGTGAAGTGACTTGCCCACGGTCACACAGCAGACAAGTGGCAGAGCCAGGATTAGAACCCAGGTCCCACTTACTCCCCATCCCATGCTCTATCCACTAAGCCGCTCTGCTTCCCTGGCTAACTGATCATCTCCCCAGTCAGTCAGTTGTATTTATTGAGCGCTTTCTGTGTGCCGAACACTGTACTGCGTGGCTCAGAGGAAAGAGCATGTATGTTGCCAACTTGTACTTCCCAAGCACTTAGTACAGTGCTCTGCACACAGTAAGCACTCAATAAATGCGATTGAATGAATGAATGAAGAGCATGGGCTTGGGAGTCAGAAGACCTGGGTTCTAATCTCACCTCCGCCACTTGTCTGCTGTGTGACCTTGGGCAAGCCACTTAACTTACCTGTATATTTGTATATATGTTTGTACGTATTTATTACTCTATTTTATTTGTACATATTTATTCTATTTATTTTATTTTGTTAATCTGTTCTGTTTTGTTGTCTGTCTCCCGCTTCTAGACTGTGAGCCCCCTCCTTCCTCTCCCGCTCATCCCCCTCTCCATTACCCCGCCTTACCTCCTTCCCTTCCCCACAGCACCTGAATATATGTATATCTGTTTGTACGGATTTATTACTCTATTTACTTATTTATTTTACTTGTACATATCCATTCTATTTATTTTATTTTGTTAATATGTTTTGATTTGTTCTCTGTCTCCCCTTTCTAGACTGTGAGCCCACTGTTGGGTAGGGACTGTCTCTATATGTTGCCAACTTGTACTTCCCAAGCGCTTAGTACAGTGCTCTGCACACAGCAAGTGCTCAATAAATACGATTGATTGATTGAAATATGACTGAATGAATGAACTCTAATAATAATAATAATAATGTTGAACACTGCTCCAAGTGCTAGGGTAGATGCAAGGTAATCAGGTTGTCCCACGGGGGGCTCACAGTCTTAATCCCCCTTTTACAGATGAGGGAACTGAGGCACAGAGAAGTTAAGTGACTTGCCCAAAGTCACACAGCTGACAAGTGGCAGAGGCAGGATTAGAATCCATGTCTTCTGACTCCCAAGCCTGGGCTCTTTCCACTAAGCCATTCTGCTTCTTTAGGCTGTAAGCTCATTGTGGGCAGGGAATGTATCTGTTTATCGTTTATCGTTGCATTGTTCTCGCCCAAGTGCTTTGTACATGGCTCTGCACACGGTAAGCGCTCAATAAATACAATTAGAATGAATGAATGAATAACTTCTCCCTCAACCAATCTGAATGTGATTCTGAGAACAGAATAATAATAAAATAATAATAATGATGATGGCATTTGTTAAGCGCTTACTATGGGCGATGCGCTGTTCTAAGTGCTCAGGGGGGATACAAGGTGATCAGGTTGTCCCACTGGGGACTTACAGTCTTAATCCCTATTTTACAGATGAGGGAACTGAGGATCAGAGAAGTTAAGTGACTTGCCCAAGGTCACCCAGCAGACATGTGGTGGAGTCGGGATTAGAACCCACGTCCTCTGACTCCCAAGCCTGGGCTCTTGCCGCTGAGCCACGCTGCTTCTTCGATGCCACCCTACCCCACCCCACTTGGGATTTCATGGCATAAGGAGTCGGGGAGAAGTTGGTTTTTAGCTGGGCTCAGCTTCTCCGCCCTTCCTGTGCAGCTGGATTCGCCGACTTGAATGCTACATTAAAGCATACTTAAAAATAGATGGAAATTGACATCTTGGAATTTATCATCTATTCGAAAAGGGAAACTAGTCAAACAGAAGGCCCCCGGGGAATCCTAATGGAAGTGCAAATCTCTCACATCCTCACTCCCCTCTCCCTGCCCTGAAGATAATAATAATAATAATAATAATGATGGTATTTGTTGAGCACTTACTATGTGCCAAGCACTGTTCTAAGTGCTGGAATGGTTACAGGGTAATCAGGTTGTCCCACGTGGGGCTCACACTTTTAATAATAATAATGATGATGGCATTTAATGGCATTTATTAAGCACTCACTATGTGCAAAGCACTGTTCTAAGCATTAGGGAGGTTACAAGGTGATCAGGTTGTCCCACGGGGAGGTCACACTTTTAATAATAATAATAATAATAAAAATGGCATTTATTGAGCACTTACTATGTGCAAAGCACTGTTCAGGTTACAAGGTGATCAGGTTGTACCACGGGGGGCTCACAGTCTTAATCCCCATTTTACAGATGAGGGAACTGAGGCACAGAGAAGTGAAGTGATTTGCCCAAAGTCACACAGCTGACAATTGACAGAGCCAGGGTTTGAACCCATGACCTCTGACTCCAAAGCCCATGCTCTTTCCACTGAGCCAAGCTGCTTATCTACCCCAGCGCTTACTAGAAAGTCTGGCACATAGTAAGTTCCAGACTCAATATGTCCAAGACTGAACTCCTTATCTTCCCTCCCAAATCCTGCCCTCTCCCTGACTTTCCCATCACTGTAGATGACACTACCATCCTTCCTGTCTCACAAGCCCGTAACCTTGGTGTCATCCTCGACTCTGCTCTCTCGTTCACCCCTCACATCCAATCCATCACCAAATCCTGCCGGTCTCACCTCCGCCACATCGCCAAGATCCGCCCTTTCCTCTCCCTCCAAACCGCTACCCTGCTCGTTTAATCTCTCGTCCTATCCCGACTGGATTACTGCATCAGCCTCTTCTCTGATCTCCCATCCTCCTGTCTCTCCCAACTTCAATCTTATACTTCACACCACTGCCCAGATCGTCTCTGTGCAGAAACGCTCTGGGCAAGTTACTCCCCTCCTCAAAAATCTCCAGTGGCTACCAATCAACCTATGCATCAGGCAAAAACTCCTCACTCTTGTCTTCAAGGCTGTCCATCACCTCGCCCCCTCCTACCTCACCTCCCTTCTCTCCTTCTACTGCCCAGCCCGCACCCTCCGCTCCTCCACCACTAATCTCCTCACTGTACCTCGCTCTCACCTGTCCCGCCATCGACCCCCGGCCCACGTCCTCCCCCGGGCCTGGAATGGCCTCCCTCTGCCCATCCGCCAAGCTAGCTCTCTTCCTCCCTTCAAGGCCCTACTGAGAGCTCACCTCCTCCAGGAGGCCTTCCCAGATTGAGCCCCCTCTTCCTCTCCCCCTCCTCCCCCTCCTTATCCCCACCCTACCTCCTTCCCCTCCCCACAGTACCTGTATATATGTTTGTACAGATTTATTACTCTATTTATTTTGCTTGTACATATGTACCATTCTATTTATTTTATTTTGTTAATATGCTTTGTTTTGTTGTCTGTCTCCCCCTTCTAGATTGTGAGCCCCCTGTTGGGTAGGGACCATCTCTATATGTTGCCACCTTTTACTTCCCAAGCGCTTAGTATAGTGCTCTGCACACAGTAAGCACTCAATAAATACCATTGAATGAATGAAGTGCTTAAGAAATACCGTAATTATTACTATTACAGTGAGAGCTTACCAAATACCAGGAAGAAAATGAGACAGAGGAGGTTTTCCTGGGAAAGAGGAGACAGACCGTGAAAAGCTCATGGGAGTGTCATGGTTGATTCCTCACTACGACTGGTGGAGATTTCCCCAGAGAGGCAGCCTAATCGTCATAATTTGATTTTTATGAGCATCTATGTTCTTTCACTTGCCTAATTAAAAATGTCTGTGTCGCCCAGAGAGAATCACAGTTAAATTGGCCAGGGTTTCCGACTCCTAGGAGTTCCTGGACCATCTGCCTCTCCAATCGGGAAGCCACATGCTCCTCCGGCTTCCCTGAATGAAATAGTAATAATGGTATTTGTTAAGCGCTTACTGTGTGCCTAGCACTGTTCAAGTGGCAGAGCCAGAATTAGAACAAGGTAATCAGGTTGCTCCACGTGGGGCTCAGTGTCTTAATCCTCATTTTACTGATGAGGTCACTGAGGCACAGAGAAGTTAAGTGACTTGCCCAAAGCTGACAAGTAGCAGAGGCGGGATTGAACCCAGTTTAGAAAGGGGGAGACAGACATCAAAACAAGTAAACAGGCATTAGTAACAACAATATAAATAAACAGAATAATAGATATATGTATACCATTAATAAAATAAATAGAATGATAAATATGTACCTATATACACAAATGCTGTGGGGCGGGGACTTGGGTAGAGCAGAGGGAGGGAGTGGAGGCGATATGAAATGAAAGCAGGCTTGAGGGAAGACCTGAAGGTAGGGCAGGAAAAATGTCCAACGACTGGGTTGTAGTCTACCCTTCATTCATTCATTCATTCAATCATATTTATTGAGCACTTACTGTGTGCAGAGCACTGTACTAAGCGCTTGGGAAGTACAAGTTGGCAACATATAGAGACGGTCCCTACCCAGCAACGGGCTCACAGTCTAGAAGAAGTCTTCCAAGTGCTTAGTACAGTGCTCTGCACACAGTGAGTTCTCAATAAATGCCATTGATGGATTAATTGTGTATTTCCCAAATTTGTGGCTGATTTTAATTGAGAGCGTGAAACGGTGAGCAGAGGTCAATCCATAAGGCATCAGGCAGGGACACAGGAAGCTGGGAGGAATCTTGTCCCTTCAATCAATCAATCAATCAGTCAATCAATCGTATTTATTGAGTGCTTATGGTGTGCAGGGCACCGTTCTAAGCCCTTGGGAGAGTACCACACAACAATATAACGGATGTTTTCACTGCCCACAATGAGCTTACAGTTTAAAGGGGGAGACAGATATTAATATAAATAAATGAGAGATATGGATATAGGAGGTATGTGGCTGGGCGATGCAGAAGAGAGTGGGAAAAGAGGAAATGAGGGCTTAGTCAGGAAAGGGTTGTTGGAGAAGATGTGCTGAAAATAAGGCTTTAAAGGAGGGGAGATTCATTTTCTGTCAGACATGAGGATGGCGGGCGTTCCAGGCCAGAGACAGGACATAGGAGAGAGGTCGGTGATGAGATAGATGAGAACAATATACCGTGAGAAGGTTAGCTTTGGAAGCGAGAAGTGTATGGGCTGGGTTGGAGAAGGAGAGTAGCGAGGCGAGGTTAGGAGGTGGCAGGGAGACTGACTGCATTAAAGCTGTAGATTTGAAATTTTCCATTTTGCCCTAATCTCTGGTGTAAATTTCAGTTTCACTTTCTAGTGTTGAAAATCTCTCACTGGGCTAAGAAATAATAGTCTTTGCTAATTCAGTACATTTTGCCCAGCAGAGGTTAATTTTGACTTGTTGCAGGTTGCATTCCACTTGCTAACCACGGCCGGC
Source organism: Tachyglossus aculeatus (assembly GCF_015852505.1). Taxonomy (NCBI): domain Eukaryota; kingdom Metazoa; phylum Chordata; class Mammalia; order Monotremata; family Tachyglossidae; genus Tachyglossus; species Tachyglossus aculeatus. The sequence goes on from NC_052067.1 coordinate 5,825,724, forward strand.
ACTAGGACTGGATAGGGTATGCCTCTTTTTGACTCTCCCTTCTGTAGCTGAGACTGGTTGAGTACTGGAAATTGTCCGTATGAGCTCCTGAAAGGGGCTATAAGGCTCATTCACTCCTTTGCTAATTCAGTACATTTTGATCTGTGAAATTCAGGACACTTTGAGTTTGGATCATTTTTCTATAAGGCTCACTACTTTGCTAATTCAGTACATTTTAATCTGTGAAATTCAAGACATTGTGAGTTTGGATCATTTTCAAACATATACCTCAAGTCTCAGCTATGATTTCCTTTTTTTCTTTTTTAATGACATTTGTTAAGCACTTACCATGTGCCAGGCACTGTAGTAAGCGCTGGGGTAGATGTTCGCACATGTCCCACAGTCTTAATGTCCATTTTTACAGATGAGGTAACCGAGACTGAGACTGAGCTGAGACTAGCAGAGTACTGGAAATTCTCCGTATGAGCTCCTGAGAGGGGCTATAAGGCTCACTCACTCCTTTCCTAATTCAGCACATTTTAATCTGTGAAATTCAAGACATTATGAGTTAGGATCTTTTCAAAAATATACCTCAAACCTCAGCTATGATTTCCTCTTTTTCTTTTTTAATGACGTTTGTTCATTCATTCATTCATTCAATCGTATTTATTGAGCGCTTACTGTGTGCAGAGCACCGTACTAAGCGCTTGGGAAGTACAAATAGGCAACATATAGAGACGGTCCCTACCCATCAGCAGGCTCACAGTCTAGAAGGGGGAGACAGACAACAAAACAAAACATATTAACAAAATAAAATGAACAGAATAAATATGTACAAATAAAATAAATAAATAAATAGAGTACCAACACTGGGGTAGATGCAAAACAACCTGGTTGACAAAGTCCGTGTCACTCACGTCCCTCAGTCTTAATCCCCATTTTTACAGATGAGGTAACCGAGGCACAGAGAAGTGAAGCAAGTTGCCCAAGGGCACCCAGCAGATACTGGGCAGAGCCGGGATTAGAATCCAGGTCCTCTCACCCCCAGGCCTGTGTTCTTTCCCCTAGGCCACCCTCTTTTCTCTTACTGTTCCTTGCACAATTAAGAACAGGGAATTAGAAGAATATCAATGCTCTTCAAAAAGTAAATTCTCTTTGGTCAGGAACTAGAAATGTTTTTACTGCGCTAGATTTGAGATCAGAACATTTCTCTTTATGTACTAGAGATAGCATGTTTTGAACTCACTATACTTTCCCAAGTGCCTTGATTTAGTGCCTTGAACAGGGCAGTGGCTCAATAAATGTTACTGCTAGGTTGATTATGTGAGCCTTATTTTGGTCAGCCTCAAATTTAACTGTGTTTTTAAGCTCCTAGAGGGCAAAATAATGTGTTAACGGTCTGCGTAGCACTGTGGCTATAAAGCCATAGTCCTAGCTCGCATTGTGAGCCCACTGTTGGGTAGGGACTGTCTCTATATGTTGCCAACTTGTACTTCCCAAGCGCTTAGTACAGTGCTCTGCACACAGTAAGTGCTCAATAAATACGATTGATGATGATGATGATGAATAAATACGATTGATTGATTGATTGATTGATTGTGTTGTATGGAAGGAGAGAAGGTTAGCACTCCCCTTGAGAAAGATGGAAGAGGTCCTAGTGGCCTATACAACACATATATGGTTAAGGCATTGCCACCTGCTTCGTGGCATCTAACCAAGTTTTTCAGTGCTTAGAACAGTGCTTTGCACATAGTAAGGGCTTAACAAATACCATTATCATTATTATTATTATTATTATTATTATTATTATTCAAAGCCCTCTCCCAGCCTCCAATAAACCTTCTTTGCTGAATTTCCAATGCCTGAAGTCTTATCAACCCAGCCACCACCTTCAGCACTAACGTATTCGCATGGCTCAGTGGAAAGAGCCCGGGCTTGAGAGTCAGAAGTCATGGGTTCAAATCCCAGCTCCACCAATTATCAGTTGTGTGACTTTGGGCAAGTCACTTAGCTTCTCTGTGCCTCAGTTACCTCATCTGTACTTCCCAAGTGCTTAGTCCAGTGCTCTGCACACGGTAAGTGCTCAATAAATACGATTGAATAAATCTGTAAAATGGGGATTAAGACTGGGAGCCCCCCATGAGACAACCTGCTCACCTTGTGACCTCCCCAGTGCTTAGAACAGTGCTTTGCACTTAGTAAGCGCTTAATAAATGGCATCATTATTATTATTCAGTCATATTTATTGAGCACTTACTGTGTGCAGAGCACTGTACTAAGCTCTTGGGAAGTACAAGTCGGCAACATCTAGAGATGGTCCCTACCCAACAACGGGCTCACAGTCTAGAATGGAGAGACAGACAACAAAACAAAACATGTAGACAGGTGTCAAAATCATCAGAACAAGTGGAAGTAAAGCTATATGCACATCATTAACAAAATAAATAGATATAGTAAATATGTACAAGTAAAATAAATAGAGTAATAAATCTGTACAAATATATGTACAGGTGCTGTGGGGAGGGGAAGGAGGTAGGGCAGGGGGGATGGGGAGGAGGAGAGAAAAATGGGGGCTCAGTGTGGGAAGGCCTCCCGGAGGAGGTGAGCTCTCAGTAGGGCTTTGAAGGGAGGAAGAGAGCTCTACCCCATCTATCCCATTATCTACCCCAACGCTTAAGACAAGTGCCTGGCGCATAGTAAGTGCTTAACAAATGCCATTAAAAAATGAAAAAATAAAAATAAGTAGTGAAAGGAGTTGGTGACAGACAGGGAATAATGATAATAATAATGATGTGCATAATAATAATCTTGTACATATTTACTATTCTATTTATTTTATTTTATTTTATTTTGTTAATATGTTTTGTTTTGTTGTCTGTCTCCCCCTTCTAGACTGTGAGCCCATTGTTGGGTAGGGACCATCTCTATATGTAGCCAACTGGTACTTCCCAAGCTCTTAGTGCAGTGCTCTGCACACAGTAAGCGCTCAATAAATACAGTTGAATGAATGATGGCATTTATTAAGCGCTTACTATGTGCAAAGCACTGTTCTAAGCGCTGGGGAGGTTACAAGGCGATCAGGTTGTCCCACGGGGGGCTCACAGTCTTAATCTCCATTTTACAGATGAGGTCACTGAGTCACAGAGAATAATAATGATGGTATTTGTTAAGCGCTTACTATGTGCAAAGCACTGTTCTAAGCGCTGGGGAGATACAAGGCGATCAGGTTGTCCCACGGGGGGCTCACAGTCTTAATCCCCATTTTACAGATGAGGTCACTGAGGCACAGAGAAGTGAAGTGACTTGCCCAAAGTCACACAGCTGACAATTGGCGGAGCCAGGGTTTGAACCCATGACCTCTGACTCCAAAGCCCGGGCTCTTTCCACTCAGCCACGCTGCTTCTCAATTATTATTATTATTATGTGTCCGGCCCCCAGGGCCAAAGGTCAGAGGAGCGGTGGATGGTTCCTGTGTCTGCCCCTGGTTGGAGCAGGGGCTGATGGGAGGACCGATATTCATTCAATCGTATTTATTGAGTGCTTACTGTGTGCAGAGCATTGTACTAAGCGCTTCACGGTAGGGGGAAGGCAGTGCTCTTCTCATGTGTCCGGTCCCGGGGGTCGGAGGTCAGGGGAGCCGTGCTCTGGTTGGGCCCTTTCCCGGACTGGGGCAGGGGCTGATCAAGCAATCAATCAATCAATCAATCACATTTATTGAGCGCTTACTGTGTGCAGAGCACTGTACTAAGCGCTTGGGAAGTACAAGTTGGCAACAAGATGGGAACCTCTGGTGTCATCGCGGAGGCAGCGCAGTGCCCATCTCATGGGTCAGGCCCTGGGGGTCGCGGGTGACGGAGGTGCTAAAAACTTCTTTTACCCGGCACTGCTCGGCTCCTTCCTCGACCTGCAACAGACGTTTCACTATTTATAAATATTTTTCTCTCTGTTGGGATGTTGCTCTTTCTGGTCAATGAACTGGTCTCATCTTTCTGTTGCACCTTGTCAAGTGCTTAGTACAGTGTAATAATAATAATAATGGCATTTGTTAAGCACTTACTATGTGCAAAGCGCTGGGGGGATACAAGGTGATCAGGTTGTCCCGCCTGGGGCTCACAGCCATCATCCCCATTTTACAGACGAGGTAACTGAGGCTCTGAGAAGTTAAGTGACTTGCCCAAGGTCACACAGCAGAAATGTGGCAGAGCCGGGATTCAAACCCACGATCTCTGACTCCAAAGCCTGTGCTCTTTCTACTGAGCCATGCTGCTTCTCTGTAGTGCACCCAGTGAGTGCTCAGTAAATATCAAGAACAGTGCTCTGCACACAGTAAGCGCTCAATAAATACGATTGATTGATTGATTGATTGAATATATGTATATATGTTTGTACATATTTATTACTCTATTTTACTTGTACCTATCTATTCTATTTATTTTATTTTGTTACTATGTTTGGTTTTGTTCTCTGTCTCCCCCTTCTAGACTGTGAGCCCACTGTTGAGTAGGGACTGTCTCTATACGTTGCCAGCTTGTACTTCCCAAGCGCTTAGTACAGTGCTCTGCACACAGTAAGCACTCAATAAATACAACTGATTGATTGAATGCAAATAGTAATAATTGCGGCATTTTTTAAGTGCCTCTCGTTTGCCAGGAACTTCTCTAACCAGCGGGGTAGATTCAAGATAATCACGTTGGTCACATTAATGGCTATCGTGCAGTCACTAAATGAACAAGTCCTGAACACACTGATGGTCAGCTATCTCTTTGCCGCTTGAAGTAGTTATTTATTTACTGATTTTTAAGCTCACTCCATTTAGCATCTGAGCACTGAGCAGAGGCGAAGTTGCAAAACCTAACTCCTTTCTGAGGCAATCTCTGGCCATCGGGCAGGAATGGAAAGTGGGGGAATTGTTTGCCCAGGTTAAATGTGACTTCACAAAGCCACAGCACCTTCAGCAGGCTGAAAACAAACAAACAAAAGACTAGAATTAAAATCTTTAAAGTCTCTGTAGGATGCTCCGAAAGTGGTAGCAGCTCTTAGAAGCAGTGTGGACTAGTGGGAAAAGCTTGGGGCCCGGATATCAGAGGACTCAAGCGTGGCTCAGTGGAAAGAGCATGGGCTTTGGAGTCAGAGGTCATGGGTTCGAATCCCGACTCTGCCACGTCTGCTGTGTGACCTTGGGCAAGTCACTTAACTTCTCTGAGCCTCAGTTACCTCATCTGTAAAATGGGGATGAAGACTGTGAGCCCCATGTGGGACAACTTGATCACCTTGTATCCCCCCCCTCCCCAGCGCTAAGAACAGTGCTCTGTACATAGTAAGCAATTAACAAATGCCATCATTGTTATTATTATTATTATTATTATTATTAATCCGGGCTCCACCACTTATCTGTTGTGTGACCTTGGGCAAGTCACTTCATTTCTCTGGGCCTCAGTTACCTTATCTGTAAAATGAGGATTGAATCCTACTCCCTCAACAACAAAATAATCAGTGGTATTTATTGAGTGCTTGCTAAGCGCTTGGGAGAGTACAGTACGTCAGAGTTGGTTGGCATGTTTCCTGACCTTCATTCATTCATCCAGTCGTATTTATTGAGCGCTTACTGTGTGCAGAGCACTGTACTAAGCGCTTGGGAAGTACAAGTTGGCAACGTATAGAGATGGTCCCTACCCAACAGTGGGCTCACAGTCTAGAAGGGGGAGACAGACAACAAAACAAAACATATTAACAAAATAAAATAAATAGAATAAATATGTACAAGTAAAATAAATAAATAAATAGTGTAATAAATATGTACAAACATATGTACATATATACAGGTGCTGTGGGGAGGGGAAGGAGGGGGTTCAGTCTGGGAAGGCCTCCTGGAGGAGGTGAGCTCTCAGTAGGGCTTTGAAAGGAGGAAGAGAATATGTTAAGAATATGTTAAGAAGAGAAGAGGATATGTTCATAAGTGCCGTGGGGCTGAGGGTGGGGTGAATAAAGTTTACACATCCGAGTGAAAGGGTGATGCAGAAGGGAGAGGGAGTGGAGGAAATGAAATCTTAGTGGAGGAAGGTCTCTTGGGGGAGATGGGATTTTAATAAGGGTTTGAACGTGGGAAGAGCGGTGGCCTGTCAGATATGAAGGAGGAGGAAGATCCAGGACGAAGGGGCAGGGAATTCCAGGCCAGAGAGAGGATGTGGGCAAGGGTCGGTGGAAAAATAGGCAAGATTGAAGTACAGTGAGTAGGTTGGCATGAGAGGAGAGACCCTCCCCAGATGGATTATAGCGGAAGAAGGACCAGGATAGGGCTTAAAGTCGACAGGCAGTCAGTCTATCGTGTTTATTGAGCACTGACTGTGGGCAGACCACTGTCCTAAGCGCTTCGGAGAGTACGATAGAAGAATATAACAGACACATTTCCTGGCCACAGCATGCTTACGGTCTAGAGGGGGTGTGCCAGAAGTTTCTGCTTGATGAGGAGACAAATGGGCTATTTGGGGAGGGTTTTGAGGAGTGGGTAGTGCGAAATGATGAATCATAATAATAATGACATTTATTAAGTGCTTACTATGTGCAAAGCACTGTTCTAAGATGAAGGCTATGATGGTGCTGACAAAGAGCTTTTAGGTGGGGAGGGATCCGTGTCTACAAGCTCTGTTGTCTTGCCTTCCCCCAGGTGTTTAGTACAGCACTCTGTACACAGTGGCCCGTAAGCTCCTTGAGGGCAGGGATCGGAGTTAACCAGAATTTGTTCCTTTTCTTACTCTAATGTCTGCAGACCGTAAGCTCTTTGCGGCCAGATAACATACCTAGTTCTTTTAGACTGTGAGCCCACTGTTGGGTAGGGACTGTCTCTATATGTTGCCAATTTGTACTTCCCAAACGCTTAGTACAGTGCTCTGCACACAGTAAGCGCTCAATAAATACAATTGATAATGATGATGATGATGTCTACAGGCGCTATTGTATTATACCCTCCCCAGCCCTTAGTACAGTGCTCTGCAAACTGCAAGTGTTCAACACACACCATTTATTGATGGATTGTTCGATTGATGAGGATCACATTCGGTGTGACGTTTCCATAGCGCTGTTGTATTTTACGGAATTGACCCGATGAAAGTTGAACTCAAAATCCTCCCAGGAGGATGAATCAGTTTGCTTTACCTTCCTAGACTCTGGGAAGCAGTTTAAAAACATTTGATATTCAAACAGCAGAAACCTGGGTTTAGTGATTCTCCACAGGAGAGAAAGACATTAAGAATCAGGAGAGCTGAGATGCGGCGTCAGTTCTATTACTGATTGATGGGCTGATTAGAGGCACATTTTCTATCTAGCTCTCACCTTTTTCAATTTTATCTAACTGACAGTGGATTGCATACTAAGTCTCTTAATGTGTATTGGAGAGCTTGGGCGAGAAATGAGGCTATACAGCCCTAGGTGATTATTATTTGTCAATTTAATTAAGCCCTGTGGTAGTCCAGATCAAACTGTGACCATCAGCTCAAGCCAGGTCAACCTAGGTAATTACTTCATTTTTGTTTCTACATCGAGTGGCTTCTGTTTGATCGGCAGTGGAATCCTTAGAGCTGAATTGTGAGAAGAGTGTGTCAGGGCCTTTCCAAAGCACACCGTCAATTCAAATCTTGAAACCTCAGATTTTATGACCAGGACTTCAGACAGAGAGGAAAGTTGCGTTCTTTTTGGAGATATTTTTCCCCGAGTCTGGTCTTGACCCACCGTTGTTTCGAGCCAGAATACGGTCTTCATTTATCTGGGAACTTTGCACATTTTCCACTGGCAGAACAAAGTTCTTAAAATCCCAGCTCTTCCAAGAGGTCTTCCCAGACTCAGCCCTCTCTTTTTTTTCTTTCTTTTTATGGTATTAGTTAAGCACTGTACTAAGCGCTGCGGTAGATACAAGCTAATCAGTCGTTTGATCAATCAATCATATTTATTGAGCACATGCCCCGGGCAGAGCATTCTATTAAGTGCTGAGGTAGATACCACCTAATCGATCATATTTATTGAGTGCTTATTGTGTGCAGTGCACTGTACCATAACGTTCGAGAGAGTACAATATAACAGAATCAGTAGACCTGTTTGCTGCCCACAAGAATTTACAGTCTAGGGGGGCACAGACATTGACATAAATAAAGTCTGGGCATAGGCATAAGTGCTGAGGGGATGATGAAACAATCCAAGTGGAAGGGTGATACAGAAGGGAGAGGGAGTAGAAGAAATGAGGGCTTATTCCAGGAAGGCCTCTTGGAAGAGATGGGATTTGAATAAGGCTTCTAAGGTGGGGAGGGAGGTAGTCTGTAGGATTTGTAGGGGGATGGATGTCCAGGCCAGAGGCAGGATGTGGGCGAGGGGTCGGCAGTGAGACAGACGAGATGGCGGTTCAGTGAGTAGGTTGGCTTTAGAGGAAAGAAGCGTGTGGGCTGGGTTGGAGTTAAGAAAGCAGTGAGGTAAGATAGTAGGGGCTGTCACCAAAACCTGCCGGTCTCAGCTCCGCAACATTGCCAGATCCGCCCTTTCCTCTCCATCCAAACTGCTACCCTGCTCATTCAAGCTCTCATCCTATCCCGTCTGGACTACTGCATCAGCCTCCTCTCTGATCTCCCATCCTCCTGTCTCTCCCCACTTCAATCCATACTTCATGCCTCTGCCCGGTTTGTCTTTGTCCAGAAACGCTCTGGGCATGTTACTCCCCTCCTCAAAAATCTCCAGTGGCTACCAATCAGTCTGCGCGTCAGGTAGAAACTCCTCATGCTCAGCTTCAAGGTTGTCCATCCCCTCGCCCCCTCCTACCTCCCCTCCCTTCTCTCCTTCTCCAGCCCAGCCTGCACCCTCTGCTCCTCTGCCACTAATCTCCTCACCGTTAGGCCTCATTCTCGCCTGTTTCGCCATCGACCCCCGGCCCACGTCATCCCCTGGCCTGGAATGCTCTCTTCCTCCCTTCAAGGCCCTACTGAGAGCTCACCTCCTCCAGAAGGCCTTCCCAGACTGAGTCCCCTCCTTCCTCTCGCCCTCATCCCCCTCTCCATCCCCACCGCCTTACCTCCTTCCCTTCCCCACAGCAACTGTATATATGTATATACGTTTGTACATATTTATTACTCTATTTATGTATTTATTTTACTTGTACATATCAATTCTATTTATTTTATTTTGTTAATATGTTTGGTTTTCTTCTCTGTCTCCCCCTTCTAGGCTGTGAGCCCACTGTTGGGTAGGGACTGTCTCTATATGTTGCCAACCTGTACTTCCCAAGCGCTTAGTACAGTGCTTTGCGCATAGTAAGCGCTCAATAAATATGATTGATTGATTGATTGATTGATTGATTAGGGGGCAAGGTGATCTAGTGCTTTAAAGTCAATAACCCGGTTGGACACAGTCCCTGTCCCACATAGGGTTCATAGTCTTAATCCCCATTTTACAGATGAGGTCACTGAGGTACAGAGAAGTGAAGTGATTTACCCAAGGTCACACAGCATACAAGTGGCACAGCTGGGATTAGAACCTTGATCAGTTGATTGATAAACTTCCTCCTCTGGGTTATAGCCCACTTGCTCACCTGGAGGGAAATCAGCGAGCCAGGTGGCCCAGAGAAGCTGCCCAATTTCTCTGTGGGTTTTACAGAAACTCGCTCAAGAATTTGGGGAAGCAGTGTGGCCTAGTGGAAAGAGCCCGGGGCCCAGGAGTCAGAGGGTAAGTCACTTTGGGTAAATCACTTCACTTCTCTGTGCCTCAGTTTCCTCATCTGTAAAGTGGGGATTCAGCACCTGTTCTCCCTCCTACTTAGACTGTGAGCCCCACATGGGACATGGACTGTGTCCAACTTGATACACTTGTACTACCCCAATGCTTAGGACAGTGCTTGACACATAGTAAACACTTAAATAACCTCTGACACCCAGGCCTGTCTGTCTGCTCCTTGAACCACTGTCCAGAACCAACATGAGGTGAGACAGACCTTCTCTCTCCACAGCTCTAAGATTGAGAAGGGGGGAGGGTTTCTATTTTGTTACAACCTTTCAACCTCAGGAGATGGCTGTACCGGGAAATCTTATTTTATTTATTTTTTTGTGTGATATTTGGCAACTCGTATTTGTTAAGCGCTTACTATGTGCCAGGCACCGTACGAGCTAATCAAGTTGGACATAGGAGAGTCCATAGCGGAGCAACGGACTTAATCCAGGAGAAGAGCAGATAATAATAATAATAATAGCATTTATTAAGCATTTACTATGTACCAAGCACTGTTCTAAGCACTAAGGAGGTTACAAGGTGATCAGGTTGTCCCACAGGGGGCTCACAGTCTTAATCCCCATTTTACATATGAGGGAACTGAGGCACAGAGAAGTTAAGTGACTTGCCCAAAGTCACACAGCAGACAAGTGGTGGAGTCGAAATTTGAACCCATGACCTCTGACTCCAAAGCCCGGGCTCTTTCCACTGAGCCACGCTGCTTCTGAGAAGTGGTGTGGCCTAGTGGATAGAGAACAGCCCTGGAAGTCAGAAGGACCTGGGTTCTAATTCTGACTCTGCCACACGTCTGCTGTCTGACCTTGGGCAAGTCATGTCAGTTTATTCCTTTGGTGACGCACAACCTGTACCTTACTTGTTTGGAGGCCGTGTGGCCATTTCAGCATCTGTACATCAGTGGTTGGGCAGAGGAATGGAAGCATCCCTGCTAAGCTGCTACTTGTTTTATCAATCAGTCGTATTTATTGAGCATTTATTGTGTGCAGAGAATTATACTAAGAGCTTGGGAGAGTACAATACAATGAAGTCTGAAAACACAATCCCTGCTCTCAAGGAGTTTACTATCTAGTAGGAGAGACAGACATTAAAATAAATTACAGAAAGGGGAAACAGTGGAGTATAATCCTGGCTCTGCCACTTGTCTGCTGTTTGACTTCGAACAAGTCACTTAACTCCTCTGTGCCTCAGTTACCTGTAAAATGGGGATTACTACTGAGCTCACCTCCTCCAGGAGGCCTTCCCAGACTGAGCCCCCTTTTTCCTCTCCCCCTCCCCATCCCCCTGCCCTACCTCCTTCCCCTCCCCACAGCACCTGTATATATGTTTGTACAGATTTAGTACTCTATTTATTTTGCTTGTACATATTTACTATTCTATTGATTTTCTTAATGATGTGCATATAGCTACAATTATATTTGTTCTGACGATTTTGACACCTGTCCACGTTTTGTTTTGCTGTCTGTCTCCCTCTTTTAGACTGTGAGCCCGTTGTTGGGTAGGGACCGTCTCTATATGTTGCCAGCTTGTACTTCCCAAGCGCTTAGTACAGTGCTCTGCACACAGTAAGTGCTCAATAAATATGATTGAATGAATGAATGAATGTCTGTCTCCCCTCCGGACTCTAAGCTCATTGTGGGCAGGGAACAAGTCTACCAATTATGTTATGTTGTATTATTGTCCTCTCCCAAGCGCTTAGTAAAAGCAGTACTCTACAGATGGTAAGCACTCAAAAAATACAATTGATTGATTGATTGATGCAGCATGGCAGTGATCCGGGAGTCATAAGGTCATAGGTTCTAATCCCAGCTCCACCACTTTTCTGGGGTGTGACCTTGGACAGGTTACTTCACTTCTCTGTGCCTCAGTTCCCTCATCTGCAAAATGGTGATAAAGACCGTGAGCCCCGTGTGGGACAGGGACTGTGTCCACTTGATCTGCTTGTATCCACCCGTATAGTGCCTGGCTCATAGTAAGTGCTTAGCAAATACAATTACTATTATTATTGATACATATATATATATTTATAATATGTAAAAATATATACAAAACATACATTATATAAAAGAAAAGCCGAAGACTGCCTGGGTGAACTTTCTTCTATTCCGAGAGCTGTCGGCATATAGAGAGTAAGCACTTAATAAAAGCCATATTAATAAATGAAATATAAAAGATTCCAGTTGTCCAGATTATCCCAGCAGTGGCCTTCCCCCGTATCATTTACTAAATCTACGGCAATGCCCCTCTCCCCCTCCCTCGCCTTCCCCCTCTCCTCCAGCTCCCGGCTCAGGGAAATACTGTCAGGAAGCTGGCTAGACTCCTCATATTTATTTTGCTCTGAGCAAGGACTCTCCCTCCGGCCCCTCCCACTTGGAGAAATTCCTGGTATTTAAAAGGAGGAAGCCCAGCCCTCTTCTGGAAAACCATGGACCCCATCAGGTTTCCTTCCGAGGGCAGACATCCCGGAAAATCAGGGCCCGGTGGAGAGGGTTGCAAACCTGGTGAGGGAAGGAAAAACTCCGGACATCCATCATATTTATCGAGCGCTTACCGTGGATAAAACTCTTGGGAGAGTACAATAGAGGTTCCGTACCTGCTCCTTCTCCTATTTAGATGGTGAACACCACAGCGGACACAGACCCTGTCCAACCTGATTATCTTTTGTCTACCTCAGTTCTTAGTACAGTGTTTGGCACATAGTAACTCTTGTCTTGTCTTATTCCGTTGAGTCGTTTCCGACTTATAGCGATAGCACAGACACATCTGTCCCAGAGCACCCCACTCTCCATCTACAATCGTTCTGGTAGTGGATCCACAGAGTTTTCTCGGTAAAAATCCAGAAGTGGTTTACCATTGTCGCCTTCTGCACAGTCAACTCCAGTCTCTGCCTTCGACTCTCTCTCGGGCTGCCGCTGCTCAGCACAGGGGAGTTTTGACTTGTAGCCAACGGCCTTCCACTCGCTAGCCACTGGCCAAGCTAGGATCGGAATGGACAGTCCTCTGCTCGACTCTTCCTCCTGTAGACGAGACTGGTAGAGGACTGGAAACTCTCCAGGTGCGACCGTGAGAGGGCAACATAATAAGTACTTAACAAGCATTATTATTATTATTATTATTATTATTATTATTATTATTATTAGCAGCATGGCCTAGTAGCAAGAATCCACGCTTGGGAGTCAGAGGACGTGGATTCTAATCCTGACTCTGCCACTTGTCTGCTACGTGATCTTGGGCAAGTCACCTCACTTCTCTGTGCCTCAGTTACCTTAACTGTAAAATGGGGATTAAGACTGTGAGCCCCTCGTGGGACAGAGACTGTGTCCAACCTGATTTGCTTGTACCCATCCCAGTGCTTAGTACAGTGCCTGGTACATAGCAAGCGCTTAACAAATACCATTATTATTGTTGTTATTATAATTATTATTAACTGCACAGTCCAAGCAAAATCCCGAGAGCCTAAAAACGTTGTTCATTCATTCATTCATTCAATCATATTTATTGAGCGCTTACTGTGTGCAGAGCAAAATGGGGATTAAGAGTGTGAGCCCCTCGTGGGACAGAGACTGTGTCCAACCTGATTTGCTTGTATCCATCCCAGTGCTTAGTATAGTGCCTGGTACATAGCAAGTGCTTAACAAATACCATTATTATTGTTGTTATTATAATTATTATTAACTGCACAGTCCAAGCAAAATCCCCAGAGCCTAAAAACGTTGTTCGTTCATTCATTCATTCAATCGTATTTATTGAGCGCTTACTGTGTGCAGAGCACTGTACTAAGCGCTTGGGAAGTACAAGTTGGCAACATATAGAGACGGTCCCTACCCAACAGTGGACTCACAGTCTAGAAGACTGTTGAATGCTGTGGGGAAGGGAACAAATTGTGTTTGGCTTGAGATTAGCTTGGGGGCCAAGGGGGAACCCAGTCAATACCATCCAAGAGGTAGTAAAGCTGACAGAAGGAGCCTGCTTATTTGTTTAGTTTTTCATGGTTTGTTTAGCACTTACTATAAGTCAAACACTGTTCTAAGCACTGGGGTAGATTCAAGTGTATCAGTTTGGACGCAGTCCCTGTCCCACGTGGGGTTCACAGTTTAAGTAAGAGTAGGATTTAATCTTTATTCTACGGTGGAGGAAACCGAGACCCGGAGAAGTGAAGTGACTTGAACAAGGTCAGACAAGGGAGGAGCTGAGACCCATGACCCATGCCCAAGCGCTTAGTACAGTGCTCTGCACACAGTAAGCGCTCAATAAATATGATTGAATGAATGAATGACCTTCTGACTCCGAGGCCTGTGCTCTACACACTAGGCTATGCTGCTTTCCCACGCTTATTCTGTGGGGGGTCTGCGCTCATGGGCTGAGCTGGGACCAGGAAACCTTACTGGTCTTTGCTTCTCCACTTTGACCACCCCCCACCCACCTTTAGGCTGGGCCACAAGGGAAGATACAGTATGCCTAGTGGGTAGAGCCTGGGCCTGGGAATCAGAACGACCTGGGTTCTAATCCCAGTTCTGTCACTCATCTGCTGTGTGACCTTGAGCCTGTCACTTGATTTATTCACTACACTACACTACATTCATACACTGCACCTGTGTAGTGGCTCAGTGGAAAGAGCCCGGGCTTTGGAGTCAGAGGTCATGGGTTCAAATCCCAGCTCTGCCAATTGTCAGCTGGGTGACTTTGGGCAAGTCACTTCACTTCTCTGTGCCTCAGTTACCTCATCTGTAAAATGGGGATTAAGACTGTGAGCCCCCTGTGGGACAACCTGATCACCTTGTAGCCTCCCCAGTGCTTAGAACAGTGCTTTGCACTTAGTAATCGCTTAATAAATACCATTGTTATTATTATCCTTCCAGACTGTGAGCCCGTTGTTGGGTAGGGACTGTCTCTATATGTTGCCAACTTGTACTTCCCAAGCGCTTAGTACAGTGCTCTGCACACAGTAAACGCTCAACAAATATGATTGAATGAATGAATGAATTTATTCATTCATGAATTCATGAATTCATTTATTCATTCATGAATTTATTCATTCATTCAGTCATATTTATTGAGTGCTTACTGTGTGCAGAACAATTCAGCAACAAAGAGAGACAATCCTTGCCCACAACGGACTCGCAGTCTAGAAGGGGGGTGGCATACAGCAAAACAAGTAAACAGACAACAATAGCATCAGTATAAATAAATATAATTAGAGATATATATATATATACACATCAGAATAAGTAAAACAGGCATTAATGTAAATAAATAGAATTATAGATATGTACATATATACCCAAGTGCTGTGGGGCGGGGGGATAGAGAAAAGATAGCTGTCGGGGAGAGGTGGGCGAGGAGGGGGTGCTGAGGAAAAGGGGGGCTTAGTCTGGGAAGGTCTCCTGGAGGAGGTGAGCTTTCAGTAGGGCTTTGAAGGGAGGAAGTGTGCTAGTTTGGCAGATTTGAGGAGGGAGGGCATTCCAGGCCTGAGGTAGGACGTGGGCCAGGGGTTAAAGGTAGGACAGGTGAGGACGAGTCCCAGTGAGGAGGTTAGCGGTGGCAGAGGAGCGGAGGGTGTGGGCTGGGCTGGAGAAGGAGAGAAGGGAGGTGAGGTAGGAGGGGGTGAGGGGATGGACAGCTTTGAATCCGATAGTGTGGAGTTTTTGCTTCATGCGAAGGTTGACAGGCAACCACTGGAGATTTTTGAGGAGGGGGCGGTGACGTGACCAGAACGTTTCTATCTCTGGGCCTCAGTTACATCATCTGTAAAATGGGGACTAATATCGTAAGTCCCATGTGGGATGTGGACTGTGTCCAATCTGATTATCTTGTATCTCAGTGCTTAGTACAGTGCCTGACACATAGTAAGCATTTAACAAATACCATTTTTTTTTTAAAGACAGGAAGGATGTCACCCAGGTGGTGTGTTCATTCAGGCACAACTGTCTTGAGGGGCTTTGGGGTCTGCTAACCCCAGAAGTCCACTGGGTGCAGAGGCAGGCATGACCGACAGAACATCACTCTCCCCCGCCTCAAAGTCTTACTGAAGGCCCATCTCCTCCAAGAGGCCTTCCCTGACTAAGCCCCCCTTTCCTCTTCTCCCTCTCCCTTCTGCGTCACCCTTACACTTGGATTCACGCCCTTTATCTACCCTCCCTCAGCCCCACAGCACTTATGTCCCTATCTATTTATTTCTTCATATTTTCGTCAGTCTCCCCCTCTAGACCGTAAGCTCCTTATGGTGTCAACCAACTCTGTGATACATTGTCCTCTCCCAAGTCATTAGTAAACTGGTCTGCACACAATAAGCACTCAATATTTACTGTTGCTTGATTGATTGATTAATGACCACTCCACTCAAGAGCAGCCATAGGTTCCAGAATGTTTTGGGGCCCTGATCAGGTGAGGGTGCCACCTTCCCATCTGGCCATCCAGATGTGTAGCTGGAATCTACCACTCTCTTGTATTGTACTTTCCCATTAATTAATTAATTAATTAATTAATTCATTCATTCATTCATTCATTCATATTTATTGAGCGCTTACTTTGTGTAGAGCACTGTATTAAGCAGTTGGGAGAGTATGATATTACAATGAACAGACACATTCCTTGCCCACAGTGAGCTTTCGGTCTATAGGGAGAGACAGACATTGATATAAATAAAGAAATGACAGGTCTGGACATAAGTGGTGAGGAGCTGGGAGGGAGGATGAATGAATAAAGGGAGCGAGTCAGGGTGATGCAGAAGGGAGAGGGAGAAGAGGAAAGGGGGGCTTAGTCAAGGAAGGCCTCTTGGAGGAGATGGGCCTTCAGTAAGGGGAGAGAGGAATTGTCTGTTAGATTCGAGAAGATTTGATAAGAGAAGCAGCGTGGCTCAGTGGAAAGAGCGCGGGCTTGGGAGTCACAGGTCATGGGTTCAAATCCTGCCTCCCCCACATGTCTGCTGTGTGACCTTGGGCAAGTCACTTCACTTCTCTGTGCCTCAGTTCCCTCATCTGTAAAATGGGGATTGACTGTGAGCCCCACATGGGACAACCTCATCTCCTTGTATTCCCCCCAGCGCTTAGAACAGTGTTTTGCACATAGTAAGCGCTTAACAAATACTGACATTATTATTTTTATTTGAGGAGGGGAGACATTCCAGGACAGAGGCAGAATGTGGGTGAGGGTCCGTCGGTGAGACAGATGAGATGGAGGTACAGTGAGTAGGTTAGCATTAGAGGAGCAAATTGTGTGGGCTGGGGTTTAGTAAGAGAGTAGAGAAGTGAAGTAGGAGAGTAGTGAGGTGAGTAGGAGAGTTGTGAGGTGAGTAGGAGAGTAGCGAGGTTAACCCCCCCCCCCCCACTTAGTACAGTGCTCTACATATAGACAGCCCTCAATCAATGTCATTGACTGACTGATTGATAAAACACCATCTCAAAGCCTGCCCTTTCAAGAAAAGATTGAGCAACTCTTTATCTACATCACTTGGAGACACAGTTTCTCTAGACAGAGGGACTCTCCTCTTAAACTGGAGAAAAAGCCCAAACGTGATAGTCAGGCTGTTCATTTACAAACAATTGGGGAAATGCGAAGAATTGCCCCAGCCCAGAAATCTTATCCCAAGAATCCCATGGGCTCAACAGTGCTTCTCATCACTGCAATATTGATTCTGAAATAAACCAGTGAGCATGCAGTAGAGTACCTATAAATAACTATTTCTCTCTCCTAAGGATTCGGTGGATGCCTGTGGGAAACTTTAAGCTGGTAAATCATCAAGTTCCCCCCTACCCAACCCACCCACACATAATTTAAACTCTTTATCCAGTTAGATGGCTGGAAGCATTTCACAGCTTGCTCAGGAAGGTTGGCTGGGAATACCCAGAATTCCTCCAACCGGGACCACAAGGTCCTGAGTGGAGCCGAGGGGAGAATCATTCAGCTCCATGACAACTGTGGAATTTGAATCAGGGAATACTTTCCCCCCCTCCCGATTGACTCAAGTGTAAGCCATCTCTCTGTGGGGTGTTTTTAGGTGGCTTGTTCTGACCTAAAAAAGCAGTCCGTAGTCCACACCCTGTAGAGAGAGACTGAGAATCGCAGGGAGAAAGAAGAAAATAGCCCAACTTTATATACATCGGCACTACTGTTTATCAGCTGCTCTACTAGCAGATGCAGGTCTTGAATGTTCCATGCACCCACAAACTCCGGGCTCTTCGTGACTTGGATCACTGTCAGAGAACAGATTCAGTCCTGGGTTGCAGAAGAAAATCCCTTTTACCTTCCTTACCTGGCAGATGCTGAGTTTCCTTTCCTTTCCTTTCCTTTCCTTTCCTTGCCTTGCCTTGCCTTGCCTTGCCTTGCTTGCCTTGCCTTGCCTTGCCTTTTCTTGCCTTGCCTTGCCTCGCCTCGCCTCACTTTTCCTTTTTTCCTTTTCTTTACTCATCTCTTCTCCTTTCCTTTTCCTTTCCTTTCCTCTTTTCTCTTCTTTTCTCTTTTCTTTTTTCATTTCTTCTCCTTTCCTCTTGCCTCTTTTCTCTTTTCTTTTCTTTTCTCATCTCTTCTCCTTTCCTTTCCTTGCCTTTCCTTGCCTTTCCTCCCCTCGCCTCACCTCTCCTTTCCTTTTTTCCTCTTTTCTTTTCTCATCTCTTCTCCTTTTCTTTTCTTTTCCCTTCCCTTCCTCTTTTCTTTTCTCTTTTCTTTTCTCATTTCTTCTCCTTTCTTTTCCTCTTGCCTCTTTTCTCTTTTCTTTTCTCATCTCTTCCTCATCTCATCTCTCATCTCTCATCTCTTTTCCTTTCCCTTTCTTTCCTTTCCTTTCTTTTCCTTTCCTTTCCTTTCCTTTCCTTGCCTTGCCTTGCCTTGCCTTGCCTTGCCTTGTCTCACCTTGCCTCACCTTGCCTCCCCTCTCCTTTCCTTTTTTCCTCTTTTCTTTTCTCATCTCTTCTCCTTTCCTTTTCTTTTCCTTCCCTTTCCTTTTTTCTCTTTTCTTTTCTCATTTCTTTTCCTTTCCATTCCTCTTGCCTCTTTTCTCTTTTTTTCTCATCCCTTCTCTTTTCCTTTCCTTTCCTTTCCTTTCCTTTCCTTTCCTTTCCTTTCCTTCCCTTCCCTTCCCTTCCCTTCCCTTCCCTTCCCTTCCCTTCCCTTCCCTTCCCTTCCCTTTCCTTTCCTTTCCTTTCCTTTCCTTTCCTTTCCTTTCCTTTCCTTTCCTTTCCTTTCCTTTCCTTCCCTTTCCTTCCCTTCCCTTCCCTTTCCTTCCCTTCCCTTCCCTTCCCTTCCCTTCCCTTCCCTTCCCTTTCCTGTTTTCTTTTTTCTCTTTACCTCTCCTTTCCTTTTTGTTAATAAGTTTTCACACTTATTATGTGTGACACACTGTTCTAAACACTGGGGTAGATAGATACAACATAACCCAGTCAGACAGAGTCCCTGTCCCACATGGGGCTCACAAATCTAAGTAGGAGAAGAATAGGTATTGAATCTCCACTTTGTAGCTAAAGAAACTGAGGCACAGTGAAGTGAAGTGACTTGCCCAAGGTCACATGGCAAGCAAGTGGCACAGCCTGGTGCATGGACAGAGCCCATGGCCTGAAATCTAGTTCCAGCCCTATCCCTGACCTGCTGTGTGGCCATGGGTATGACATAACTTCTCTGTGCCTCAGTTTCTTTATCTGCAAAATGGGGATTCAATACCTGTTCTCCCTCCCCTTAAGACTTGTGACTCCATGTGGGACAGGGACAGTTCCTGAGATATGATAATCTTGTAACTAAGCCCATGACAGCCACATAGTAAACCTTTAATAGACACCGTCCTTATCGGGCTGCTTTCCAAGCAGGGGAATCTCTGTTTAGCAATTTTATTTACTTTATGGGCAGTTGAGGGGAAAAAGTCATTTCCGGGGAGATTAATGATTAATGAACAAATAGTCAAAGAGTGGATCATTCCTAGCTATTTCCCATGACAGGAATTGGGAGTGGTGTGTGAGAAAGATAGAGAGAGAGAGACAGAGACAGAGAGACAGTTATTTTGGAAGAGGTGGATGTCAAAACCTCAAAGAAAGGCAGGCGAAAGTCTTCTTTCAAGTAGTGAGGAGATACTGCATCAGATATACTAACCTTCACTATCCAGATTACTGGCCACGGGGAACTAGGAAGCAGGTCAGATCTGGCCCCCTTGATAATCAATCAATCAATCCATCAATTCCATTTATTGAGAGGCAGCATTGCCTAGTGCAAAGAGCATAGGCTTGGGAATCAGAGGTCATGGGTTCAAATCCCTGCTCATCCGCTTCTCAGCTATGTGACCCTGGGCAAGTCGCTGAACATCTCTGTGACTCAGTTACCTCATCTGTAAAATGGGGATTAAGACTGTGAGCCCCACGTGGGACAACTTGATTACCTTGTATCTACTCCAGTGCTTAGAACAGTGCTTGGCACATGGTAAGCACTTAACAAATACCATCATTATTATTATTATGAGGAAACTGAGGCATGGGGTGGTCAAGTGACAGGCCCAAATTCACCCAGCAGACAGTTGATGTCACCAGAACTAGAACTCGACTCTCCCGACTCAGAGTCAGTGGGATTCATTGATCACCGATGTGAAGAATACAAAATGTGGTATTTGTTACGTGCCGACTATGCCTCAACCACTGCACTAAGCACTGTGGTAGATACAAGATCATCAGGTTGGACACAGTCCCCGTCCCACCTGGGGCTCACAGTAAGCCAGGCTTCCCCAGACAACTTCACATCCGTGGCATCGGCCTTGATTCCCAAGGAGATTGTTTCTGTTTTTTGTTTAACTTTTATCTGTCCATCCGCCAAGGACCGAGCCAAGGGCATCCTGACAAGCTAGAGCAGAGATGCATTTTTATTTCTTTCTTTTCCAATCAGTAAGAAGCCACCATCCTACCGAGCCCTTGGAGAGCCACGCTTGTTAAATGCCCTCCTTGGAGGAGAACTTGCATTCCCAGGAGCAGTAAGGTGGAGCTCAAAATCCTAGCGAAACCCCAGGAGGCTAAAACACAATTATCCAGGCCTCGGGAATCTGACAAGTTCACCGGTCCATCCCATTAGCTGAGTTCTACGGACTAGGTTTCTCTCAGGTGGCCACGTTGGCCTGGGATGGAAAATCAAGCCGAGTACCTGCAGAGGAGAGATTAACCCTGCTGAATCACTCCGGCCCTGGGAGAAAGGAAAAAAAGAAAACAGTCTGAGGAATGTCTCCTGCCCCAGGATCTCCACTCTTTGCTGATAATTTCTTTCTGAGCATTTAAATCAGGCTCTTTGGAATGGTTTCCCCAGAGTTCAGTTTCCAGGGGGATAATAGGATGAGAACACGGGAAAGCTATGATTCTAATAGTAATAAGAATAATAATGATTAGGGGATAATAGGATGAGAACATGGGAAAGCTAGGATTTTAATAATAACAATAGTTGGGTATTTGTTAAGTGCTTACTATGTGTCGGGCACTGTAATAATAATAATAATAATGGAATTTATTAAGCACTTAGTATGTGCTGAGCACTGCTCTAAGCACTGGGATAGATACAAGGTGATCAGGTTGTCCCACGGGGGTCTCACAGGCTTAATCCCCACTTTACAGATGAGGTAACTGAGGCTTAGCGAAGTTAAATGACTTGCCCAAAGTCACACAGCTGACAAGTGGTGGAGCCGGGATTAGAACCCATGACCTCTGACTCCCAAGCCCGGGCTCTTTCCACTAAGCCACGCTGCTTCTGTATTAAGTGCTGGTTAATCAGATGGATACACGTTAATCAGAGTGAACACCGTCCATGTGCCACGTGGGGTTCACAGTCTCAATCACCATTTTACAGATGAGGTAACTGAGGCACGGAAAGGTGAAATGACTTGCCCAAGGTCACACAGCAGACTGTGAGCACCCTGTGGTCAGGGAATGGGTCTACCAGATCTGTTATGTTTCTGGTGTGTTCAGGATGTGTGTATGCATCTTGCAGCTTCTATGGATACTGCTGTATCTGTTATATTGTACTCAGCCAAGCGCTTAGTACAGTGTTCTGCAAAGAGTAAGCACTCATTAAATAATGGATTGATTGACTGATTCTCAACCGCACTCAGTCCTCTGTGCTCAGTCCCACCAGGATAGGAAGCTCACGAGAATACGTGCTCCTCTCTATCGACTGCATTTAATGAGCAGCTACTGTGTGCAGAGCACTGTACTAAATGGCAGAGTACAAACAATACGACAGGGTTGGTAGATACGATCCTGTCCCTCAAGGAACTTTTTATCTAGTGGAGGAACAAATTCTAAGATCTCTAGTTGTTTGTCCCTCAGAGAAAGTAAAGCCGACCCCATGTGACTTTAGGCAAGTCACTTCACTTCTCTGTGCCTCAGTTCTCTCATCTGTAAAATGGGGATTAAAACTGCGAGCCCCACGTGGGACAACTGGATTACCCTGTATCTAACCCAGGGTTTAGAACAGTGCTTGACACATAGTAAGTGCTTAACAAATACCGTCATTATTATTATTACTATTATTATTATAGCTAAAGATACCTGGAGCTCACTGTTATGAGAGGTCATATCATAGAACTTTTATTTTCTATTTTATTTATTTTTATTTTCCTTTTAGACTGTGAGCCCACTTTTGGGTAGGGACTGTCTCTATATGTTGCCAACTTGTACTTCCCAAGCGCTTAGTACAGTGCTCTGCACACAGTAAGCGCTCAATAAATACGATTGATGATGATGATGATTTTCATAGGCTTTGACATTTATTATATATGCTTACTCCATACTTAGTACGATGTACTGTATCCAGGAGGTGTTTAATAAATACCATTCCCTCTACTACGTCCAGCATGCTGAGACAAATAGAAGAACAGATTGGACGCAGTTCCTGACTCGAGACTTACAATATAAAAATAATAACAATGATAACTATAATGGTATTTGCCAACTGTTTATCATGTGCCAAGTGCTATAGGGAGCACTTGGGTAGATAAGAGATCAATTAAACATGTTTATTGAGCGCTTACTGTATGCAGAGCACTGTAGTAAGCCCTTGGGAGAAGAGAAGAGCAGGGCACAGGGAGTCAGAAGGTTGTGGGTTCTAATCCTAGCTCTGTCACTTGTCTGCTGTGTGACCTTGGATAAGTCACACAACAGTCTGTGTTGTTCCTCTCCGCCTCCCTATCCCCCCACCCCGCCCTACCTCCTTCCCCTCCCCACAGCACCTGTATATATGTTTGTACAGATTTATTACTCTATTTATTTTACTTGTACATATTTACTATTTTATTTATTTTGTTAATGATGTGCTTCTAGCTTTACTTCTCTTTATTCTGATGACTTGACACCTGTCCACATGTTTTGTTTTGTTGTCTGTCTCCCCCTTCTAGACTGTGAGCCCGTTGTTGGGTAGGGACCGTCTCTATATGTTGCCAGCTTGTACTTCCCAAGCGCTTAGTACAGTGCTCTGCACACAGTAAGCACTCAATAAATACAATTGAATGAATAAATGAAAGTCACTTCACTTCTCTGGGCTTCATCTTTAAAATGGGGATTGAGACTGTAAGCCTCAAGTGGGACTGGGACTGCGTCCAGCCCAATTTGCTTGTACTCTCCCCAGCACTTAGTACAGTGTCTGGCACATAGTAAGCGCTTAACAAATGCCATAATTATGATTACTGCAGTGTAACAGAGTTGGTAGACCCATTCCCTCCCCATAATAACCAGGTTGAACACTAGCTCACAGTGGAAGCAGGAGGGAGAATAGGTATTTTATCCACCAATTTTGTAGATGTCAACTGAGGCAAAGAGTGGTTAAATGATTTACTAAAAAACAAAGTAGGCTACTGGGAAAGCTCCTTTTGGGCAGGGATTGTCTCTCTTTATTGCTGTATTGTACTTTCCTAAGCACTTAGTACAGTGCTCTGCACACAGTAAGCACTCAATAAATATGACTGAATGAATGAAGGAAAGGCTGGGTTTACAAGCCCGGACCCCCCAACTCTCAGATCCGAGCCTTTTATTATTATTATGTTCTAATAATAAATAATATAATAAATCATATTATAATTAATACATAATTATAATAATTCATTCAATCGTATTTATTGAGCGCTTACTGTGTGCAGAGCACTGTACTAAGTGCTTGGGAAGTACAAGTTGGCGACATATAGAGACGGTCCCTACCCAACAACGGGCTCACAGTCTAGAAGGGGGAGACAGACAACAAAACAAAACATGTGGACAGGTGTCAAGTCATCAGAACAAATAGAATTAAAGCTAGATGCACATTATTAACAAATTAATAGAATAGTAAATATGTACAAGTAAAATAAATAGAGTAATAAATCTGTACAAATATATATACAGATGTTGTGGGGAGGGGAAGGAGGTAGGGCGGGGGATGGGGAGGAGGAGAGGAAAAAGGGGGCTCAGTGTGGGAAGGCCTCCTGGAGGAGGTGAGCTCTCAGTAGGGCTTTGAAGGATGGAAGAGAGCTAGCTTGGTGGATGTGTGGAGGGAGGGCATTCCAGACCAGGGGAAGGACTTGGGCATAATAATAATAATGGTAGTATTTGCTAAGAGCTTACTACATGCACAGCAATGTTTTAAGCGCTGCGGTAGATACAGGCTAATTGGGTTGGACACAGTCCCTGTCCCACACGGCGCTCACAGTCTTAATCCCCATTTGACAGATGAGGTCACTGAGGCCCAGAGAAGTGAAGTGACTTGCCCGAGGTCACATAACTGACAAATGGCAGATCCGGGATCCAAGTCCTTCTGAATCCCAGGCCCGGGCTCTACACACACAAAATACAAAACGACTCCTGCATAATCAATCCATTAGTGGTATTTATTGAGCACTTACTTTGGGCAGAGCACTGAACTAAGCACTCCATTGCCAAGGAGAGGAAAGTACCAATATAAGTCCACAAATATTAACAGAGCGATTAGAAAAAAATCCAGATTAGTGAAGGACACTTGGGCTGTTTGCTTTGGCTGGAGGCAAACAAACTGGTGAGATGGTTCAAGGAATTGCCTAAAAACGACTTACTTTTTCCTCTTGACTGAGGAGTTCTGTGAATTTGGTAGCTTTGAAAGTGAAAGGCCAGTGAGACTGAGAAAAGACCTGTTTTTAGCTCACTTCCCCACAGCCTAGTCTCAGCTCTTTGATCCCAACTCTCTTACCCCCCAAGGCCAAATCCCTTGCCTTCCTCCATGAAGTTTTATTACGTGTAAATCCCTTTGATGTCCAGAACAAAACAAGATTTCCAGACTCATTGTCTGTTTTTAGTTTCTTGTGCAAATCAGGGTAAGGTTTTGCTACCTGGTTAGGATTCACTAAAGTTACGTGCAGCCGGGAGAAATTTCCTCTTCATAGACTTGACACAAATTGTTCCGTTTAGACGCCAGCGCAGATGTTTTTATTTTAATTTTTTTTAATGATCTCTGTTGAGCGTTTACTACGTGCCGGGAACTGTACAAATCATTAGGGTAGCCCGTTGTTGGGTAGGGACCGTCTCTATATGTTGCCGACTTGTACTTCCCAAGCGCTTAGTACAGTGCTCTGCACACAGTAAGCGCTCAATAAATACGATTGAATGAATACAGGCTAGGCAGGTTGGACACACTCCCTGTCCCACATGGGGTTCACAGTCGTAATCCCCATTTATAAATGAGGGGACTGAGGCACAGATAATAATAATAATAATAATGGCATTTATTAAGTGCTTACTATGTGCAAACTATTCTATTTATTTTGTTAATGATGCACATATAGCTTTAATTCTATTTGTTCTGACTATTTTGACACCTGTCTACATGTTTTGTTTTGTTGTCTGTCTCCCCCGTCTAGACTGTGAGCCCGTTATTGGGTAGGGACCGTCTCTATGTGTAGCCAACTTATAATTCCCAACTGCTTAGTCCAGTGCTCTGCACACAGTAAGCGCTCAATAAATACGATTGAATGAATGAATGAATGCAAAGCACGGTTCTAAGTGCTGGGGAGGTTACAAGGTGATGAGATTGTCCCACGTGGGGCTCACAGTCTTCATCCCCATTTTACAGATGAGGAAACTGAGGCACAGAGAAGTTAAGTGACTTGCCCAAAGTCACACAGCTGACAATTGGTGGAGCTGGGGTTTGAACCCATATGTTGCCAATTTGTACTTCCCAAGCGCTTAGTACAGTGCTCTGCACATAGTAAGCGCTCAATAAATACGATTGATGATGGTGATGATGACCTCCGACTCCAAAGCCCGGGCTCTTTCCACTGAGCCATGTGGCTTCTCTATATGCTTCTCTCTTCTCTATGCTTCTCACTTCAGAGAAGTGAAGTGACTTATCCAAGGTCACTCAGCAGACAAGAGGTGGGGCTGGGGTGAGAACCCAGGACCTTCTGATTCAAAGGCCCAGGCTCTATCTATTAGGCCTCACTGCTACCTTAACCACTGGGGTAGATACAAGAGAATCAGGTCCCACATGGGGCTCACATTCTAAGCAGGAGGAAGAACAGGTATTGAATCCCCATTTTTCTGATGAAGCAATGGGGTCCCAGAGAAGTTAAGTGACTGGCCCAAGGTCACACAGCAGACAGTGGCCGAGCGGCAGAGCGGGGATTAGAACCCAGGTCTTCTGCCAGTCCTAGCCTCAGCGTGGCTCAGTGGAAAGAGCCCGGGCTTGGGAGTCAGAGGTCATGGGTTCAAATCCCGGCTCCGCCGCTTGTCAGCTGTGTGACTTTGGGCAAGTCACTTCACTTCTCTGGGCCTCAGTTACCTCATCTGGAAAATGGGGATGAAGACTGTGAGCCCCACATTGGACAACCTGATCATCTTACATCCCTGCTAGCGCTTAGAACGGTGCTTCACACATAGTAAGCACTTAACAAATACCATCATTATTATTATTAGCCCACGCTGCTTCTCCGGATAGATGGTAGATCCTTAGTCAATGCCATTAGATAAAACTGGGAGGAAATTCACAAAGGAAAAGCTATTCCAAAGTGCCCACAGTTCCCATATTTGGGATATGTCTCCTAAAAGCGGACATGCCCCCACACACATCTCTTTCATCCATCTCTGAGAGGCAGCCCCGTCTAGCAGAAAGAGTACGGGGCTGAGAGTCAGGAGCCCTGGGTTCTAATCCCAGCTCTGCCCCTGGCCTGCTGTGTGACTTTGGGCAAGTCACTTGACCTCTCTGGACCCCAGCTTTCTCATCTGTTCAATGGGGATAAGTTCCCTGCTACCCAGCACCTTTAGACCTTTAGAGAAGGTCTTTAGAGAAGCAGCGTGGCTCAGTGGAAAGAGCATGGGCTTTGGATTCAGAGGTCATGGGTTCGAATACGGGCTCTACCACAAGTCTGTTGTGTGACCTTGGGCAAGTCACTTAACTTCTCTGAGCCTCAGTTACCTCATCTGTAAAAATGGGGATTAAGACTGTGAGCCCCACATGGGACAACTTGATCACATTGTATCCCCCCAGTGCTTAGAACAATGCTTCGCACATAGTAAGTGCTTAACAAATGCCATTATTATTATTATTATTATTATTATTATTATTATTATTTAGACTGGGAGTCTTGTGTGGAACAGGGACTGTATCGGATCACATTCTCTTGTAGCAACCTCAGCGCTTAGCACAGTGCTGGGCATAGAACCCAGGCTTAATCATCAATATGATGGGCATATAGTTATAATTCTATTTGTTCTGACGATTTTGACACCTGTCTACATGTTTTGTTTTGTTGTCTGTCTCCCCCTTCTAGACTGTGAGCCTGTTGTCGGGTAGGGACCATCTCTATAAATTGTCGATTTGTACTTCCCAAGCGTTTAGTACAGTGCTCTGCGCACAGTAAGCACTCAATAAATATGATTGGATTAATGAATAAGAGTCCATTTGCAGGTCATCTGGTAGATGGCAAAGTAAATTTACTTATGAGAGCCAACTTCCATCTCGCTGTGGAGAATTGCATACATTTGTTTCTGTGTACCCAAAAATGTGATGAACTGAGCTGGAATTCTGATAGAGTCCGGGCCTGGGAATCGGAAGGACCTGGGTTCTAATTCCGGCTCTGCCACGTACCTTCTGGGTGACCTTGAGCAAGTTACTTCACTTCTCTGGGCCTCAGTTATTCTGTAAAATGGGGATTAGGACTGTGAGCCCCATGTGGGACAGGGACTGTGTCCAATCTCATTACCTTGTATCTTCCCCAGTGCATAGAGCAGAGCACATAGTACGTGATTAACAACAAATATTATTATTATCATTATTATTATCTTAACAATTTCAATCAATAACAAGAATACTGATGGCATTTGTTAAGCGCTTACTATGTGACAAGCACTCTTCTAAATTCTGGGGTAGAAACAAGGTGATCTTGTATCACCAACTTGTACTTCCCAGCACTTAGTACAGTGCTCTGCACACAGTAAGCGCTCAATAAATACGATTGATTGATCAGGTTGTCATCCTCCTCATCATCATCAATCGTATTTATGGAGCGCTTACTGTGTGCAGAGCACTGTACTAAGCGTTTGGGAAGTACAAGTTGGCAACATATAGACACAGTCCCTACCCAACAGTGGGCTCACAGTCTAAAAGTCCTACGTGGAGCTCACAGTCTTCATCCCAGTTTTACAGATGAGGGAACTGAGGCACAGAGAAGTTAAATGACTTGTCCAAAGTCACACAGCTGACAAGTGGCAGAGACGGGATCAATGATATTTATAGAACACGTGGCTTGGTGGGAAAAGCACGGGCTCTGGAGTCAGAGATCATGGGTTCAAATCCCAGCTCTGCCACTAGTCAGCTGGGTGACTTTAGGCAAGTCACTTCACTTCTCTGGGCCTCAGTTACCTCATCTGTAAAATGGGGATTAAGACTGTGAGCCCGCTGTGGGACAACCTGATCACCTTGTAACCTCCCCAGTGCTTAATATAGCGCTTTGCACATAGTAAGCGCTTAATAAATGCCATTATTATTATTATTATTATCATTATGTGCAGAGCACTGTTTTAAGTGTACTTGGGAGAGTACATTAATAATAATAATAATAATAATAATGGCATTTATTAAGCACTTACTATGTGCAAAGCACTGTTCTAAGCGCTGGGAAGGTTACAAGGTGATCAGGTTGTCCCACGGGGGGCTCACAGTCTCAATCCCTATTTTACAGATGAGGCAACTGAGGCCCAGAGAAGTTAAGTGACTTGCCCAAAGTCACACAGCTGACAATTGGTTGAGCTGGGATTTGAACCCATGACCTCTGACTCCAAAGCCCGGGCTCTTTACACTGAGCCATGCTGCTTAGAACAGAATTAGCAGGCACACTCCCTGCTCGTAATGAATTTACAATCTGCTCTCAAGGAAAAGAGAGAGGTCTCGTGTTGACACAATGCTAGTGGCCCAGGGATGGATTCTGGTATTTTTTTCCTGCAAATTTTCTGGGCGTTCCTTGACTCCCGAATGGCTGACTGTAGTTTGGGAGTAAAATTTCCACCTGCTATAAGTTTTGCTGAGCCCGCAGATGGTCTGGAAAAGGCTCGCCTCAGAGAAGCAGGCCAGCTAACTGCATTAGACACAGACATGAGTCACTCACTCTCTTCCTGTGAGTGGTTTTTGTTATTGTTTTGGAAACACACACGGAAAATGAAACAAAGTGAAAGGATTACCCAAGTGGGCGGGGCAATGATAAATTCACCGTTTTAACTCTCTCCTGTAAAAACCAAAGTCATCTGAATTTCCACAGAAGTTGCCTTCTCAATTAGTCATTCAATTACATTTATTGAGCTCTTCTTGCCTGCAGAGCACTGTACTATGTGGTTGGGACAATACAATGTTACAGTTAGTAGACAAGTTCCCTGCCCACAATTCATTCATTTAATCGTATTTACTGAGTGCTTACTGTGTGCAGAGCACTGTACTAAGCATTTGGGAGAGGACGATATGACAATAAACAGACACATTCCCTGCCCACAAAGAGCTTAGAGTCTAGAGGGGGAGACAGTTGTTGATGTGAGTAAATAAATTATGGATTTGGGCATAAGTGGTGTGGGGCTGGGAGGGGAGGAATGAAGAAAGGGAGCATGTCAGGGGTCATAGAAGGAAGTGGGAGAAGAGGAAATAATAATAACAATGGCATTTATTAAGCACTTACTCTGTGCAAAGCACTGTTCTAAGTGCTGGGGTAGTTACAAGGTGATCAGGCTGTCCCATGGGGGGCTCACAGTCTTAATCCCCATTTTACAGATGAGGTAACTGAGGCACAGAGAAGCAAAGTGACTTGCCCAAAGTCACGCAGCTGACAATTGGCAGAGCTGGGATTTGAACCCATGACCTCTGACTCCAAAGCCCTTGCTCTTTCCATGGAGCCACACTGCTTTTCGTGAAATGGTGAAATGAGGAAATGAGGAAATGAGGGCTTAGCTTGGAAAAGCCTCTTGGAGGAGATGGGCCTTCAATAAGGCTTTGAAGGCGGGAGAGAGTTTTCATTTCCCAGACCCCACAGCAGAAACTTTCTGGTTTATTCAGGATTAATTAATTAATTAATTATGGTATTTGTTAAGCACTTACTATGTGTTCTAAGCGCTGGGGGGGATACAAGGTGACCAAGTTGTCCCAAGTGGGGCTCACAGTCATCATCCCCATTTCACAGATGAGGTAACTGAGGCTTTGAGAAGTTAAGTGGCTTGCCCAAGGTCACATAGCAGACATGTGGTAGAGCTGGGATTCAAACCCATGACCTCTGATTCCAAAGCCTGTGCTCTTTCCACTGAGCCACGCTGCTTCTCTACCTTCTCTGGGCCTCAGTTACCTCATCCGTAAAATGGGGATTAAGACTGTGAGCCCCACGTGGGACAACCTGATCACCTCCCCAGTGCTCAGAACAGTGCTTTGCACGTAGTAAGCACTTAATAAATGCCATTATTATTATTATTATTACTATTATTATTATTATTCAGTTCTCTGTGTCTCAGTTGCCTCATCTGTAAAATGGGGATTAAAGCCATGAGCTCCATGTGGGATATGGACTCTGTCCAATCTGATTAGCATGTACCTTCTCTGGGCTTCAGTTACATCATCTGTAAAATGGGGATTAAGACTGTGAGCCCAATGTGGGATAATCTGATTACCTTGTATCTACCCCAGAGCTTAGAACAGTGCAGGGCACATAGTAAGCACTTAACAAATACCATCATTATTATTACCTACCCCAGTGCTCAGTACAGTGGCTGGTGCATAGTAAGCACTTAACGAATACTATAAAAAATAAAAAAAATAAAACTCCTTGGGCAGGTAGTCTTGTCTCTGCACTGGAGGCTTTTGTGGCTTCTTTAGGTGGGGGCCACTGTTTCCTTCTTATTTGGCATGTTTTACAACCGTGGCCTTGCTTTCGGGGCCCACAATAATGACTCCATAATTAGATGAAGTAAATAATTGATGCCTAAGTAACAATAATGATAATGGTAACGACAATAATAATAATAATTGTAATAACGACAATAATGGTACTTGGGGTTTCTCTGTGCCAAGCACTATGCTAAGTGCTGGGATAGCTACAATATAATCAGTTTGGGCACAGTCCTTGTCCTGCTCGGGGCACTCAATCTCTCACACCTAGACTGTAGGCTCACTGTGGGCAGGAATTGTGTCCTCCAACTTTATAGTATTGTACTCTCCCAGGCGCTTAGTACAGTACTCTGCACACATCAAATGTTCAATAAATGTGATTGATTGATTAGGAGGGACGGAGAACAGGTATGGAAACCGAAGTATGGGGGAGTGAAGTGACTTGTCCAAAGTCACACGGGAGGTAAGTGGTGGAGCCGGAATTAGAACCCAGGTCCTCTGACTTCCAGGCCTGTCCTCTTCAATCAATTAATCATATTTATTGAGCGCTTAACTTCGCTTCTTTGGGCCTCAGTTCTCCCATCGGCAAATTGGGAATTCAATAGCTATGCTCCCTCCTACTCAGAGTATGAGCCCCATAGGGGACCTGATTATCTTATCTCTTCTCCAATGCTTAATACAGTGCTTGGCACCTAATAAGCACTTAGCAAACACCTCAATTAGTATTGGTTTAATGCTTAATATGCACCAAGCACTGGGAAAGATTCAAGATAGTCCAATAGGATACAGTCCCTGTCCCGGACAGCTCTCTCCCTGATGGCTTAGTAAAGTACTCCGCATATAGGGTGCTCAATAAATACCCTTGAATGAATGAAAACAAAATCAATCAATCAACGGTATTTACTGAGCACTTACTGTGGGCAGGGGATCATACTGAGTGCTTGGGAGAGAAAAATGCAACAGGGTTGGTAGACACCACCCTTCCTCATAAGCAGGTGATGTCTTAGAATTCATCAATGTGAAAAAGTTATTGAGATGGCAGAACTATTTTCCAGTGGTCCTTGTGGCCTCATTCTCAGTCCAGAGGAAGCCCAGTGCACGTTCCTTGCCCATGAGGAGCTTCCACTCTAAGGTGGTAGGGCAGACTTCAAGATATTTACAAATACTGTAGACAACTGAAACAGAAATGCTGGGGAAAAGCGTAAATCAGCTCAAGAGGCGTAAAGGTGAGTGGTGCGTTGATCTGATTTCAAGTATTGTTAACTCATTGAGGAAACCTTTTGGAAGAAGTGAGAATTCAGGAGGGATGTTTAAGATGGGATTGTCTCTATTGCTGAATTGTACTTTCCAAGCGCTTAGTACAGTGCTCTGCACATAGTAAGTGCTCAGTAAATATGATTGATTGAATGAATTGAATGAATGAATGAATACCTGTAGTGCATTTGCTTCTATTAATGTCTGTCTCTCCCTTTAGACTGTAAGCTCCCTGTGGGCAGAGAACATGTCTACCAACTGTTGGATTGTACTCTCCCAAGTGCTTAGTACAGGGAAGCAGTGTGGCCTAGTGGAAATAATAATGATAATAATGATGGCATTTGTTAAGTGCTTACCATGTGCCAAGCACTGTTCTGAGCGCTGTGGTAGATAATACAAGGTCATCAGATTGTCCCACATGGGGCTCACAGACTTAATCCCTATATTATAGATGAGGTAACTGAGGCACAGAGAAGTTAAGTTACTTGCTCAAAGTCACACAGCTGACAAGTGGCGGAGCCTCTAATCCCAACTCCACTACCTGCCTGCTGTGTGACTTTGGGCAAGCCACTCAACTTCTCTGGGCCTCAGTTTCTTCAACTGTAAAATGGGGATGTCATACCCACTCTTGCTCTCCCTCCTATTTAGACTGTGAACCCTATGTGGGATAGGGACTCTGACCAGACTGATTTGTATCTGCCCCAGCACTTAGAACAATGCTTGACGTATAGTAAGCAATCACAAATTCCATTCAAAATAAATAAAATATCACTGATTGATTGATTGATTGCCTCGAAATCTTCATCAGAGCATATTGATGTATTTGGAACTTTGGAATATAGGGTAAAAGTAGAAAACATGTCAATCATTCCATCAATAGTATTTATTGAGTACCTACTGAGTGCAGAGCACTGTACTAAGTGCTTGGAGACTATAATGAAATATAATCCCTGCTTTATCTTCTAGTGAAGGACCCAGGCTGACACTAGGAGTAAATGTACAATGGGAATGATAAGAAAAAACAAGATACAATCGGGAACAAGAAAAATAGGTAAAAATGGAAAAAAAATGAGGGGAATAGGAAGTTGAAGGTTAGTTGGGGAATTCCTCTTGGCACAGTCATTGAAGATTTTGGAAACAAATAACATACATATTTAAAAGATTAAGTTATTCACCACTGAATCGAGACCACCTTTTTAAATGGTATTTGTTAATAATAATAATGATAATAATGATGGCATTTGTTAAGCACTTACCATGTGCAAAGAACTGTTCTAAGCAGTGGGGAGGATACTAAGTGATCAGGTTGTCCCACGGGCTGCTCACAAACTTAATCCCCATTTTACAGATGAGATAACTGAGGCACAGAGAAGTTAAATGACTTGCCCAAAGTCACACAGCAGACAATTGTTGGAGCTGGGATTTGAACTCATGACCTCTGAAGTTCTGGTTATGTGCCAGCACTGTGCTAAAACGCTGGGATAGATAGAAGGTATTTGGTTGGACACAGTCTCTGTTCCATATGGGGCTCACAGTCTTACTCCCTGTTTTATAGATGAGGTCACTGAGGCTCAGAGCAGTGATGTTTATTCATTCATTCATTCATTCAGTTGTATTTATTGAACTCTTACTGTGTGCAGAGCACTGTACTAAGTGCTTGGAAAGTGCAATTTGGCAACAGATAGAGACAATCCCTACCCAACAACGGGCTCACAGTCTAGAAGGGGGAGACAGACAACAAAACAAAACAAGTAGACAGGCATCAATAGCAACAAAATAGATAAATATAATTATAGATATATACACATCATTAATGAAATAAATAGAATGATAAATATGTACAAATAAGCACAAGTGCTGTGGGGTGGGAAAGGGGGTAGAGCAGAGGGAGGGAGTTGGGGCGATGGGGTGGGGAAGAGGAGCAGAGGAAAAGGGGGGCTCAGTCTGGGAAGGCTTCCTGGAGGAGGTGAGTGCTCAGTAGGGCTTTGAAGGGAGGAAGAGAGCTAGTTTGGCGGATGTGTGGAGGGAGGGCATTCCAGGCCAGAGGTAGGACGTGAGCCAGGGATCGACAGCGGGAGAGGTGAGAACGAGGCCCAGCGAGGAGGTGACTAGCCCAAGGTGACACGGCAGACAAGTGGCGGAGCCTGGATTAGAACCCAGGTCCTCAGATTCCCTGGCCCGGGCTCTATTCAATATTCATTCATTCATTCAATCGTATTTATTGAGTGCTTACTGTGTGCAGAGCACTGTACTAAGCGCTTGGGAAGTACAAGTTGACAACATATAGAGACGGTCCCTACGCAACAGCGGGCTCACAGTCTAGAAGGGGGAGAAAGAGAACAGAACAAAACATATTAACAAAATAAAATAAATAGAATAAATATGTACAAATAAAATAGAGTAATAAATACGTACAAACATATATACATATATACAGGTGCTGTGGGGAGGGGAAGGAGGTAAGGCGGGGGGGATGGAGAGAGGGAGGAGGGGGAGAAGAAGGAGGGGGCTGAGTGTGGGAAGGCCTCCTGGAGGAGGTGAGCTCTCAGTAGGGCCTTGAAGTAGACCACACTGCTTCTCTTTGGCTCTGCTGCTTCAAACTCCTCTTCTTTGTGGCTGCAGTTCCCTCTCTCCAGAGTAAATTCTTCCAAAAAAGGAAGTTGCGTTTCATGAGCGTGGGCCTTTACGGCTTTGCCTAACTATGTTTCAGATCTTCAGATATCGTGCACTCTCACCAGCTGAACAGAAAAACAAGTTTTCACCCCTGGGCTCTGACAAGATCCGACAAGTTGCCCTGTACCAATCTGAAAAACCAAATAAAAGAAGACGAGGGCTCAGATGCCTTAAGAACTTGGCAAACCCCATTAGATTGTAAGCTCTCTGAGGACAGGAATCACTTCCTTCACTTGTCACAGATTCCAAGCACCCAGTTCAGCCTATCTACAGTGCTCTTTCCAAGCACTGAATAAAGTGCTCTCTGGACACAGAAAGTGCTTGATAAATATGATTGATCGATGGATCGAGTAATGCTGAAGTCGATGCAATCCGAGGCAATCATTTCTGGAATGATTCCGGATCTGCTTTGAGATGAGATTACCGGAGTTTATTCATTTTTTGGAAATCTTTTTTTCCTTAAAGAAAATATTTCTTTTGGTCCCAAATCTTCACAGGCTAAATGTCACGCTAAGCACCTACTGAATTTTCACAGTTCTTGTGGCAGGCAGAAGAAAACGGTGCTTTCAGACGCTTCGGCCACATGCTCACGTTATCACGCAGTTTGTCCTGATGTACAACTGCATTTTTGTGACACTGCTTTCACTACAAATAATACTAGTAATAACTGGTATTTGTTAAGCACGTACTATGTGCCAAGCACTATGCTGTACTGTACAAACACTGGGGTAGATACAAGATCATGAGATCCCACACAGGGCTCACACTCTAAGTAGGAAGGAGAATAAGTATTGAATCCCCATTTTCATTCATTTATTCTTTTAATCATATTTATTGAGCGCTTACTGTGTGCAGAGCACTGTACTAAGCGCTTGGGAAGCCCAAGTTTGCAACATATAGAGACGGTCCCTACCCAACAGCAGGCTCACAGTCTAGAAGGGGGAGACAGACAACAAAACAAAGCATATAAACCAAATGAAATAAATAGAATAAGGGGAACTGAGACACAGAGATGTTAAGTGACTTGCCATAATTTATTTATTGATGTTAATGTCTATCTACCCCTCTAGACTGTAAACTTGTTGCAGGCAGGGAACATGTCTGTTATACTTGTGTTGTGCTCTCCCAAGCGCTTACTACAGTGCTCTGCACGCAATACATGCATGATAAATACAATTGATTAACAGATACAAAGATAATCAGATCAGATAGTCCCTGTCCCATATGGGGCTTACAGTCTCAGAGAGAGGATGAAAAGGCATTTCACTCCCGTTTTACAGATGAGGAAACTGATGCCCAGAGAAATGAAATGACTTGCCCAAGGTCACCCAGCTGGCAAGAGGCGGAGCCGGGATTAGAACCTGTGTCTCCTGATACGCAAACTCGGGCTCTAACCATTAGGCTACACTGCTTCCCTGTTAACTTAGGTGTTGCATTATGGCAAAACTCGTGTCAAGGTGGAGTTGCACTGAGATCTCAAACCCTGTCTAGCCCCGGGCCCCTTGTTGGGTAGGGATTGATTGTCTCTCTTGCCAAATTGTACTTTCCAAGTGCTTAGTACAGTGCTGTGCACACAGTAGGCGCTCAATAAATAGGATTGAATGAATGCAAAGTTTCTTCTGCAGCCCACCCTGTGTCCAGATGAGCTGGCGTTGTCATTAAAAGGGTCTCTAATTCCCCAACAGCATTCTCGCCCTACTCTGGAGTGAAAACACTGGTCATGACCCAGCTGGACGCATTTTAATCTGGGAGCTCAGGGGAATTCAGATCATTCCAGGTAGATGAGCCAGTGGTTATTAAAAAGAAATATTTTCTTACCGGTTTGGATAGTATTTCGACTGCCCTCTTTTGCTCCTCGATTCGGGATAAATCGGCTGCGCTCTTTTGTGCTATTTTAAAGTGGACTTCGACAGGGATGATGGAAAACCGAGTGATTCCTTCCTGGGTGTTTTCTGAGCCTGCTAGACTGTAAGCTCATTGTGGGCTGGGAGCGTGTCTGTTTACTGTTCTATTGCACTCTCCCAAGCGCTTAGTACAGTGCTTTGCACACAGTAAATGCACAATAAATACGATAGAATGAATGCTAGCTGCTGGGTGGACAGTCAAACAAGGAGAATAGTCAGTTCTTAGCCCTCAGGTGCCCAAGGCTGACTGTGAATCGCTCCAATTTTCAGATGGAAGAACCCTTCTGTTCCCGAGCCCGAGAACAGCCTCAAACGGTCCGCTGACAAATCTGTTTCTTTTGGCAATTGAAGCCAGAAAATGGAAAAAAAAGAATACAGACTGGGATTTGGGGCAGGAACAATGTACCTGCATTATACTTGGGCCAGCATTACACAAGATTCTTCACACACACCGACCTCAATTGAAGATCGAGCCCATGAAGCTTAATTAATCTTTAAAGAAAGACACGGCTTTAGTTCTGATGCAATTTCAGGCTTAACCCCCGTCTTTCCCCGCTTTCCAACCCACATGTGGTAGACAAGGCCTTGAAACCCACACAAAAGACCTTTGTTCTGCCAACGGTTCAAAATAAAACAGAACATTGGTGTTCGTTAAGGGTTTACCAAGCGCCAGGCACTGTACTAAGCACTGGGGTAAGCAGGTTGGATCTTAGCCCTATCCCATATGGGGCTCTCAGCAGCATCTTCTGGGAAGACCTTTAGGAAAACGGAGTTCCCAGGATGTCTCCAAAACCTCCAGTCTTGTTTTCATCTCATGCACTGTAAATCTGCTATAAACTAAGATCAATCAATCAATCGATGGTATTTATTGAGTGCTTACTATGCTCAGACCACTGTGTTAAGTGCTTGGAAGAATACAAGAATTCCTGCTGCGCCGCTGATCAGCTGTGTGACTTTGGGCAAGTCACTTGACTTCTCTGGGCCTCAGTTACCTTACCTGTTAAATGGGGATGAAGACTGTGAGCCCCACGTGGGACAAACTGATCACCTTGTATCCTTCCCAGTGCTTAGAACAGTGCTTTGCACATAGTAAGTGCTTAACAAATGCCACTGTTATTATTATTATTATTATTATTATTATTATTACAACACAACAGAATTAGCAGATACGCTCCCTTCCCGTAACAACCTCACAGTCCAGAGAGGGAGAAGATCTTCGAAGTTTTCTTTTGGGGAGCAAAGAGGAAAGGGGGCATGAGGCAGATTCAGCCCTTCAATATTTGGGGGTCTCCTGCGATGCGGTCTTCACAGTCAGAGCCAGAATGGAGTTGATTTCAAAAAGCGCATTATTTGGTGTTCTTTCTGGGATACATAACTTTTTATTTGGAGGCCTAAATCTCACTTTCCCACTATCAATCTGCAGTTTTGATGGAGCCCTTTGTGTTTTCCTAGCACTTCTCTGGGCACTTGGGAGGGTACATTCACTCATTCAATTGTATTTATTGAGCGGTTACTGTGTGCAGAGCACTGTTCTAAGCACTTGGAAAGTACAATTTGGCAACAAATAGAGACAATCCCTACTCAACAACGGGCTCATGGTGTAGAAGAATACAATATAATGGACTTGGTAGGCATGAGACTGTATGCTCATTTTGGGCAGGGATTGCATCTATCAATTCTGTTATAGTGTACTGTCCCAAGCGCTTAGTACAGGGCTCTGCACACAGTAAGTGCTCAATAAATACCATTAATCGATCCTTGCCCTCAAAGAACTTACCGTATCACCAGTTGCAAACTGCACGATAGTCACATTCATTCATTCAATTGTATTTATTGAGTGCTTACTATGTGCAGAGCACTCACTCACTCAATTGTATTTATTGAGCGCTTACTGTGTGCAGAGCACTGTACTAAGTGCTTGGTAAGTACAAGTTGGCAACATAGAGAGACAGTCCCTACCCAACAGCGGGCTCACAGTCTAAAAGGGGGAGACAGACAACTAAATCAAACATATTAACAAAATAAAATAAATAGAATAAATATGTACAAATAAAATAAATAAATTCATTCAATTGTATTTATTGAACGCTTACTGTGTGCAAAGCACTGTACTAAGTGCTTGGGAAGTCCAAGTTGGCAACATATAGAGACCGTCCCTACCCAACAACGGGCTCACAGTCTAGAAGGGGGAGACAGACAACAAAACAAAACAAATTAACAAAATCAATCAATCAATCAATTATATTTATTGAGCGCTTACTGTGTGCGGAGCACTGTACTAAGCGCTTGGGAAGTACAAGTTGGCCCATCCATCATTAGCATTATTGAGCATCTACTGAGTGCAGAATGCTTGGGAGAGTAGAATCAATCAGTAGTATTCATTCATTCATTCAATCAGATTTATTGAGATCACTTACAGTGTGCAGAGCACTGTATTAAGCACTTGGGAAAGTACAATACAATAATAAACAATTGGCGAGTCAGCCTAGTGTAGGGCCTGGGAGTCAGAATGTCATGGGTTCTAATCCCGGCTCTGCCATTTGTCTGCTGTGTCACCTTGGCCAAGTCACTTCACTTCTCTGGGCCTCAGTGACCTCATCTGGAAAATGGGGATAGAGACTGTGAGCCCCTCGTGAAACAGGGACTGTATCCAACCCGATCTGCTTGTATCCACCCCAGCACTTAGTACAGTGCCTGGAACCTAGTTAAGCGCTTAACAAATAAGCGCTTAGTACAGTGCTCTGCACACAGTAAGCGCTCAATAAATATGATTGAATGATTGAATGAATGAAATGCCATGATTGTTATTATCATTATTATTATAAACAGTGACATTTCCTGCTCACGATGAGCTTACAGTCTATTTATTGAGTGTTTACTGTTTGTAGAAAGCTATACTCAGCACTCTGGGAGAGTACAATGCAAGCAGTGTGGCTTAGTGACAAAATCCCAGGTTTGGGAGTCAGAGCTCTGCCTCCCGGCTCTCCCACTTGTCTGCTGTGTGACCTTGGACAAGTCACCTCACTTCTCTGGGCCTCAGTGACCTCATCTGGAAAACGGGGGTTAAGACTGTGAGCCTGTGTGAGACAACCTGATTACCTTGTATCTACCCTTCCACTTAGAAAAGTGCTTGGCACATAGTAAGTGCTTAACGAATACCATCATTATTATTATACTGAATGCTTGGGAGAGTAAAATCAATCAATACTCCCTGTCCCACATGGGGATCGGTCTTAATCCCCATTTTACAGGCGAGGTGACTGAGGCCCAGAGAAGTGAAGTGATTTGTCCCAGGTCACACAGAGGACATTCTATTTATTCTGATGACTTGACACCTGTCCACATGTTTTGTTTTGTTGTCTGTCTCCCCCTTCTAGACTGTGAGCCCAATGTTTTGTAGGGACCGTCTCTATATGTTGCCACCTTGGACTTCCCAAGCGCTTAGCACAGTGCTCTGCAAACAGCAAGCGCTTAATAAATACGATTGAATGAATGAATGAATGACAAGTGGCGGAGGCAGGATTAGAACCCAGTTCCTCTGACACCCAGGCCCGTACTCTTTCCATTATGCCAAGCTGCTTCCCCTGAAGATATTGAGTCCCCATTTCACAGTGGAGTGAATGGAGGTACAGAGAACAATAATAACAATGATGGCACTTATTAAGCGCTTACTATGTGCAAAGCACTGTTCTAAGCGCTGGGGAGCTTGCAAGGTGATCAGGTTGTCCCATGGGGGGCTCACAGTCTTAATCCCCATTTTCCAGATGAGGGAATTGAGGCACAGAGGCAAAGTCACACAGTTGACAATTGGCAGAGCCGGGATTTGAACCCATGACCTCTGACTCCAAAGCCCGGGCTCCTTCCAATCAATCAATCAATCAATCAATCATATTTATTGAGCGCTTACTATGTGCAGAGCACTGTACTAAGCGCTTGGGAAGTACAAATTGGCCTCACATAGAGACAGTCCCTACCCAACAGTGGGCTCACAGTCTAAAAGGGGGAGACAGAGAACAGAACCAAACATACCAACAAAATAAAATAAGTAGGATAGAAATGTACAAGTAAAATAAATAAATAAATAGCGTAATAAATATGTACAACCATATATACATATATACAGGTGCTGTGGGGAAGGGAAGGAGGTAAGACGGGGGGATGGAGAGGGGGACGAGGGGGAGAGGAAAGAAGGGGCTCAGTCTGGGAAGGCCTCCTGGAGGAGGTGAGCTCTCAGCAGGGCCTTGAAGGGAGGAAGAGAGCTAGCTTGGCGGATGGGCAGAGGGAGGGCATTCCAGGCCTGGGGGATGACGTGGGCCGGGGGTCGATGGCGGGACAGGCGAGAGCGAGGTACGGTGAGGAGATTAGCGGTGGAGGAGCGGAGGGTGCGGGCTGGGCTGGAGAAGGAGAGAAGGGAGGTGAGGTAGGAGGGGGCCAGGGGATGGACAGCCTTGAAGCCCAGGGGGAGGAGTTTCTGCCTGATGCGCAGATTGATCGGT
Organism: Tachyglossus aculeatus; assembly: GCF_015852505.1. NCBI lineage: Eukaryota > Metazoa > Chordata > Mammalia > Monotremata > Tachyglossidae > Tachyglossus > Tachyglossus aculeatus. Next base: position 5,867,083 of record NC_052067.1, read on the forward strand.
AGCCATTGGAGGTTCCACTGAGCCATGCTGCTCCTCTAAGTGAAGTGAAGTGACTTGCCCAAGGTCACACAGCAGACCTTGTGAGTCGCGGCTCTAGTCATGGCAGAGCGGTGACTAGAACCCCGAGACCTCTGAATCCCAGGCCCGGGCTCTTTCCACTAGGTCACACTGCTTAGCTGCTTCTGAGCCTGGAAGGGTGGAAAAATAGAGGGGAATAGAGCAGCATGGTGGAGAGGATAATACCCAAGCGTGGGAGTCAAACGGTCTAATACTGGCTCCGCCACGTGTCTGCTGAGTGATCTTGGGCGAGTCACTTCCCTTCTCTGTGCCTCAGCTCCCTCATCTGTAAAATGGGGATTGAGATTGCGAGCCTCATGTGGGACAGAGACTGTGTCCAACCCGATTTGCTTGTATCCACCCCAGGGCTTAGTACAGCACCTAGCGCATTGTAAGCGCTTGACAGATACCATAATTATTATTTTTTTTATTACCAGAGGGATAAAGCTGGAGCTCTGAACTAGCTTATTCCTACCTCCACTCTTTGTCTTGACTGAATTCCTCCTTTCAAGGCTCTGAGCAGGAAGAAAGAGATCAGCAGGGAAGATTGTAGCTGCCGTCTATGCTTTTCATTAGCCGGAAAGGTATCGCAGAGCATTCAGTTAAAACCTGGGAGCTGGGGGAATTTGAATAGCCTACTCACTCCACTTCTCTGGGCCTCATTGACCACATCTGTAAAATGGGGATTACGAGTGTGAGCCTCATGCGGGACAGGGACTGTGTCCAACCTCATTACCCGATATCTACCCGGGCACTTAGAATAGTGGTTGTTGCATAGTAAGTGCTTAACAAATACCATTATTAATAGTAATAATAATGATGGCATTTGTTAAGCGCTTACTCATCATCATCATCATCATCAATCGTATGTATTGAGCGCTTACTGTGTGCAGAGCACTGTACTAAGCGCTTGGGAAGTACAAATTGGCAACATATAGAGACAGTCCCTGCCCAACAGTGGGCTCACAGTCTAAAAGGGGGAGACAGAGATCAAAACCAAACATACCAACAAAATAAAATAAATAGAATAGATATGTACAAGTAATGTACAGATATGTACTGTGTGCAAAGCACTGTTCTAAGTGCTGAGCACTGTTCTAAGCACTTATTATTATTACCAGTTTTGGCTATGGGAGGGAGAGTGAAGCAGAGGCCTGTCCATTCTATTCCTAGCTTGGCTAGCGAGTGGACGGCAATCTGCTACAAGTCAAAACTTCCTTGTGCTGGGCAGCAGTGTCACGGGAGAGAGTCGAGGGTGGAGACTCAAGTTGCTTGCGCAGAAGAAGGCAATGATAAGCCGCCTTTTAATTTTGACCAAGAAAACTCCCTGGATCCATTACCCGAATGATTGCAGTTGGAGGTGGGTTGTTCTGGGACAGATATCATCATCATCATCATCATCATCAATCATATTTATTGAGCGCTTACTATGTGCAGAGCACCGCACTAAGCGCTTGGGAAGTACAAATTGGCAACATATAGAGACAGTCCCTACCCAACAGTGGGCTCACAGTCTAAAAGGGGGAGACAGAGAACAAAACCAAACATACTAACAAAATAAAATAAATAGAATAGATATGTACAAATAAAATAAAGAAATAAATAAATAGAGTAAAAAATATGTACAAACATATATACATATATACAGGTGCTGTGGGGAAGGGTAGGAGGTAAGATGGGGGGGATGGAGAGGGGGACGAGGGGGAGAGGAAGGAAGGGGCTCAGTCTGGGAAGGCCTATGTCCAAGGAGTTGCTATGGGGCAGAGACAAATCGACAGCAGAAGACAAGTCCCGGCACCACCATTTGTCTGCTGAGTGACCTTGGGCAAATCACTAGACTTCTCTGTGCCTAACTTTCCTCAGCGGTAAAATGGAGACAAAATACCAGTTGTCCTGCCTTCTTAGATTGTAAAACTGAGTCTGTATGAGACAGAAACTATATCCTAGCTGAATGTCTTGTATATACACCAATGCTTAGCATAGTGCTTGATACATAGGAAGTGCCTTATAAGTATCGTTATTATTCTGGCAAATTGAAATAAAGGACTAAATGTCTATAATACTACTACTACTAATGATGGCATTTGTTAAGCGTTTACTGTGTGCAAAGCACTGTTCTAAGCACTGGGGAGGTTACAAGGTGATCAGGTTGTCCCACGTGGGGCTCACAGTCTTAATCCCCATTTTACAGATGAGGCAACTGAGGCACAGAGAAGTTAAGTGACTTGCCAAAGGTCACACAGCTGACAATTGGCAGAGCCGGGATAAAAGAAGATACTTTTTTTGTGGGGGTGAGGAGTTGATTCGGACCATTGTTTGTGCCAACTTTTGGTACCTTGATTAGGTATAATAATAATGATGATGACATTTATTAAGTACTTACTATGGGCAAAGCACTGTTCTAAGCACTGGGGAGTTTACAAGGAGATCAAGTTGTCTCACGGGGGGCTCACAGTCTTAATCCCCATTTTACAGATGGGGTAACTGAGGCACAGAGAAGTTAAATGACTTGCCCAAAGTCACACAGCTGACAGTTGGCAGAGCCGGGATTTGAATCCATGACCTCCAACTCCAAAGCCTGTGCTCGTTCCACTGAGCCACGCTGCTTCTCAAGCAGTATAAGTCAGTGGTGCTTTGTTCTGATATCAGTCGATCGATCAATCAATAGTATTTATTGAGTGCTTACTTTGTGCAGAACACTGTACTAAGTGCCCCGGAGAGTACAGAAGCAGCGTGGCTCAGTGGAAAGAGCACAGGCTTTGGAGTCAGTGGTCATGGGTTCAAATCCCGGCTCCGCCAATTGTCAGCTTTGTGACCTTGGGCAAGTCACTTTGCTTCTCTGGGCCTCAGTTACCTCATCTGTAAAATGGGGGTTGACTGTGAGCCCCCCCCCCGTGGGACAACCTGATCACCTTGTATCCCCCCAGCACTTAGAACAGTGCTTTGCACATAGTAAGTGCTTAATAAATGCCATTATTAATATTATTATTATTATACTACAATAGAGTTGGTCAACCCCTTCCCTGCCCAAAATGAGCTCAATCAATCAATGGTATTTATTGAGCATTTGCAGTGGGCAGAGAGCACTGTACAAAACTCTTGGGAGAGTACGATACAACAGAGTTGGTGGACACATTCCCTGACCCAATGAGCTTAAAATCAATTAATCGATAGGACATATTAAGGGTTTACTACATGCAGAGCAACATACTACGTGCCTAAGAGACAACAAAACAGATAATAATAATAATAATAGTATTTGTTAAGCACTTTGTGCCAAACATTGTTCTAAGTGCTGGGATTGACATAAAGTAATCTGGTTGCCCCACGTGGGGTTCACAGTCTTAATCCCCATTTTTACAGATGAGGTAACTGAGGCACAGAGAAGTTAAGTGACTTGCCCAAAGTCACACAACTACCATTAGAACAGTGCTTTGCACATAGTAAGTGCTTAATAAATGCCATTATTATTATTATTACCAAGTGATGGAGCAGGGATTAGAACCCGCAACCTCTGACTCCCAAGCCCTTGCTCTTTCCACTAAGCCAGGCTCATCATAAGATAATAATTCCTGCCTTCAAAGAGCAAACAGTTTAGAGGGGGAGACAGACTTTCATGAAAATAAATAACTTCTAATATATAATTACTAGATAGGTACTGAAGTGCCGCGGTGATCCTTCTAAGGACGATGCGGAGTCCATTAAATCGCCTCCTGTCTTCAGAGCCTCCTAGCTGCCAGCCTTCCAGTTGAATAAGGAATATATTTAGTTCAGGTGCATGAGGGTGATTGTAAATCGCTCTGTTTTGCAGACGGAAGAATCCTTCTGTTCTCGATCCCGGGAACAGCCTCAAACGGTCCGTGACAAATCTGTTTCTTTTGGCAGCTGAAGCCAGAGAGTGGGAAAAAAAAGAATAGGGTTTGTGGTTCAGGGAAGAACAATGTACCTCCATTAGAAGTGGGGGGATGAGTTACAGAAGATCATTCAACTGGGGAGGAGAATTTGGGGGAAGGGGGACACGGGGAGGGTTTAGGTTGGGGCCGAGGTCTCCTCCCCGCGTCCCTTCAGATATCCCCTTCCTCGCTGACCTTCAACCCATCAATCTCTCTTAGTACAGTGCTCTGCACACAGTAAGCGCTCAATAAATACGATTGATGATGATCTCTCAGTCGATCACGGTATTCATGAGCATCTGCAGTGCTCTGTCCCCATCATGTTACTAAAGCCTGTGAAGGCACTGCGGCCTAATGGAGAGGAGCGTCGCCTAGGGAATAATAATAATGATGATGGCATTTATTAAGCGCTTACTATGTGCAAAGCACTGTTCTAAGCACTGGGGAGGTTACAAAGTGATCAGGTTGTCCCACGGGGGGCTCACAGTTTTCATCCCCATTTTATTCATTCATTCATTCAATCGTATCTATTGAGCACTTACTGTGTGCAGAGCACTGTACTAAGCGCTTGGGAAGTACAAGTTGGCAATATATAGAGACGGTCCCTACCCAACAGTGGGCTCACACTGAGGCCCAGAGAAGTTAAATGACTTGCCCAAAGTCACACAGCTGACAATTGGCGGAGCCGGGATTTGAACCCCTGACCTCTGACCCCAAAGCCCGGGCTCTTTCCACTGAGCCACGCTGCTTCTCCAAGCAGCATTCTAGGGAAGCGGCGTTGCCTAGTAGAACGAGCCAAGCATGGGAACCAGAGGATCCGGGTTCTAAACCTGACTCGGCCATTTGTCTGCTGTGTGACCTTGGGCAAATTACTGGTTTAGCCCAACCTGAGAAGCAGTGTGGCCTTATGGATAGAACACAGGCCTGAAAGTCAGACGACCTGGGTTCTAATCCCAGCTCCACCTCGGGCAAGTCATTTCACTTCTCTGGGCCTCAGTTCCCTCATCTGCAAAAATGGGGATTAAGACTGTGAGCCCTGAATGGGACAGGGACTATGTCCAAACTCATTATTCGTATCTACCCCAGCGCTTAGTACAGTGCCTGGCACACATGATAACCACTTAACAAATACTATAAAAAAAAGAGGTGACTATCTCGGGAAGGCCTCCAGGGAAAGGTATATTTGAAGCAGCGTGGCTCAGTGGAAAGAGCACGGGGTTTGGAGTCAGAAGTCAGGGATTCAAATTCCGGCTCCGCCAATTGTCAGCTGTGTGACTTTGGGCAAGTCACTTCACTTCTCTGGGCCTCGGTTACCTCATCTGGAAAATGGGGATTAAGACTGTGAGCCTCTCGTGGGACAACCTGATCACCTTGTAACCACCCCAGCACTTAGAGCAGTGCTTTGCACATAGTAAGCGCTTAATAAATGCCATTATTATTATTATTATTATTATGGGAAGAGCTATAGCCTGGGGTTGTTGAAAGAGGGGTGTTGGAGGGGGACAGTGAAGACCTCCTTCCCCACCCCCAACCCCAAGGGGTCATGTCCCACTCTTTCCTCCCCGCCACCTCTCCCAGGCTTTATTCCCAGTCTTCCCTTTTTCCTGTTCGGCCTGATCCCTTTGAGCTGAAGATTATAATATATGTGGCTTCTGTTAAGCGCTTTCTATGTGCCCGGCAGTGTACTAAGCACTGGAGTAGATAGAAGAGCATTAAGTCCCACCTGGGGCTCACAGTCTAAGCCAGGGGGAGGGCAGGTATGGGGTCCCCATTTTGCAGATGAGGGAACTGCGATGCAAAGAAGTGAAGTGACTTTTCCTAGATCACAGGGCAATGATAATAATGATGGCATTTGTTAATCACTTACTATGTGAGAAGCACTGTTCTAAGCAATAGGTAGAGGAGCCGGGATTAGAACCCAGATCTCCCAACTTCCTGGTCCAGGCTGTTTCTGCAGGGCCGGGCTGCTCTCTGCTGGCCCCTGAGCCCTCCCAGCCCCTCTACCGGCATGCCGGCATGTCAGCTGCTCCTGGGCCTTTCTGGGGAGGGCTGGATTGGGGCTTAATGGGGAAGGTCTCTTCTACTCTCGCCATTCCTGCACCATTCCCAGGATTACATTGGTAGCCGCTCAACTCTCTGCTCCTTGACCCCCACTTCCCTCCTCCTCCCTCCACCCCCTCCTTCCTCCTCTTCCCTTCTATCCCTCCATCTTCCTTCCTCCTTTCCCTCCATCTTCTTCCTCCCTCCTCCTTCTTTTCCCTTCCTCCTCCTCCTAGCTCCTCTGCCTTCATCCCTCCTCCTCCCTCTTCTCGCTCCATCCCTCCTCCTTCCTCCTCCTCTCCCCACCCCCTCCTTCCCTTTTCTCCCTCCTCTCCCTCCTCCTCTTCTGTCCTCCTCCTTCCTCTCCCTCCCTCTTCCTCCTTCTCCCTCCTCTCCCTCCTCCTCCTCTGTCCTTCTCCTTTTCTCCCTCCCTCTTCCTCCTTTTCCCTCCTCTCCCCACCCCCTCCTTCCCCTTTCTCCCTCCTCTCCCTCTTCCTCTTCTGTCCTTCTCCCTCCACTCCCTCCCTCCATCCACCTGGTCCTCCTTATTTGCCTCATCCACCTCCTTCTCCTCCTTCTTTCTTCCACTGCTCCCTCTCAGTTGACCTCTGGGACAAAAAGCAGACTAATTTCTACTCTCTCTCTCTCTCTCTCTCTCTCTCTCTCTCTCTCACACACACACACACATACATTCTCATCTGCACAGACTCTCATACATACACTCTCCCATCCTTTCACACACTCCCCCCCCTCCCCATATTCTCTCTCACTCAATCTCCCACTATCCTCCTACCCTCTCCCCCGACCCCAACCTCTCTCCCTACAATCTTGCATCTCCCTCTGGGAGAAGCCCGAACCATTAATTACTTCCTCCCCTGACAACTTCCCATGGAAAGTCCCGACTGGAAACTTTCTTTTTCTCCCTTATCTGATCATTTTTTCTGTTTTGAAAGATTTATTCAAGGACTTGGAAATTGCAGAGAAGGGTTGTAAGTATTTTGGTTGGTTTTCAAATTTGTGTTTAGGTGGTAAGAAGTTTATGGCTGGGATAAATAGTTGACCATCTCCAAAAGGAGTGCATTTCCTTTCCTCTCTCCATCTCACTCCTTATTTTTTTACATTAAGGCACTCAACAAGTGACCATCAGTCCATCTGATAGAATGCTGAGGATGAAGAATGAAGCTGAGGTACGCTTTTACAAATATAGCCTGGTTTGATTTAGAGAAACAGTGTGGTATAGTGGCTAGAGCCCGGGCCTGGGAATCAGAAGGTCATGGGTTCTAATCCAGGCTCTGCCACTTCTCTGCTGTGTGACCTTGTGCAAGTCTCTTTACTTCTCTGGGCCTCAGTTACCTCATCTGTAAAATGGGGATTGACACTGTGAGCCCTATCTGGGACAGGGACTGTATCCACCTCTATTTGCTTGTATCCATCCCAGTGCTTAGTACAGTGCTAGGCACATAGTAAACATTTAATAATAATAATAACGGTATCTGTTAAGTGCTTATTATGTGCTTATTAAGTGCTGGAGTAGATACAAGGTAATCAGGTTGTCCCACATGGGGCTCACAGTCTTAATCCCCATTTTATAGATGAGATAACTGAGGCACAAAGAAGTTAAGTGACTTGCCCAAAGTCACACAGCTGATAAGCGGCAGAGCCGGGATTAGAACCCATGACCTCTGACTCCCAAGCCCAGGCTCTTTCCACCAAGCCACAATGCTTTTCCAAATACCATTACTATTATTCTTATTGAGTGGAGGAATTGAGTATTTCTAGGGAGTCACAAATTTCAGATTAATTCATGCAATAAAAATGGTAATATTTGTTAAGCACTTACTATGGGCCAAACACTCTACTAAGTGCTGGGGCTAGATACAAAATAACCAGGTCAGATACAGTCCCTGTCCCTCATGGGGCTCACAGTGTAAGGGGAAGGGAGAATAGGAATTTCACCCCCATTTTATAGATGAAGAAACGGAGGCACAGAGAAGCTGCATGGCCTAGTGGAAAGAGCAGGGGCATGGGAGTCAGAGGACCTGGGTTCTAATCCCGGCTCTGACACTATTCTGCTGTGTGACCTTGGGCAAATCACTTAAGTCACTTGCGGTGTTATTTTTGCTTTAAACTCATATAAAAGCCAAGATGTGCTCTCTCTATGCCAGGGGTGATGATGACGATAAAAGTAATGATAGCAGCCTAACGCATCTTGGTGCGAGCATCCATTTGTGCGCATTCACTATGATCAGAGCACTGTTCAATCGATCCATCAAAAGGATTTCACTGAATGCTTAGAACCAATCAATCCATCAGGGGTATTTACTGCATGCAGAACACTGTACTAAGCACTTGGGAAGGCCCTCACAGACGAGGAGAGGGACAGAGGATGAGGATGACCGTCAACCAGTCAGTCAATCAGTTGTATTTATTGAGCACTTACCTTGTGCAGAGCACTGTATCAAGCGCTTGGGAGAGGACAATAAATGGGCACATTCCCTGCCCACAGTGAGTTTACAGTTTAGATGGGGAGACAGACATAATTATAAATAAATACATTCATTTATTTATCTGGAGCAACTCTGCCAGCCAAGGACCAGGGAAAGAGAACAGCCTGGACCAAAAATGGGGAGACAAGGAATCTCAGACGGTGAACCCCATGTGGGACAGGGACTGCCTCCAAACTGATCAAAATGTATCTATCCCAGCTACTAGAACCGTGCTTGACAGACAGTAAGCACTTAACAACTTGCCAACTTGTACTTCCCAAGCGCTTAGTACAGTGCTCTGCACACAGTAAGCGCTCAATACATATGAATGAATGAATGAATGAATAAATACCATTAAAAAAAAGGAATCAGTCATTGACAGTTTGGCAAGGGTTACCTCAATAGATCAATCATAATTGAGCACTTACTGTGTGCAGAGCACTGTACGAAGCACTTGGAAGAGGACATTATAACAGAGATGGAAGGCATGTTCCCTGCCCACAATGAGCTTACTGCCTAGAGGGTCAGAAAGACATGGATAGGAATGAATAAATCATGTATAAGTAAGTGCTGTGGGGCCGAAAGGAGGGTGAATAAAAGCTGCAAATCCAAATGCAAGGCAACTCCCTGGAAGTAAATCAGTCAGTCAATCATATTTATTGAGCACTTACTGCATGTAGAGCACTGTACTAAACACTTGGGAGTGGACAATACACATATTCCCTGCCCACAATGAGCTTATAGTCTAGAGGGAGAGACAGAGATGAATATCAATACATAAAGGACAGATAATAAGTGCTGTGGAGATGGGAAGGGGGATGAATAAAGAGAGCAAGTCAGGGTGAGGCAGAAGGGAGTGGGAGAAGGGGAAAGGAGAGCTTAGTCAGGGAAGACCTCATTCATTCATTCATTCAATCGTATTTATTGAGCGCTTACTGTGTGCAGAGCACTGTACTAAGCGCTTGGGAAGTACAAGTTGGCAACATATAACGACGGTCCCTACCCAACAGCGGGCTCACCTCTTGGAGGAGAAGAGCCTTCAATAAGGTTTAGAAGATGGGGAGAGTCATTGTTTGTGAGATGTGAGTTGGGAGGGCTCTGGACTAAGTACTATGCTAAATTCACAGGTAGATACAAAATAAATAGGACACATGCCCCGTTTCACATCAGGCACACAGTCTAAGAGGGAGAACAGATATTACATCTCCATTTTACAGGTGAGGAAACCAAAGTCCAGAGAAGTGAAATGGCTTGCTCAAGATCACACAGCAGGCAAGTGGCGGAGCCGGGATTAGAACTTGGGCCTCTTGACTTCCATTCCTGCGCCCTTGTCAGTGGGGCATGTTGAATTTATGGGACTGACGACCAAGGCCATCTTATCTTAGAACTCTTTCTGCTGCCTGGAGGAATTTTTAGTGACGATATTTATTGAGCTCTCACTTGGTGCAATGCAGTATATTCTAAGCCTGGGGAATACTGAAAAAAGATATGACACACTTCCTCCCTATAAGGAGCTTCCACTCTAAGTGGGAAAGCAACACAAAAAGCATTAGACTGTAGCCCCTCAACTCTAGGCTGCATGCTCACTGTGGGCAGGGAAACTTTCTACCAAACTCTGTTATATTGTACTTTCCCAAGCACTTAGTATAGTGCTCTGCACCCAGGAAGCCCTCCATAACTATGATTGATTGATTGATATTTTCAACTCTAGTAGTTGACATAAAGAATGGGATATACTTATGAGTATATCCCATTATGTCCCTGTATATATGTATATATGTTTGTACATATTTGTTACTCTATTTATTTATTTATTTTACTTGTACATATCTATTCTATTTATTTTATTTTGTTAGTATGTTTGGTTTTGTTCTCTGTCTCCCCCTTTTAGACTGTGAGCCCACTGTTGGGTAGGGACTGTCTCTATATGTTGCCAACTTGTACTTCCCAAGCGCTTAGTACAGTGCTCTGCACACAGTAAGCGCTCAATAAATGCGATTGATGATGATGATGATGATGATTTGAGGAGGGGATTGCAGGGAATGTGTCTGTTTATTGTTGTATTACCCCAAGCGCGTAGCACAGTGCTCTGCACACGGTAAGCGCTCAATAAATACAATTGGCTGACTGGAAGTTGGAGGACAATGCCGTCCATTTTGAATTGTCCTCAGGGTGGTTGGGGTTTGGTCGCCAGCCAAGGACTAGCCACCTGTGGTTCGGACTTGGCAACTTCCCCCGAAACGGATCCACCATCTTGTTCACAGGAAAACCCTCTCGGAGTCCGAGAACTGCTGAACACACAATTTGACTTGTTTTGCTTCTTCTCAGCCCCCGATGGAGTGCTTTTGTTGGCCGGTTAGCCCTAGAGTTTGACTAGCAAACAATTAGTTGAAAGTCATACGCTTTTCCACACAGGAAACCCAGCCCAGCAGGGTAGAGGCAGTCCTGGAAGGAAGGATACCTTTCCCTCTTTCCTATTGTTTTGCATTTTGTTCGGCCTAGGTTATTATCACCTTCTAGTGACCCATTCGTTGGGTAATCCTGTAGTTAGGTTCCTGATATTCTCATAAACATGGAGGATGCTCAATGAACCGCCATGACCATTCATCCTAATAATTACGATATTTATGAAGAGCTCACCAGGGGCCAAGCGCTGGAGGAGAGAGAAGATAATTTGTTCAATCATATTTACTGAGCGTTTACTGTGTGCAGAGTACAGTACTAAGCGCTGGAATATCAGGTCGGGCACAGAGTCCGTCCCGCTTGGAGCTCACCATCTAATAATAGTTAATTATTATCATGGTATTTATGAAGTGCTTACTACATGCCAGGCACTGTTCTAAGCACTGGGGTAGATACAGGCTATGAGCCCGCTGTTGGGTAGGTACCGTCTATATATGTTGCCAACTTGTACTTCCCAATCTCTTAGTACAGTACTCTGCACACAGTAAATGCTCAATAAATACGATTGAATGAATGAAATACAGGCTAATCAGGTTGGACATAGGCCCTGCCCAGTATGGGGCTCACTGTAGGAGGGAGTAGGATTTTTTTTATGGTATTTGTTAAGCTCTTACCATGTGTCAGGCATTGTTCTAAGGGCTGGGGGAGATACAAGATTATCAGGTTGGACACAGTCCATGTCCCACATGGGGCTCAAAGTTTTAATCTCATTTTACAGATGAGGTAACTGAGGCCCAGAGAAGTGAAGCGCCTTGCCTGAGGCCACACAGCAGACAGGTCACACAGCAGGATCAGAACCCAGGTCCTTCTGACTCCCATCCATGTGCTTTGACCGCCGAGTCACACCCAAACCTAAAAGCTCAAGGATGGATTTTGTCAGGGCAGATTCCCACAAGGAACAGGCGGGAGACCCAAATTCTTCCATCCCATCTGAGCCCAAGGGGAGCCTGGTTTTCATGGCAACCAGGAGCTCATACATTCCTTGGGGGGCAAGGGGGTGGAGGGAGGGACAGCTGAGATCTTGCTCTTTCGGGTCATTCCCCTGTTGCCGGTGAATGGGATACCTTTGGAGAATTCATGGCCGGGTGAGTCTGATGGTGGCCTTGGAACTTCAGGATGGAGAACTGGTGCTTTGTTATTTTTTTAAATGGTATTTGTTAAGTGCTTCCCATGTCCTAGGCACTTTTCTAAGCACTGGGGTAGCTACAAAATAATCAGGTTGGACACAGTCTACATCCCACCTGGGGCTCACAGTCTCAATCCCCATTTTACAGGTAAGGTCACTGAGGCACAGAGAAGTGAAGTGACTTGCCCAAGGTTACACAGCAGATGAGTAGCAGGTGGAGGCAAGATTAGAACCCAGGTCCTTCTGATCCCAAGTCCTGGGCTCCAGCCACAAGGCCACGTTCAATTCCTATTTAGGGGGCAGGACCCTCAAAACCACCCATAGAGTTTGTATCTACCCCAGCACATAGTACAGTGTCCAGCACATTGTAAACGCTTGACAAATACCATTAAAAAAACCCAAAACTGCCACCCCAAACTTACAGAGAGCAGCATCTTGGAGAAGATGCCCATCTCCTAACGCTGGTGGTCCGGACTGAGTCAAAACGGAAGAAATTACACTGAGTTTAATGTGATCCATCCATGGTATTTATTGAATACTTACTATGTGCAGAGCACTGTATTAGGTCTTTGGGAGAGTAGAATACAACAGAGTTGGTTTGCACATTCCTTGCCCACAACCAGCCTTCAGGAATGGAATTACCCCATCCTCCTCCTTCCCTCCTTCCATCTAACAAATGTTTTACTTTAAACTGGTGGTTATTTGCAGAGCTGTCCTCCCTTCCTGAGCTAGGTTCCATGGGCTACTGGGAAATGAACTCAGGCCTGAACAGTCTATGGGGAGGTTTAGAGAAGCAGCGTGGCTCAGTGGAAAGATCACTGGCTTTGGAGTCAGAGGTCATGGGTTCAAGTCCTGGCTCTGCCAATTGTCAGCTGTGTGACTTTGGGCAAGTCACTTAACTTCTCTATGCCTCAGTTACCTTATCTGTAAAATGGGAATTAAGACTGTGAGCCCCCCGTGAGACAACCTGGTCACCTTGTAACCTCCCCAGCACTTAGAACAGTGCTTTGCACATAGTAAGTGCTTAATAAAAATGCCATTATTATTATTATTATTGTTATAGGGAAGCAGTGTGACCTAGTGGATAGAGACTGGGCCTGGGAGTCAGAAGGACCTGGGTTCTAGTCTCGGCTCTGCCACTTGCCTCCTTTGTGATCTTGGGATTGTCACTTCAATTCTCGGTGCCTCAGTTACCTCATCTGTAAAATGGGGAAGAAGAAGCTAAGTCCCATTTGGGACAGGGGCTGCATCCAACCCAATTATCCTACATGTCCAAGACTGAACTCCTTATCTTCCCTCCCAAACCCTGCCCTCTCCCTGACTTTCCCATCTCTGTTGACGGCACTACCATCCTTCCCGTCTCACAAGCCCGCAACCTTGGTGTTATCCTCGACTCCGCTCTCTCGTTCACCCCTCAAATCCAATTCGTAACCAAAACCTGCCAGTCTCACCTCCGCAACATCTCCAAGATCTGCCCTTTCCTCTCCCTCCAAACTGCTACCCTGCTCGTTCAATCTCTCATCCTATCCCGACTGGATTACCGCATCAGCCTCCTCTCTGATCTCCCATCCTCCTGTCTCTCCCCACTCCAATCCATACTTCATGGTGCTGCCTGGATTGTCTTTGTGCAGAAATGCTCTGGGCATGTTTCTCCCCTCCTCAAAAATCTCCAGTGGCTACCAATCAACCTACGCATCAGGCAAAAACTCCTCACCCTCAGCTTCAAAGCTCTCCATCCCCTCACCCCCTCCTACCTCACCTCCCTTCTCTCTTTCTCCAGCCCAGCCCACACCCTCCGCTCCTCTGCTGCTGATCTCCTCACCGGGCCTTGTTCTTGCCTGTCCCGCCGTCGACCCCCAGCCCACGTCCTCCCCCTGGCCTGGAATGCCCTTCCTCCGCACATCCACCAAGCTAGCTCTCTTCCTCCCTTCAAGGCCCTACTGAGAGCTCACCTCCTCCAAGAGCCCTTCCCAGACTGAGCCCCCTCCTTCCTCTCCCCCTCCTCCCCTTCCCCATCCCCCCGCCTTACTTCCTTCCCCTCCCCACAGCACCTGTATATATGTATATATGTTTGTACGTATTTATTACTCTATTTATTTTACTTGTACATATTTACTCTATTTTATTTTGTTAATATGTTTTGTTTTGTTTTCTGTCTCCCCCTTCTAGACTGTGAGCCCGCTGTTGGGTAGGGACCATCTCTATATGTTGCCAACTTGTACTTCCCAAGTGCTTAATGCAGTGCTCTGCACCTAGTAGGTGCTCAATAAATACAATTGAATGAATTATCCTGGATCTACCCCAGCACTTAGAACAGTGCTTGGCATATAGTAAGCCCTTAACAAGTACCAAAATCATTATTATTGCTATTATTAATTCAAACAGGCTTCTGGGAGGGTCTCACCAAGGCCAAACCCCAGCTGGGGTCCAGCAGATAATAATAATAATAATAATTGTGTTATTTGTTAAGTGCTTACTTTGTGCCAGGAACTGTACTGGCACTTAGCTGGATGCAAGCAAATCAGCTTAGACACAGTCCCTGTCCCACCTGGCTCTCACAGTCTTAATCCCCATTTTAACTGATGAGATAACTGAGGCTCAGAGAAATGAAGTGACTTGCCCAAGTTCCCGCAGCGGACAAGTGGCAGAGGCGGAATTAGAACCCATGACCTTTGACTCCAAGGCCTGTGCTCTATCCATTAGGCAATGCTACTTCTAAGGACTGCCTTGTCATAGACTGTGAGCCCACTGTTGGGTAGGGACTGTCTCTATATGTTGCCAATTTGTACTTCCCAAGCGCTTAGTACAGTGCTCTGCACATAGTAAGTGCTCGATAAATACGATTGATGATTGTTGGCTCCCCTCAGACAACTTGCTGCTTGTTAATAATAATAATAATAATAACGACAATAATGATGGCATTTGTTAAGCGCTTACCATGTGCCAAGCACTGTTTTAAGCACTGGGGAGGTTACAAGGTGATCAGGTTGTCCCACGTGGGGCTCACAGTCTTAACCCCCATTTTACGGATGAGGTAATGGAGGCCTAGAGAAGTGAAGTGACTTACCCAAAGTCACCCAGCTGACGAGCGGTGGAGCTGGGATTTGAACCCATGATCTCTGACTCCCAAGTCCGTGCTCTTTCCACTGAGCCACGCTGCTTTCTCCATCCTTATTGACGCCTTATGGCTCTCATCAGTTGGCTGAAACATTTAACTCCCTCCTCAAGCCCCCATCCCCTTCCGCATACTTGCCCCCAGTGACCCAGCCACCTACTTTATTGAGAAAATGGACACCATCAGGAGTGATCTCCCTAAAATCTCCCCTGCCCCTCCCACCAGTCCCTTCCCCCTCCTTCCCTTTCTTCAACTCTCCCATCCTTCCCCAGCACTATCTCTCTTCCCTTCCCTCAAATTAATCCGCCTAGACTCCCTCGCATCAGATCCCATTCCTTCACACCTTATCAAAACACTTACTCCCTCCCTAACTGCCATCTTCAACAGGGGAACACCTGACAAGAAACTGTTTTCTTAATGTCGAGAAGTGATAAGATAGAAAATAGTTCTGCTAGCATTTCGTCATGAGGCTTTCCTTTCCCTCTGCCCTAACCGCTGTCCCTCCCCACCGCACTTGTATGTAATAATAATAATAATAATGGCATTTATTAAGCACTTACTATGTGTAAAGCACTGTTCTAAGCACTGGGGAGGTTACAAGGTGATCAGGTTGTCCCACAGGGGGCTCACAGTCTTCATCCCCATTTTACAGATGAGGGAACTGAGGCCCAGAGAAGTGAAGTGACTTGCCCAAAGTCACACAGCTGACAACTGGCAGAGCTGGGATTTGAACCCATGACCTCTGACTCCAAAGCACATGCCCTTTCCACTAAGCCATGCTGTTTATTACTCTATTTTATTTGTACATATTTACTCTATTTTATTAATGATGTGTATATAGCTATAATTCTATTTATTCTGATAATATTGACACCTGTCTACTTGTTTTGTTTGTTGTCTGTCTCCCCCTTCTAGACTGTGAGCCTATTGTTGGGTAGGGACCGTCTCTATATGTTCCCAATTTGTACTTCCCAATGGCTCAGTACAGTGTTCTGCACACAGTAAGCACTCAATTAATACAACTGAATGAATGAATGAATGAATTTCAGGATTATTTTCTTCCCTTCCCCGGAATGGGCATTTTGGAATCATTGACTATCTAGCTTCATTTTTCAAATCTTTTCCAAGAGCCATTCGATTTTATTAAGTCTCCAGGAGGGAGTTGTGTAAAAAAGGGCATTACTCCATGGAATAAATGCAAAGTCTCTTTGTGCCCTTAATTGCCATCACCTTTAAAATTTGGCAAAGGGAAAAAATTGGGTCATAGGAATAAGCCCGGTTCCAGCAGGAGACCTAGAAAAGGTCTGTGCTGATGTAGACTTTGGGCAATTTCCCTGACAAGTACAGTTCCAGGTTCAGTGTTTTGTGAAATGACGTGGGATTTTACAAAAAACTGATTAAAGTGCCGATTGTATTTGGTTGGAAAAGCAGGCTTAAAAATGTATTTTTCTCAAGCATAAGAACATTTCTTAATACCTAAAATATTTTCTTAAGCGGATTAGACAAGTACTAGCTGATGCCTGTGAAGTATTTGTTGGGTTTATAAGTAGGCCCCCTTTCTGTGGATTTTCTCTCTATTATGTTTACCCTCAACAGTCCTTTCCAGCCACTCACTGCTCCCCGCTGAACTCCATTTTTGTAGAATTTAGTTGTCCTTTCTGTACCTCACTCCTACCCTCTATCCCATGTGAGCAAACATATTTGTACTTGTTTGTCTAGCTAAACATGGCACTTACACAAAAATTCACTTATTTTGTTTTACAGATGAGGAAACAGGGGCCCGGAGAGGTCAAGTGATTTTCCCAAGGTCACACAGCAGACCAGTGGTGAGATTGAAACTGGAATCTGGTGTCCCGAATCCCAGTTCCATACTTTTCCCACTAGGCCATTCTGCCTCCTATCTGGAAACTAGGGTGGGAACTCAGGCTGGGGGGATCCTCTCTGGGAGTCAGAGGTCATGGGTTCTAATCCCGGCTCCGCCGCTTGTCAGCTGTGTGACTTTGGGCAAGTCACTTAACTTCTCTGGGCCTCCATTTCCTCATCTGTAAAATGGGGATGAAGACTGTGAGCCCCACGTGGAACAACCTGGATTACCGTGTATCCTCCTCAGTGCTTAGAACAGTGCTTGGCACATAGTAAGCGCTTAACAAATACGAACATTATTATTCATGCATTCAGTTGTATTTATTGAGCACTTATTGTGTGTGGAGTGCTGTACTAAGCGCTTAGGAGAGTACCCTCTTGCTCCCACTAGGCTCCAGGGATACCCGGGTCTTTTTTAGTCTTCACTGGAGACTCATTGTAAAGAAGCAGTCTGGCCTAGTGGCTACAGCCTGGGACTGGAAGTCAGAAGGACTTGGGTTTTAATCCCAGCTCCACCACCTGTCTACTGTGTGACCTTGGGCAACTCACTTTGCTTCTCTGTGCCTCAATTACCTCACCTGTAAAATGGGGATTAAGACTGTGAGCCCCATTGGGACCAGGAAACCTGGTACACACCAGATTTGCTTGTATCCACCCCAGTGCTTAGTACAGTGCCTTGCACATAGTAAATACTTAACAAATCCCATGGTTATTATTAGTACTATTCTGGCACCTGCCTCTAGTCTCCTCTCTCCCTCTCCCTCTCTGTCTCTCTATCTCCCCCCATTTCCCCCTCTGCTCTTCCCTCTGCCTTATCCCATCCAAATTCTCTCTCTCCTTTGCTCTTTTCCCCTTCCCGCCCCCTCCTTCCCTTCCCTCATCTTTCCCTCCCAACTCTCCTCTCTCCTTTCCTCCCTCTGCCCTCCCTCTGGCCTCTCCCATTCTTTCTCCCTCTCCTTTGCTCTTTTCCCCTTCCCACCCCCTCCTTTCCTTCCCTCATCTTTCCCTCCCAACTCTCCTCTCTCTTTTCCTCCCTTTGCCCTCTCTCTGTGCTCTCCCCTTCTCTCTCCCCTTTCCTTTGTTCCCTCTCCCCTCCTCTCTCCTCCCTCTCTTCCCCTCTCCATCCTTTCCCTCATCTTTCCCGCCTCTCCCCTCCCTCCCCATTTCCTCCCCTCTCCTTTTCTTTCTCTCTCTCCTCTGTCGCCTTTCCCTTCTCCAGTCCACCCCACTCTTTCCTTCTGGGAAAACTGAAAGAAGCAATTATATTTTCACAGTAGCAAAGACTAAGCTGAATTCTTACTACAGAGAAAGAAATCCTTTTACTTGAAAGGAAATCAAGCCTCTTTAAGGAAACAAAACCAGCAGCAACTGCCACCTGCTAGAGAATCTAAAAAATGACCCTTCCGTGGCCTTGTGTGGCGGCTCTAATACATTACGAGACTTGAGGAGACAAAGCAGATATTTCTGAAAGAAACTTCATCTGCAGGAAGGCAACTAAGGAAAACATTTCAGTCAGTTGTCTAATAACTTGTTCGTAGAAGTCAGCAAAGAAGAATAAAAATGAATCTTTCTTTTGAATTCCTTTTTCGTTGACCATTTCCCCTTTCTGAGCCCTTTATTCTTCCCCATTTCTTTTATTCAAGCTCATTTATTTTCCATCAAGAATCCACCTTCTGCGCAGCCTCTCGATGAAGGCAAATAGTCCCCCAATCCCCTTTCTTTGAAACAAAATTATTTTTTGTCACCCTCAATGCGGTCTGAAGTCATATTTTAGCAGGTCTGAGTTTGATGGCGTTGGAAGGTTGCAGCTGGCTTCTCTGGGAGTGTTTCTCTCTTAGCAAGCGGTCTTCTCCGGTACATCTGTGTATTTGATAACAGAGTCGCTGTTTCTTCTTTCTCCAGGGTGATTTAATTGTCAGACCAAAGTGCATCCAGCTGAATATTCAGTGGAATTCTCTCCACCCTGGTAGGGGCAGAAATAAAAGAATAGGTTGCTTGTCATTTACCTAAGGGCAATGTGGGTGGGGGAGGAGGGCAGAGGTTGCGTGGTTGATATTCCCTAGCCTTGTTTTCTGATTCCCTGCTCCGCCTAAATCCACATTTTAAAAATTATCATTATTAATTAGAGGTAGCAGCCAGTTAATCGCATTTATTGAGCGCTTATTGTGTGCAGAGTATTGTACTAACTACTTGAGCGAGTACAATCGTGGCTCAGTGGACAGAGCACGGGCTTTGGAGTCAGAGATCATGGATTCAAATCCAGGCTCTGCCAATTATCAGCTGTGTGACTTTGGGCAAGTCACTTCACTTCTCTGTGCCTCAGTTACCTCATCTGTAAAGTAGGGATTAAGACTGTGAGCCCCAAGTGGGACAACCTGATCACCTTGTAACCTCCCCAGCACTTAGAACAGTGCTTTGCATATAGTAAGTGCTTAAAAAATGCCATCATTATTATTATTATTACAATGTAACAATAAGCAGATACATTCCCAGTCTATAAACTCATTGTGGGCAGGGAATGTGTCTGTATATCATCATATTGGACTCTTCCAAGCACTTAGTACAGCACTCTGCACGCAGTAAGCACTCAATTTTAAGATTGGATGAATCAAATGAATGAATATCTTTCTATCTGACAATAGCTTCCTCTCTGTCTCTCTCCTTGTGTGTTCTTCTCTGCCTCCCCTTCTCTCTCTATGTGTCTCTTGCTCTATTTATCTCTCACTGTCTTTCTTTTTGAGATCATTGTTTAGTGCTTACTATGAGCCAAGTACTGTATTAAGCACTGGGGTAATAATAATAATAATAATAATAATAATAATAATAATAATAATAATAATAATAATAATAATTACAATGACAGTTATTAAGCACTTATTATGTGCAAAGCACTGTTCTAAGCACTGGGGAGGTTACAAGGTGATCAGGTTGTCCCACGTGGGGCTCACAGTCTTAATCCCCATTTTACAGATGAGGGCACTTGAGGCACAGAGAAGTTAAGTGACTTGCCCAAAGTCACACAGCTGACAATTGGCGGAGCCGGGATTTGAACCTATGACCGCTGACTCCAAAGCCCGGGCTCTTTCCACTGAGCCACGCTACTTCACATCTCCTATATCTGCTGGGGTAGATACAAGGCCCATGTTGGTCACAGTCCCTATCCCATATGGGGCTCACACTCTTAATCCCCATTTTACAGATGAGATGACTGAAACACAGAGGTGTGAAGTGACTCGCCTAAGGTCACACAACAGACAACCGGAAGAGCTGGGATTAGACTGGGATTAGCTGGGATTAGGTCCATCCGACAGCCATGCCTGTGCACTAACCATTGGGAAATGCTGTTTTCACACTACTCTCCTCCCTGGCTTCTAGATCCAGATCTGCCACAAACTTGCCATGTGACATTGGGCAAGTCACTTAACCTCTCTGAGCCTCATTTTCCCACTGCCCAAATGGAGACCTAAATACCATTAGTCGATTGAACGCTTGAGACAGCAACATCTGTCTCTCACTACAGAAGACTGTTGTGAGGATAAAATGAGGTAAATAATGTGGATGCACTTAGAAAAAGCAAAACAAAATGACAAATGGCTCCATTTATAAGACATTAGTGGAAGGGGTCAGTGGAAACCAGGAGTAAGTAGGGAAAAAAGTTTTGAAACAGTTTCCTGAGAAGCAGCATGGCTCAGTGGAAAGAGCCCGGGCTTGGGAGTCAGAGGTCATGGATTCTAATCCCGGCTCCGCCGCTTGTCGGCTGTGTGACTTTGGGCAAGTCACTTAACTTCTCTGTGCCTCAGTTACCTCATCTGTAAAATGGGGATTAAGACTGTGAGCCCCACGTGGGACAACATGATCACCTTGTATCCCCCCCAGAGCTTGGAACAGTGTTTCACACATAGTAAGTGCTTAACAAATGCCATCATTATTGTTATTGTTAGAGTAAGCTAGAAGAAGCTGTGGCCTGGGAATGTGCCTATTTATAGTTATAGTGTACTCTCCCATGTGTTTAGTACAAGAGAAGCAGCGTGGCTCAGTGGAAAGAGCATGGGCTTTGGAGTCAGAGGTCACGGGTTCAAATCCTGGCTCCACCAAATTTCAGCTGTGTGACTTTGGGCAAGTCACTTAACTTCTCTGTGCCTCAGTTACCTCATCTGTAAAGTGGGGATTAAGACTGTGAGGCCCCCTCCCCCACCCCCGTGGGACAACCTGATCACCTTGTAACCTCCCCAGCGCTTAGAACAGTGCTTTGCCCATATTAAGTGCTTAATAAATGCCATTATTATTATTATTACAATGATCTGCACCCAGTAAGTGCTCAATAAATGTGATTGTCTTACTGACTGACAGGAAGGAGAGATTGGAAGGCACGAATTCCCTGGACCGCGGTTTGAAATCAACAGTTAATAGTTGAACTCATCCTCTAGCTGTAAGCTCATTGTAGGCAGGGGAAGTGTCTACCAACTCTGTTATATTGTACTCTTCTAAGCGCTTAGTACAGTGCTCCGCACTCAGCAAGTGCATAATAAATACCAGTGATTGATTGATAAGGGTTGATCTTTCCCCAAAAGCCCCGGTCACTGGGAAAGGGCGAGTCCTGGAATCCCGGAGGGTCAGAAGAGATCTGTTGTTATCTCCCTCTCCCTCTCCCCTGACATCAGTAGATCCAAGAAACAAACAGCTCCATCCCAAAAAAACATCCAAAGAAGCCGCTGTTCCTCAACTTTAGAATTTCCCAAGGCGTGGTTCATGTTAATTTAAGCCCTGATACGCTGAAAGATGGCTATCTGAGTCTCTGCAACCCTCCCCGCTGATTTTAGATAATTTAATTGTTTCTCCGATATTCTCTACACCGAAAAGAGCTTTGTGCTGAGTTGGCAAACGGAGAGGTGATACACAACTCAATTACGAGTCCAGATACTATTATTATTTCTTACCCAACCTAATAAGGAACCTAGCATTTATCCAGTCCTCTTTCAAACACTGCAGAGTCATTAATTATTTACCGTCTTCCCTCTTTCCTCCCGCCCCCCACAACACACTCAACCAACCTGAAGTGATTCCTTGGCCTATTTACAAAAATGAGAACACTTACTAACTTGTGCCTTTACACTCCACCCCTTTAGGGGATTATATGGGAAGTCCTTCAATCAATCAATAAATCAATCAATTGATGGCATTTATTGACCACTTACTGTGTGCAGGGCAGTGTACTAAGTGCTTGGGAAAGTCCAATATGGGCCAGAGTTGGTAGATGTGATCCCTGCTCACAAGTAGCTTACAGTTTACGAGGGGGAAACTGTACTCTTCCGGACAGAGCCTTTCTTCTTCTTCTTCATAATGCTATTTGATAAGCATTTACTATGTGCATGGCTCCGTGGCAAGAGCACGGGCTTTGGAGTCAGAGGTCATGGGTTCGAATCCCGCTCTGCCACATGTCTGCTGTGTGACCTTGGGCAAGTCACTTAAATTCTCAGAGCCTCAGTTCCCCTATCTGTAAAATGGGGACGAAGACTGTGAGTCCCATGTGGGACACCTTGATCACCTTGTATCCCCCCCCAGCGCTTAGAACAGTGCTTTGCACATAGTAAGCACTTAACAAATACCATCATCATCACCATCATCACTGTACTAAACAATGGGAAAGAAACAATCTAAGTAGATTGGACACGGTCCTTATCCCTCATGGGAATCACGATCTAAGGGCAAGGGAGAACAGGTATTTTACCCCCATTTTTGCAGATGAGAAAACTGAGGCACAGAGAAGGTAAGTGACTTGTCCAAGGTCAATCAATGAATCAAATCGAGTCAGAGGTCATGGGTTCGAATCCCGGCTCCACCACAAGTCTGCTGTGTGACCTTGGGCAAGTCACTTATTTTCTCTGAGCCTCAGTTACCTCATCTGTAAAAATGGGGATTAAGACTGTGAGCCCCACGTGGGACAACTTGATCACATTGTATCCCCCCCAGGGCTTAGAGCAGTGCTTTACACATAGTAAGCGCTTAACAAATGCCATTATTATTATTATTATTATTATTGAGCACTTACTCTGTGCAGAGAACTGTACTAAGTGCTTGAGAGAGTACAAAATAACAATCTAACAGACAGATTCTCTGCCCACAGTGAGCTTTCAGCCACGGAGTCTCTGAGAATAAGAGAAGGGAAATGATTTGCCCAAGGTCATCCAGCAAGTAACCCAGGTCTTCTGACATTTGGTCCTTTACTCTGTCCACTGGGCCACACTTTTTCTCATCGCCCATCAAGGTGCATTCAGGGTCAAACAGAACTGGGGAGAGGAGGCCTGTTCTTCCCACCAGATGAGATTTCTCTTCCCTTTGCGCATTCTTTATCCCCACCCAAAAGGCACATCCCAAATATTTTCACTTGCTCAGAGCTCCAGTAAGGTAGTGTGGGGGAAATACTTTTGAGGGGGAGGGCATCTGAGAATACTGGGCTCAGATTTTCTTGCCCCTTGCTGAACCATGGCACCTTTATTCAGTCGAAATGATTCTTTGGACTGAAATCATTTCAAGGTTCAAATTTTAAACCTTGTCTAGTTTCAGCCATCAATGAAATATTGATGACTATCACGTGCCTTTTTTATGGTATCTGTTAAGCTCTCACTGCTTGTCAAGCATCGTTCTAAGCACTGGGGTAGTTTTTTTTTATGGTTTTTGTTAAGCACGTACTATGGGTTAGACACTATTCTAAGCACTGGGGTAGATACGAGCTAATCGGGTTGGACACAATCCATGGGACGCACAATCTTAATTCCCATTTTACAGATGAGGTAACTGAGGATCAGAGCAGTGAAGTGACTTGCCCAAGGTCACACAGCAGACAAGTGGTGGAACAGGAATTAGAACCCAGGACCTTCTGACTCCTAAACTGTGCTCTATCCATTAGGCCATCCTGTTTCCTCTTCCCCATCTCCTTTTGATTGAGCTATTAAATTATACCGATACATGGCTTAATGGAAAGAGCACGGCCTTGGGAGTCAGAGATCATGGGTTCTAATCCTGGCTTCTCCACTTATCAGCTATGTGACTTTGGGCAAGTCACTTAACGTCTCTGTGCTTCAGTTACCTCATCTCTAAAATGGGGATTAAGACTGTGAGCCCCTTCTAGACTGTGAGTCCATTGTTGGGTAGGGACCGTCTCTATATGTTGCCAACTTGTACTTCCCAAGCGCTTAGTACAGTGCTCTGCACACAGTAAGCGCTCAATAAATACAATTGAATGAATGAAATGAATGAATGACCTGATTAACTTGCATCTAACCCAGTGCTTATAACAATGCTTGGCACGTAGTAAGCGCTTAACAAATGCCATCATTATTATTATGTTAGAGTCAAACTGCCTTTTGAGGAAAAAGAGGGGGATTTGATTGACAGCAACCTGGGCTAAAGGAAAAAAGGCCTGAGAGTCAGGAAACCTGGGTTCTAATGTAACCCTGGGCAAGCTGTTTAACTTCTCCATGCCGTGGTTTTCTCATTTATAAAATGGGGATTAAATATCTGTTTTCTTTACCCCTTGGGTGGGCTGTGAGTCCTACCTGATTATACCCCAACATTTAGCACAGTGATTGGCATCTAATAAGCATTTAACAAATACCGCAATTGATATTATTTTTTAAAATAGGCAGATTTGACTTTAACCAAACTGTCAGACATATTGATAATAATTTTAATAATGGTGGTATTTGCTAAGGCTTACTAAGTGCCTGGCAACGTAGTGGATACAAGCAAATCGGGGTGGAGGCAGTCGCTGTGCCATAGGAGGCTCACCGTCTTAATCCCCATTTGACAGATGAAGTAACTGAGGCCCAGAGAAGTGAAATGACTTGCCTGAGGTCACACGGCAGGTAAGTGGAGGAGCCAGGATTCAAAATCAGGTCCTTCTGACTCCCAGACTATGCTGAATGTCTACAACTCTGCTTCTCAAATAAACTTCTGCTGTATTTGTATATTTGGTGGTCATTTGGGCCTTTTGTGATCCTTACTGCCACCTGACCACTTTTGCATCCCCTAAGCCTTAATGGACATGTTCTCTAAAGCACTGGGATTCTCCTCCCACCAATTACACTTTATGTCTATATCTTTAAACTCTGTTCGTACCATGTCTGTAATTTATTTTAGTGTTTCTCTCCCCTAATAGAGGGAGCAAATTGTGTCTACTAAATAATAATGATGGCATTTATTAAGCGCTTACTATGTGCAAAGCACTGTTCTCAGAGCTTGAGGGGTTACAAGGTGATCAGGTGGCTCACAGGGGGCTCACAGTCTTAATCCCCATTTTACAGATGAGGAACTGAGGCACAGAGAAGTTAAGCGACTTGCCCAAAGTCACACAGCTGACAATTGGTGGAGCCAGCATTTGAACCAATGACCTCTGACTCCAAAGCCCATGCTCTTTCCACTGAGCCATGCTACTAAATCTATTACTCTCCCAAACACTTAGCACAATGCTCTGTAGAAAGTGGACGGTAATCTCCTTGCGGGCAGGGATCATGTCTAAAAATAATAATAATAATGATATTTGTTAAGCGCTTACTTTGAGTCAAGCACTGTTCTAAGCACCGGGGTAGATACAAGATTATTGGGTTGGATGCCATCCCTATCCCCACATGGGCTCGCAGTCTTCACCCCCCTTTTACAGATGAGGTAACTGAGGCACAGAAAAGTGAAGCGACTTGCCCAAGGGCACACAGCAGGCAATAGGAAGAGCCTGGATTAGAATCCAGGTCGTCTGACTTCCAGGAGGAGGAGAAAAAGGAGAAGGAGGAGGGCTGTGTAGAATTGATTGCTTCTGGATTGCCAGGGTCTAGGTGTAGAGAATTGCCCCTCAAGAAACACTAACGGGAGGCCTGGGTGAGATGCCCTGGGCATTGCCCAGTTAACCGAACCTTATCACAGCTGCCTCTGCCCTTATCAGATCAGCAACAGATGATCACAGAAACCCTGGGCAAAGAAAGAGCCTCAGTCCTATGCAGTAATGAACAAGAAGAGATTGATGACAAAAAATGGACTTCATTTGAGGGGATCAGGTCCTATCTTAAACCTTGGGCAATTGGAGATAATCCTACTGGCCCAGAATTGAATTACAGTTTATGTGATTAATCATTCCCCTCTTTTTCTTTCCCTCCCTCTCCTCCTCCTCCTCCTCCTCCTCCTCTTCTTTCTTTCTTTCTATGCTCTCTATCTGGATCTCTCTTGGTTCCTGTCTTTTCTGTGTCTGCCTTATTCTGTCTCTTTTGGTCCCTGTCTTTTCTGTCTCTGCCTCTCTCTATCTCAGTCTCTCTTGATTCCTGTATTTTCTATCTCTCCTTCTCTGTCTCTCTTGGTCTCTGTCTTTCCTATCTCTGCTTCTCTCTATCTTTATCTACTCTGATTTTCTCTGTCTTTGTCTCTATCTCTGTCTCTCAGTACCCATCTTTTTGGTCTTATTCTCTCTATCTCTCTCTTTCTCCCTCTCTCTTCTTCTTTACTCTTTCTCTGTCTCTCTTGTCTCTACATATTTGTCTCCCTCAATCCCTGTCTTTTCTGCCTCACTTTCTCTGGCTACTTACGTTTCTCAATCCCTAATTTTCTGTGTTTATCTCTCTCTATCTCTCTTGGCCCTGGTTTTGTTTCTGTTTCTGACTCTCTTTCTCTCTCCCTGTCTCTCTCCGCTACTTTGTACAGCCAATGAGAAATGGTTTTCTCTGTGTGGAATAATATTTTAAGTATGCTCAAATGGCCTTTCAAAACAAATGAATTATGGTTTAAGTGATCAATCATTTCTCTGTCTCTTTTCTTTCTCTTCCCCTCTCTGTCTTCCTCTCTCTACCTCTGTCTTCATTTTCCTCTTTCTCCCTCTCTGTCTTTCCCTGTGCCTTCCCCACTACTTTGGGTAATTGATGAAAAACTGTGTTTTCTATAAATGGAATAATATTTTAGAGATCTGTGTAACCCAAAAAACTTTTTAAAAATAGGTGGTGAGGTGGGCACATTACCCATGGAGAATAGTAGTTTAGAAAAGTGTTGTTCCATCCATAGAAATGCTATTTTTTTTGCATGTGTGATGATAACAAAGAGGAAGGTTCCCAGAAGATAAATTAATTAGGGGCTTTTTTGTGCATTATCCACAGAAAGCCCTAAGGACCGGTAGGAAAACTGAGATAGATTTCTTCTCATCCAAACCCTTTCAGTCTATAATTACAGGAATATAACAAGCCATCTTTATTCCAGATACCAGGGGGATGAGGTTTAGTATTTAAATCATATTTTACCTTTTTCATATGCTAAACTGATATGTTCACACTGTTCATTTAGACTGTGAAGCATAAAGAATGCACAAGAAGGGAACATCCCCATCTTTGATGGGGAAACAGTCTGGAAAACGTAAGTTAGGTTTGCTATTATCTCATTTCAATGGTCCAAGGATAGATTAAGGCATTTCATCTGGCTGTAGATTGAAGCTGCTCCGGTCCAGAGGTAAAATGATTGTGTTTGCAGCCTGGAAACTAGGTCAGTATGCCTTACATTTATTTACATTTTATTTCTGTGAATCAGCACCAACTTTTTCTCCTTCCTGAATGGCTCCAGCTACAGTAGAAAATAAAAAAAAAACAGATTGCAATGTCGAAGAGAAGTAGCACTGCCTAGTGGATAGAGCACAGGCTGGAAGTCAGAAAGATTCCTGGCTCTCCCACCCATCTGCTGTGTGACCTTGGGCGAGTCATTTCACTTCTCTGGGCCTCAGTTCCCTCATCTGTCAAATGGGGATTAAGACTGTGAGCCCAACGTGGGACAGGAACCCAACCCAATTATCTACTCCAGTGCTTAGTATAGTGCCTGGAACACTCTAAGCGCTTAATAAATACTACAATTATCATAATTAATTTTAGGTTGTGAAACCCAGCCAAGAAAGGGCTCCAGTTCTGATTCTAAAATGCCAGACAGTTACATTGGGCAAGAGGAGCCTTTAGCTTGAATGAGAATTTAATTATGTATCTTCAGCAATGACCTGCTTTTCAATAATTGTAATAATAATGGTATTTGTTAAATGGTTACTATGTACTAAGCACCAGGGTGCATGCAAGTTAATTGGGTTAGACCCAGTTCCTGTCTCACATGGGGCTACCAGACTCAATCCCCATTTTACAGATGAGGTAACTGAGGCCCAGAGAAGTGAAGCGAGTTGCCCAACATCACACAGCAGTCAAATGACAGAGCAGGATTAGAACTCGTGACCTTCTGACTTCCACTACATGTTCCTGGGGCCCTGTGGTATAAGAGACCCTCCGACCTCCAGTCTGACCTCAGGTTTGACACCCAAACTGGGGGAAATCAATTGGGCTGAACTTCAGCTGAGTGGAAAACCATGACAGATGTTTGTCGTGGGAAAGCTTTCAGTGTCATTTCCCCACAACAACCCCCATTTTAACTTTGAGCTTTTCTCGTTGTGCTTAACTGGTAGCCCTGTATTTAGAGCAGAAGATTCATAAAATAATTGAGAGAAACAAGGACAGATCATTTTGTACGCTGGAAAGTCAATGGACAACAGCTGAAATTGGCTATGGAGCAATATTTCTTGACCTTGTAAGGATAATCAGGACACTGTAAGACTGCTGTTGCTGTTCATTCATTCATTCATTCATTCAATCATATTTATTGAGCACTTACTGCATGCAGAGCACTGTACTAAGCGCTTGAGAAGTACAAGTTGGCAACATATAGAGATGGTCCCTAGCCAACAGTGGGCTCACAGTCTAGTAGGGGAAGACAGATGACAAAACAAAACATATTAACAAAATAAAATACATAGAATAAATATGTACAAATAAAATAAATAGAGTAATAAATACATACAAACATATATGCATATATACAGGTGCTGTGGGGAGGGAAAGGAGGTAAGGCGGCGGGGATGGGGAGGGGTAGGAGGGGGAGAGGAAGGAGGAGGATCAGTTTGGGAAGGCTTCCTGGAGGAGGTGAGCTCTCAGTAGGGCTTTGTTGGAGCTGTTTAAAGAGTGCAACTCACCCAGGAGTGTGATGAATTTTATTCACTCATTCATTCAATCGGATTTATTGAGAACTTACTGTGTGCAGAGCCCTGTACTCAGAGCTTGGGAGAGTAAAATAGAAAACTATAAGAGACACATTCCCTGCCCATAAGGAACTAAGGGTTTAAAGGGAGCTTACAGCCTAGAGAGTAATTTTTAGAGAAACAGTTTAGAAGCTAATTTTAGAAAAGCAGCATGGCCCAGAGGAGAGAGCACAGGCCCGGGAGTCAGAAGGACCTGGGTTCTAATCTTGACTCTGCCAGTTACTTTCTGTGTGACCTTGGACAAGTCAGTTAGCTTTTCATTCAGTTATATTTATTGAGTGCTTACCGTGTACCAGCACTGTACTAAGCACTTGGGAGAGTACAATACAACAATAAACCGACACATTCCCTGCCCACATGAGCTTACAGTCTGGGGGGTTGCGGGGATAACTTCTCTGTGTCTCAATTTCCTCAGCTTTCAAATGGGGATCAAATACCTGTTCTCCCTCCTACTTAGATTGTGAGGCCCATGAGGGACAGGAACTGTGTCCAACCTAATTAAGTTGCACCTACCCGGGTGCTTAGAACAATGTTTGACACAAAGTAAGGGCTTAACAAATATTGTTAACGAAAGATGATGTGATTGTGTCTCCTCGGGAAGGGAGAGCCAGGGCAAATACTCAGTATCAAATGCCCCATTGCTCTGGATTGGGGGGTGGGGGGCAGACAGTCAATCAGTAAGTCAATTGTATTTATTAAAGACTTACTGTGTGCAGAGCACTGTACTAAGCACTTGGGAGAGTACACAGAACAACATAACAGACACATTCCCTTCCCACGGTGAGTTTACAGTCTAGAAGGGGAGACAGGCATTAATTGAAATAAGTAGATTACAGATATGTACTTAAGTGTTGCGCCCCTCTAAATGTAAGCTAGTTATGGGCAGGGGATGTGTCTTTTTATTGTTGTGTTGTACTCTCCCAAGCGTTTAGCACAGTGCTCTGCACACAGTAATTGCTCAATAAATACGATTGAATGAATGAATGAATGAATGGGTTTAGGAGGTGGGGGTGGATAAAGGGAGAAAGTCAGGGCCACTCTATGGCATTGTACTCTCCCAAGCATAATGCTCTGTATTCAGTAAGAGTTCAGTAAATACCTTTGATTAATTGATTGATTTTTTTTCAGTATATGTGTGACTTCCCCTTTGTAATAACGATAATAATAACTGTAGTATGTGTTAAGAGCTTACTGTGTACTAAGATGGATATAATTCAATCCTATTAAATGCAGGGAGAAGCAGCGTGGCATAGTGGATAGAGCCTGGGAATGGAAGTCGGAAGGTCATGGGTTCTAATCCCAGCTCTGTCACTTGTCTGCTGTGTGAGCTTGGGCAAGTCACTTCACTTCTCTGTGCCTCAGTTACCTCAAACTGTAAAATGGGGATTGAGACTGGGAGCCCCACTTGGGGACAAGGACTGTGTCCACTCCAATTTGCTTGTATCCATCCCAGTGTTTAGTATGGTGTCTGGTACATAGTAAGCACTTAGCAAGTGCCATAATTATTAATTATTATTTTTAGACACAGTCCCCGCCTCATATACAATTCACAGTATAATAATAATAATGATGGCATGCGCTTACTATGTGCCAAGCACTGTTCTAAGCACTCCGGCGGGGTGGGGGTGGGGGTTAACAAGGTAATCAGGTTGTTCCACATGGGCTTCACAGTCTTCATCGCCATTTTACAGATGAGGTAATTGAGGCCCAGAGAATAATAACAATAATAATAATAATTATTATTATTATTTTGGAATTTGTTAATTGCCTACTATGTGTCAAGAACTGTTCTAAGTGCTGGGGAAGATACAAGGTAATCAGGTTGTTCCACATGGGGCTCACAGTCTTAATCTCCATTTTCCAGATGAGTTAACTGAGGCACAGAGAAGCAAAGTGACTTGCCCAAAGTCATACAGTCGACAAGTGGCAGAGCCGAGATTAGAACCCATGACCTCTGACTCCCAAGCCCGGGCTCTTTCCACTGAGCCATGCTGCTTCTCCATGATCAGTATGATCAATCAATCAATCATATTTATTGAGTGTTTATTTGGTGTAGAGCATTGTACTAAGCACTTGGGAGAGTACAATATAATAGAGTCGGTAGATGCGTAATATAACCATGGTGTGGCATAGGTATTTAATCCCCATTTTCCAGATGAGGAAACTGCAGCACAGAGAAGGTAAATGACTCACCCAAGGTAACAGAGCAGGCTAGAGACTGAGGCACAGAGAAGGTAAGTGACTTGTCCAAGGTCACAGAACAGGCAAGAGGAGGTTCCAAGATTACAGCTGGACTTCCTGACTCTTAGCTCATTCATTCATTCAATCGTATTTATTGAGCACTTACTTTGTGCAGAGCACTGAATTAAGCTCCTGGAAAAGTACAATACAGTAATAAAGAGAGACAATTGTTGCCCACCACAAGCTCACAATCTGGGGTGAGGGGGGGTGGAAAGATGCTCTTTCCACTAGGTCAGGGTTCAAGCCAGCACTAATTTGCTCCCTACTGCTCAGTACAGTGCTCCACTGAGGAAACAGCTTAATAAATGCATTATTATTTAGTCTTATTAATGTCTGTCTCTCCTTCTAGACTGTAGGCTCATTGTGGGCAGGAACCATGTCTACCAACTCTGTTATATAGAAGCAGCGTGGCTCAGTGGAAAGAACCAGGCTTGGGAGCCAGAGGTTGTGGGTTCTAATCCCACCTCCGCCACTTGTCAGCTGTGTGACTTTGAGCAAGTCGCTTCATTTCTCTGTGCATCAGTTGCCTCATCTGTAAAATGGGGATGAAGACTGTGAGCCCCGTGTGGGACAACCTGATAACCTTGTATCTACCCCAGCTCTTAGAACAGTGCTTGGCACATAGTAAGCGCTTAACAAATACCAACATTATTATTGTTACTCTACCAAGTGCTTCATACAGTGCTCTGCACACAGTAAGTACTCAATAAGTACGATTAATTGATTGATAAATGTCACTACTTGTCCACTGATGCATCTTCATGGTTCAATATTAGAAGCAGCATCACCTGATGGAAAGAGAATGGGCTTGGGAGTTGGAGGACTTTGGGTAAGTCACTTAACTTCTCTGTGCCTCGCTTACTTTATATGTAAAATGGAGATTTAATCCCCCTCCCTCTTACCTAGACTGTGAGTCAAATGGTCAGTCAGTCGCATTTATTAAGCGCTTACTGTGTGCACAGCACTGTACTAAGCACTTGGGAGAGTACAATACAACAATAAACAGATACATACCTTACCCACAACGAGCTTACAGTCTAGAGGGCCGCATGTGTGGCAAGCACTGTGTCTAACCAGTTATCTTGTATCTACCCGGACCCTTAGAACTAAGTTTGGCACATAGTAAGTGCTTAACAAATACTATCATTATTATTATCCTCATTATCATTATCTCTAAAATAATAATAATGGTATTTGTTAAGCATTTACTATGTACCAAGCACTCTTCTAAGCACTAAAATGCTACTGTCGTGTCTGAGAATGATCGCCGGCACGTTCGCACTTACTGCAGGTCACTGAGGACTTCCTTCCGAACCCTTTCAGCTCTTCCCAAGAACTAAACGCCTAAACCTCGTCGGCTTTGAGAACGGATACTTCCAAAGTGAGATCTGTCACGCGACTCAGCTAGCGGCTTATGGGATTGAAGACCATCCTATGGCAAATGATGGCAGATTTCAGTGACTACATATTTATCCTGAGTTTGATCAAAGCCATTATGTCTTTGCTCCCGAATCTACAGATTATGACTTACAGATCAATCTCCCCTTGGGGGACTTTCTGGTAATGTGTAGAGTGAGTGCCATTTAATGGGAATAAATACTCCTTGATATGGAAAACAGATGCCATTCCTCACAGGACCACTGAAGAGGGAAGCCCTGCAATAAAGAACGTTTCTAAGCTGCTCACACAGCTATCTGGAAAGACAGGAATCATAAATATAGAAGATGGAACAGCTTAATTACGGGGAACACTTGTGGTGCCGGTAATAAGGTAATAACAATCTCCATACGTTTCGAACTTCCTCTATGGGAAGACCACGATTGGATTTCCAACGTTCAGTATATGGATCCTCTCGAAAGAACACGGGCATAGGAGTCAGAGGAGTTGGTTTTTAATCCTCGCTCCCCCACCCATCTGCTGTGTGACCTTGGGTGAATCACTTGACCTTTCTGTGCTTCAGTTCCCTCCCCTGAAAAATGGGAATTCAGTACCCGTTCTCCCTCTGCCCTGTGCTTTAGTCTCCTCACCTGTAAAATGGGGATTAAATACCTGTTTTCTCTCCCCGTTAGACTACGAGCCCCATGTGGGACAGGGGCTGTGTCTAATATGCTTGGCCCACAGTAAGCCCTTAACAAAACCCACAGTTATTATAAATATTTCTACTGCCCTATCCGTACTCAGTCACCTTGCCCCCCAGCCAACCTTACTGCCTCAATATCATACTATAATCTAGTCCTCTAATGCCAAGCTACTCACTAATAATAATAATAATAATAATAATAATAATAATAATGGCATTTATTAAGCACTTGCTATGTGCAAAGCACTGTTCTAAGCACCGGGGAGGTTACAAGGGGATCAGGTTGTCCCATGGGGGGCTCACAGTCTTAATCCCCATTTTACAGATGAGGTCACCGAGGCACAGAGAAGTGAAGTGACTGGCCCAAAGTCACACAGCGGACAAGTGGCGGAGCCAGGATTTAAACCCATGACCTCTGACTCCAAAGCCCATGCTCTTTCCACTGAGCCACACCGCTTCTCTGCCGCTTCACTATCATCTACCTCAGCACCAGAGAGAAGCAGCGTGGCTCAGTGGAAAGAGCACGGGCTTTGGAGTCAGGTTCATGGGTTCGAATCCAGACTCCACCACATATCTGCTGTGTGACTTTGGGCAAGTCACTTCCCTTCTTTGTGCCTCAGTTACCTCATCTGTAAAATGGGGATTAAGACTGTGAGCCCTCCCGTGGGACAACCTGATCACCTTGTAACTTCCCCAGCACTTAGAACAGGGGATTGCACATAGTAAGCGCTTAACAAATGCCAACATCATCATCACCAACTTCTTGCCCACGTCCTGCCTCCGGCCTGGAATGCCCTCCCTCTTCATTATCAACAGATGATAATCAACCTCCCCTGCTTCGAAGTCTTATTGAAGGCACATCTCCTCAGACAGGCCTTCCCAAACTAAGCCCTCATTTCCACTCTCCCCCGCTCTTCCGTGTGGCCCTTGTCCTTGGATTTGCTCTCTTTATTTACCCCTCATTCATTCATTCATTCATTTGTATTTATTGAGCACTTACTGTGTGCAGAGCACTGTACTAAGTGCTTGGGAAGCACAAGTTGGCAGCCTAACTTCTTCAGCCCCTCCTTCAGCCCCACAGCACTTATAGACATATCCATAATTTATTTACTTATACTAATGTCTATCTCCCCTTCTGGACTGTAAGTTCATTATGGGCAGGGAACACTTCTACCAACTCTGTTACATTGTACTCTCCCAAGTGCTTAGTACAGTGATTAATTGATTGATTGATTGATTGGACGTTGGCTGAAGCAGCTGAAAATCATACTATTAGTCAAAAACTGAACAACTTGCCACCAAAACTGGTTCCCTGAGTTTGGGCACGTTTCAGATGAACAAGCTTATTTGGCTGAGGTTAGGAAGGGAGCATCCTAGAACCCATTGATTAGCTGGTTAAATGGCTGATATGGTCATTAACTTCTGAGAGGATATCAGGAGATGTGAAGATTGGGTCCCTGTGAAGCTTCCGCTTTCTGGGAACATGAGGAACGAAGCCTGAGTTCCAAATGCTAATGGAGCCAGGCCCACTGTCTGCCAGGTGGATTTCCCACTGCTTCCCCAATTCCCCCCACTCTGACTTCTGGAAATACCGACCACAGTCACCTCTCTGGGGAGGGATTTGCTGTAGGCGAGAAGTCTTACAGGTCTTGTTGGGTTTGTTCAGTGTGTGTACCATTCTGTCCTTTCAGAAATCCTTTAAATTCCTGCCTGGGAACCATGTTTACTCTCACATTATCCACTCTGTGGGAAGGGGGAAGTGATCAGCCTTTGTTTGAAGACGGACAGACTCGCTCACTGGCATTGCTGCTGGGGAGAAGCTGAGGAGAACAGAGGGCATCAGCTGCCTGAATGGGAAGACTGCGTTGACACAGGCGCCAGTATAAATTTTGCAGGGCTTCTCCTTTCAATACGGCTGCCCTATGGCCTTCCTCTTTCAATATGGTTGTCCTTTGACCTCCCCCTTTCAATATGGCTTCTCTCTGGCCTTCCCCTTTCAATATGTTTATCCTTTCAATGTGGCTGCCCTCTGGTCTCTCCCTTTCAATACAGCTGCCCTTTAGTCTTCCTCTTTCAATACGTTTGTCCTTTGGCTTTCCCTTTTCAATATGGCTGTCCTCGACCGTCCCCCTTTCCACATTTTCACTGGCCATAGACTGCTGTATTATTTAACATATTAGCAGTCTTTAGGACAAGGCTGCCCCACCCAATTTTTCTCTGATCCCCCACCACTTAGACTGGTGGGAGGAAATTGTCTAAATTCTTCCCTTTCTTTTGCTCAGCTGGGGTGAAGAGAATTCTGGGTGGGCTGGATTCATCTAGTTTAAACTTCTGAATCCCCATATTTTTAAAAGAAAGGAGGTGGAAATTATTATTATTATTATTTATTACTACTGCAACTATTGCTACTACAAATGTTTTTTGTTGAATGCTTACTATCAACCAATCAATCTATCATATTTATTGAGTTCTTACTGGGTGCAGAACACTGAACTAAGTGCTTAGTAGGGTAATAATAATAATAATGATGGTATTTGGTAAGCTCTTACTATGTGCAGAGCACTGTTCTAAGTGCTGGGGAGGTTACAAGGTGATCAGGTTGTCCCACGGGGGGCTCACAGTTTTAATCCCCATTTTACAGATGAGGTAACTGAGGCACAGAGAAGTTAAGTGACTTGCCCAAAGTCACACAGCTGACAGTTGATGGAGCTGGGATTTGAACCCATGACCTCTGACTCCAAAGCCTGTGCTCTTTCCACTGAGCCACGCAGTACAACGGGGGTGAAAGACATGGTCCCTGCCCTTAAAGAATTTATAATCTAGTAGGATGCACTGACAGTGCTCTGTATAAGTCGAAAGGTTACCGTATATCAAAGGGAGCCAAAGAACAATTTACATTTTCCTAACTGGCATCTCTGATTCTACTTACTCTTTGAACTCTCCCAAGTCCTTAGTACAGTGCTTTGACACAATAAGCACTCAATGAATATCATTGATTGATTGATTCAAGTGACAATGTCTTATAGCTCACCGTAAGACATTAGTTCTTTGGCTGGACACATATTTATGTGATTCAAATCCCTTAAGGTCCAAGCACCACTTTAACATCATCACAAATTGATCTTGTTTTTCTGGGACATTTGTTTTTTCAGTATCAGATTAAAACAGCATCCATCAGCAGTGAATTTTTAGAAGTCAGAGTGGAGGGAAGGTTAGCTCTGCTAAAAATCTTCCAACTATTTATAACCTCTTTCCACTGGAAAAGGTTCCGTCTACTTGGAATTTGCACTTTGTCGGATTCCCTTTAGTGGAATTCCCCTCCACTTGTAGACTTTAAGCCCAGTGTGGGCAGGGATCATCTCTCTTTATTGGTGAATTGAACTTTCCAAGTGCTTAGTACAGTTCTGTACATGCAGTAAGTGGTCAATAAATACGATTGAATGAATGAATGAATCTCCTTTCCCTTGTAATTACCATTCATTCATTCAATTGTATTTATTGAGTGCTTACTGTGTGCAGAGCACTGTACTAAACGCTTGGGAAGTACAAATTGGCAACTTATCAGGTTTCCTGAGTCTTAACTGCCCTTTGTCTGCCTCTTACACCTGTATCTTAATGTATACCAGGGAACGTGTCTGCTAATTCTGTTGTGTTGTACTCTCCCAAGTGCTTAGAACAGTGCTCTGCATGTAGTAAGCACTCAAAGAAAACATTGATTGTTTGATTGATTGATTATAGGCCTATCCTCCGTACCTGGTCACATTTGCACAGTGGATCGATTATTCAGTTGTAAAGCTGTGGCATCCTCTAAGGGCTTAGATTAGAGAAACAGCATGGCCTAGGGGATAGAGCCCAGGCCTAGAGTCAGAAGGACGTGGATTCCAATTCTGGCTCCGCCACTTGTCTGTTGCATGACCTTGGGCATGTCGTTTCATTTCTCTCCACCTCAGTCACTGCATCTGTAAAATGGGGATTAAGGCTGTGAGCCCCATGTGGGACATGGGCACAGCGTGGCTCAATGGAAAGAGCCCGGGCTTGGGAGTCAGAGGTCATGGGTTCAAATCCCGGCTCCACCAACTGTCAGCTGTGTGACCTTGGGCAAGTCACTTAACTTCTCTGGGCCTCAGTTACCTCATCTGTAAAATGGGGATGAAGACTGTGAGCCCCATGTGGGACATCCTGATCACCTTGTATCCTCCACAGTGCTTGGCACATAGTAAGCGCTTAACAAATGCCATCATTATTATTATTATTATTACCTCAGCACTTAGAAGAGTGCTTGTCAAATAGTAAACGATTAACAAATACCATAAAAAATAGATTCTTTCCACCTTCTAGCCTGTTCCACTGCATTGGTTAAATTCCTCAACTAGGCTTGGTTTTTCCTACTGGTCCTACCTACAAATGCTTCTATGTCTGTCTCCTGTGTCAGAATGTAAAAAGGTTTCATGTGATGGTAGCCCTTATGATTTCCAGACTGTGAGCCCAAGCACTTTGCACAGTGCTCTGCACACAGTAAGCACTCAACAAATATGACTGAATGGGTGAATAATGGGCCATCTATTTAATTAAGATCCCTCAAGAGAGCAGGGATCATGTCTATTCATCCAGTCAATGGTATTTACTGAGCGCTTACTGTTTGCAGAGCACCGTACTAAGCATTTGGAAAATACAATGCAGAAACCAACTCTGCTGTATTCTACTCAACCAAGTGCTTAGTACAGTGCTCTCTACAACGTAAGTGCTCAATAAATACCATTGACTGATTGATCCCCTCCACATTCATACCATTCTCTCTTGGAACCCATCATAATAATAATGGTATTTGTTAAGTGCTTACTATGTGCCAAGCACTGTTCTAAGCGCTGGGGGGATACAAGGTGATCAGATTTTCCCATGTGGGGCTCACAATCTTAATCCTCATTTTACAGATGAGGTAACTGAGGCACAGAGAAGTTAAGTGACCTGCCCAAAGTCACACAGCTGACAAGTGGCGGAGTCAGGATTAAAACCCATGACCTCTGTCTCCCAAGCCCGGGCTCTTTCCACTGAGCAATGCTGCTTCTCTAAGCCTATTGCACACAAACCTCTGGTATTTACTGCCTTTACAAACTCCTCTGATGTATCTGATGGATAGTAGATCCAGAGCAGAAAGAACCACCCAGACCAGATTTTTGATGCCTCTAGCTTTAAAAGACAGAGGTAATATGGTGGTATGCAGAGTTGGTTGGGTGGAAACACCAAAGGCAATACTTCAAAGTACAGCAACCCCTCATTACTCCAGAAAAATTCACAAAGGTCAGTAGAATTTTCTCAAAGATGGTCTCACCTCTGCCCTTCTCCAAGATGCAGCACCATTGTTTCTCCAAGATGGGGCCACCATTGTTTCTCCAAGGTGACGGCCCTTCAAGACGGTGGCAGGTAGGAAGTGATCCAAGTCGTATGTTGGGGTGTCGGAGTTTAAATGTCCGAGGCAAGAGACACGGAGGCAGGAGTGGAGAAGCGTTCATTATGAAAATATGGCGGATGATGTCACCATTTGACACCATATTTATTCTATTTATTTTATTTTGTTAATATGTTTTGTTTTGTTGTCTGTCTCCCCCTTCTAGACTGTGAGCCCACTGTTGGGTAGGGACTGTCTCTATATGTTGCCAACTTGGACTTCCCAAGCGCTTAGTAGAGTGCTCTGCACACAGTAAGCGCTCGATAAATACAAACGAATGAATGAATGGTGTCAAGAGTAGTTGGAATCAGCCTGAAGCTGGCTCTGGTGGTGCTCACTGGATTATGAAATGTGTGGCACTGAACTCTCCATACCACATTAAACTTCCCTGAAAGGATGGGGGAACAGCGTGGCTTAGTGGAAAGATCCCAGTTGTGGGAGTAGGGAGACCTGAGTTCTAGTCCCACCTCTGCCACAGGCCTGCTGTTTGACCTTTGGCAAGTCATTTCACCTTCCTGCGCCTCAGTTTCCTCATCTGTAAAATGGGGATAAGATACCCGCTCTCCCACCCTCTTAGACTGTGGGAAAGAGATTGGGTCTGATTCATTCATTCAATCGTATTTATTGAGCACTTACTGTGTGCAGAGCACTGTACTAAGCACTTGGGAAGTACAAGTTGGCAACATATAGAGACAGTCCCTACCCAACAGTGGGCTCACAGTCTGTCCTTTTTACCTTGTATCTACACAGGCTCTAAGGGCTTAATAAATATCTGTTTTATTATTACTGCTGGATAATAATAATAATAATAATAATAATAATAATAATAATAGTGTTTCTTAGATCTTGCTATGTGCCAAGCACTTTTCTAAGCACTGGGGTGGATATAAGGTAGTCAAGTTGTCCTATGTGGGGCTCACAGTCTTAATCCTCATTTTACAGATGAGGTAACTGAGGCACAGAG
This sequence comes from Tachyglossus aculeatus, assembly GCF_015852505.1. Lineage (NCBI taxonomy): Eukaryota > Metazoa > Chordata > Mammalia > Monotremata > Tachyglossidae > Tachyglossus > Tachyglossus aculeatus. The sequence continues at coordinate 5,906,948 of NC_052067.1, forward strand.
AAGTTAAGTGACTTGCCCAAAGTCACACAGCTGACAAGTGGCAGAGGCAGGATTAGAACCCACAACCTCTGACTCCCAAGCCCGTGCCCTTTCCACTAAGCCATGCTGCTTCCCCTTTTAGCTCCTAGACAGAAACAGTCTCATCAGAGTCCAATTAGGCAAGTAAAGATGCCATTATTAGAGTTCCTGAACACGTGTATCCATTCACTCCAGGACTTTGACGTGCCTTTAAATTATGCTACTGAATGTAATTGAGCAGTAGATCAAGAGAAGTAAGGATGGGTGATTTAATTTAAGCAATTTTTCTTAGTTTTCCATGTCTATTTTTTTTTTCTTCTTTCAGTGGGTGGTATTTTTTTTGTGTAAGAAAAAAAAGATCATTATTCTCAAATTGTTTGGATAAATTCATGGTTGAGAGGTCCACAAGTGGAAAAGTTAGCAAGACAAAGGGAAGAAGGTTAGCGATGTAGGATGGTTTACCCCCAACCATGAGGTTAGAAGTTCAGGAAGCCAATCAGCCCACTCAAATATCCTCAAGCGCTTAGTACAGTGCTCTGCACACACTAAGTTCTCAATAAATACCATTGACCCATCTTAAAAGAGTCCTGTTGTCCTGGTCTAGACTGTTCGCACATCTCTAGCCTGTAAGCTCCTTATGGGCAGGGAATGGGCCTACCAACTCTGTTGTATTGTACTCTTAATAATGATAATAGTAATAATGATGGCATTTATTAAGCACTTACTATGTGCAAAGCACTGTTCTAAGTGCTGGGGAGGTTACAAGGCGATCAGGTTGTCCCACAGGGGGCTCACAGTCTTCATCCCCATTGTATAGATGAGGCAACTGAGGCCCAGAGAATAATAATAATAATAATAATAATAGCATTTATTAAGCGCTTACTATGTGCAAAGCACTGTTCTAAGCGCTGGGGAGGTTACAAGGTGATCAGGTTGTCCCATGTGAGGCTCACAGTCTTAATCCCCACTTTACAGATGAGGTAACTGAGGCACAGAGAAGTGAAGTGATTTGCCCAAAGTCACACAGCTGACAACTGGTAGAGCTGGGATTCAAACCCATGCCCTCTGACTCCAAAGCCCGTGATCTTTCCACTGAGCCATGCTGCTTCTCTTCGAATTGCTTAGTACAGTGCTCTGCATGTGGTGAGAGCTCAATAAATACCATCCCATCATTAGTATCGTTTTCTTTTTTCTGCTTTGCTTCCCTTCTCCCCGCTCTCCCCTCCCCAGTTCGTCCCAGTTTAGGGCGACTCCATGTCTCTCTCCTTCCCGAAGGGAGAATCACCCGTTCTTCACCCTCCAGCCTAACCCTCTGATTCATTTGAAAAGCCCAATGCTGGGATTTTCAGGTCTCTGCTCGCGGGCACATGCTCAGAACTTGTTGCTCTTCCAGATTAGGGAAATCTGGAAGAGACATTCAGTGCTCTCTTGGAAGGGACTAGCAAATTCCAGGACTTCTAACGACGGCTGTGATGTCACTGCCCTCAAGGAAGGCGAATGGGTTGCTGTTGGTACTTGTTGCAAGCTTGGTAATAAAGGAAGACAACGAAAAACGGGGAGCTTGGAGGGAATTGAGCTGGTAGCGTCGTTGAAACACGTTCAGTGCCGTGGGATCCTGTGGAGCAGAATTCCGTGACTAGCCTTTCATCCTGCTTCCTCTGTGAGGCACTTCCCTGCCCCGGAATGATTTTCTCTTCCTTCTGCTTTGCTTCACTCCTCTCCCTCTAAGTCACCCAACCCAGCCCACACATCATCATGATCATCATCAATCGTATTTATTGAGCGCTTACTATGTGCAGAGCACTGTACTAAGCGCTTGGGAAGTACAAATTGGCAACATATAGAGACAGTCCCTACCCAACAGTGGGCTCACAGTCTAAAAGGGGGAACACATCTGCACATTTCACTGCATTCACCCCAATGTACTAACACTGCGCTCACTCTTATCTTTCCCCTTTGCTTCAAACCCTCTCTTTTAGCTGGACCCCTCACCACCAAAGCTTTCCTTCCAGCATCGACCTCCCTCCCCATTCTCGAAGCTCTAATAAATCACACCTCCTTCAGGAGGCCTTCCCTGACTAATCTCTCATCTTTTTTTCTTAAAATGGTATTTATAATAATAATGATAATAATGATGGCATTTATTAAGCACTTACTATGGGCAAAGCACTGTTCTAAGCGCTGGGGAGGTTACAAGGTGATCAGGTTGTCCCATGGGGCGCTCACAGGCTTAATCCCCGTTTTACAGATCAATCAATCAATCAATCGTATTTATTGAGCGCTTACTGTGTGCAGAGCACTGGACTAAGCGCTTGGGAAGTACGAGTTGGCAACATATAGAGACAGTCCCTACCCAACAGTGGGCTCACAGTCTAAAAGGGGGAGACAGAGAACAAAACCAAACATACTAACAAAATAAAATAAATAGAATAGATATGTACAAGTAAAATAAATAGAGTAATAAATCTGTACAAACATATACATATATACAGGTGCTGTGGGGAAGGGAAGGAGGTAAGAAGGGGGGGATGGAGGGGGGACGAGGGGGAGAGGAAGGAAGATGAGGTCAGAGAATTTAAGTGACTTGCTTAAAGTCACTCAGCTGACAATTGTGGGAGCTGGGATTTGAACCCATGACCTCTGACTCCAAAGCTCTTGCTCTTTTCCATTGAGCCACAATATTTATTAAGCACTAACTATGTGCCAGGTACTGTATTAGGATCTGGGGATTATTATCATTGTTATTACCAAGCGCCGTCGAGCGTTTCCGATTCATAACTACTCTATGGTTCCATTTTCTTCAGAACATCCTGTCTCTTGCTATATTCCCTAACCTTGAGGGCTGGGGAAGGTATGAGTTAATTGGGTTGGCTAGAACCCATGTTCCACATGGGGCTCACAGTCTTTATCCCCATTTTCCAGATGAAATCACTGAGGCTTGCCCAATGTTACACACCAGACAAGTGTCCCCCACCTTACCTCCTTCCCCTCCCCACAGCACCTGTATATATGCGTATATGTATATATGTTTTTACGTATTTATTACTCTATTTTACTTGTACATATTTATTCTATTTATTTTATTTTGTTAATATGTTTTGTTTTGTTGTCTGTCTGCCCCTTCTAGACTGTGAGCCCACTGTTGGGTAGGGACCGTCTCTATATGTTGCCAACTTGTACTTCCCAAGCACTTAGTCCAGTGCTCTGCACGTAGTAAGTGCTCAATAAATACGATTGAATGAACGAATGAAAAGTGGTGAAGCTGGGATTAGAACTCAGGTCCTCCTGATTCCCAGGCCCATGCCCTATCTATGAGGTCACGCTGTTTCTCAACTAAGTCTTCCACCCTTCTGCATCACCTATGCACTTCATTCATCCATCCATCCATTCAATCGTATTTATTGAGTGCTTACCATGTGCAGAGCACTGGACTAAGCGCTTGGGAAGTACAGGTCGGCAACATATAGAGATGGTCCCTACCCAACGGCGGGCTTACAGTCTAGACGGGGGCCAACAAAAAAAACTGTAGACAGGTGTCAAAATTGAGTCCATGCCTCCGAAGTGCTTAGGTAATAATAATTATAATAATAATGGCATTTATTAAGCACTTACTATGTACAAAGCACTGTTCTAAGCACTGGGGAGGTTACAAGGTAATCAGGCTATCACACGGGGGGCTCACAGTCTTAATCCCCATTTTACAGATGAGGTAACTGAGGCACAGAGAAGTGAAGTGACTTGCCCAAAGTCACACAGCTGACAATTGGCAGAGCTAGGATTTGAACCCATGACCTCTGACTCCAAAGCCCGTGCTCTTTTCCACTGAGCCATGCTGCATCATTCCCACCTCCTCAGCACTTACAGTGCTACGGTGACTAATTTTATATGGTATTTTTATGATATCGACTGATTGATTGATTGATTTTCCCTACCTGGAACGGATTTTAGTGTTCTGTCTTCCCCTCTAGACTGTAAGCTTCTTGAGGGCGGAGGTCATGTGTATTTATCGTACTTTTCCAGGTACTCTGTACAGTGCCACATGGCTTAGTGGAAAGAGCACAGGCCTGAGAGTCGGAGGCCGTGGGTTCTAATCCCGGTCCTGCCATATGTCTGCTGTGTGACCTCGGGCAAGTCGCTTCACTTTTCTGGGCCTCACTTACCTCATCTGCAAAATGGGGATCGAGACTGTGAGCTCCATGTGGGACATGGACTGTGTCCAACCTGATACCTTCTATCTAAGCCGTCGCTTAGAACGGTGCTTGGAACATAGTAAGCACTTAATAAATTATTTTTATTATTATAAAGCACCCAGTAGATTGTAAGATTTTTGTGAGCAGGTGTCATTTCTATGCCATCGTACCCTCCCAGGAGCTTAGTACAGTCTTCTGCCCAGAGAAAGTACTCAATCAATATTCATTCATTCATTCATTCATTCATTCTTTCAATTGTATTTATTGAGCCCTTACTGTGTGCCAAGCACTGTACTAAGCGCTTGGGAAGTACCATTCAGCAACAAATACTCATTCATTCATTCAATCACATTTATTGAGTGCTTACCATGTGCAGAGCACTGTACTAAGCACTTGGGAAGTACCATTCAGCAACAAATATTCATTCATTCATTCAATCGCATTTATTGAGCGCTTACCATGTGCAGAGCACTGTACTAAGCGCTTGGGAAGTACAATTCAGCAACAAATATTCATTCATTCAATCATTTATCGAGCGCTTACCATGTGCAGAGCACTGTACTAAGCGTGGGAAGTACAATTCAACAACAAATAGAGACAATCCCTGCCCACAATGGGCTCACAGTCTAAATACAATGATACAAATGAATTAATGCAAATGAATACCCTCTCTAGACTATAAGTTCATTCTGTGAAGGGAACGTCTCCCAACCCTATTTTATTGTACTCTCCCAAGCGTTTAGTACAGTGCTCTGCACATAGTAGGCGCTCAATAAATACAACTGATTGGTCAATTCTGATGGACTGATTACCATCGATGGACTGATGGAGTGATGTGGGTTGTTTAGGAGAAAAACAGTGATTGATGGTGCCCCAAAACAGTGCCAGTTTGGTTGCCAAGGCCCACCTCTGCCCGCAATCAATCAATCATCATCATCATCATCAATCGTATTTATTGAGCGCTTACTGTGTGCAGAGCACTGTACTAGGCACTCACATTTCCTTTTCAAGCCACAGATGGCCACAGGGGTCTGCCAGCAGGGTGGCTCCTGTTCCCGGGATCTACTAGGGGCCAAGCACTGTGCTGAGTGCTAGGGTACACAGAAGATAACGAGAAGCAGCATGGCTCAGTGGATAGAGCCCGGGCCCGGGAATCAGAAGATCAGTGGTTCTAATACTGGCTCCAATGCTTTTCCGCTGTGTGACCTTGGGCAAGTCACTTCACGTCTCTGGGACTCATTTCCCTCCTCTGTAAAATGGGGATTAAAACTGTGAGCTCCACGTGGGACAAGGATTGTCCCACCCAATTAGCTTGTAACCACCCCAGCGTTCAATCCGGTTTCTGGCACATAGTAAATGCTTAACAAATACCATAATTAATTCATTAAAAATTCATTCATTCATTCAATCGTATTTATTGAGCGCTTACTGTGTGCAGAGCACTGTACTAAGCGCTTGGGAAGTACAAGTTGGCAACATATAGAGACGGTCCCTACCCAACAGTGGGCTCACAGTCTAGGAGGACTCACAATCTAGAATCTAAATATGATTGATTCATTCAATCAGTCATATTTACGGAGCCCTTACCACGTGCAGAGCATTGAACTAAGCACTTGGGAGAGTACAGAAGAACAATAAACAGACATATTCTCTGCCCACAACAAGTTTACAGACTAGGTTCATTCATTCGTATTTATTGAGCGCTTACTGTGTGCAGAGCACTGTGCTAGATGGCACACAGTCCCTCTCCCAAACAAGGCTGACTAGATCTGTCTCCCCATCCTTAGACTGTACGCTTGTTGTGGGCAGGGAATGTATCTGTTTATTGTTCTATTGTACTCTCCCAAGCGCTCAGTGCAGTGCTCAGCACACAGTATGCTCTCAGTAAATACGACTGAATAAATGAATAAGAGGGAGAGCGTCCATGGCAACAGAACTGGAGGGACACCTCTTTAAGCCAGTCAGCTTCCCCCCAAGCCCCATCCCTAGCACCATTTTTTTAATGGTATTGATTAAGCACTTACTATGTGCCAGGCACTGTTCTAAAAGTGCTGCGGTAGCTATAAGCTCCCCTCTCAGGATGGTACCTGGAAAATTTATAATATTCTACCAGTCTTGGCTGTGGGAGGGAGAGTGAAGCCTAGGCCTTTCCATTCCATCCCTAGCTCGGGCAGTGGCTAGCGAGTGGCAGGCCATCTGCCACAAGTCAAAACTCCTCCGTACCGGGCAGCAGCGGCAGGGAGAGAGTCATTCATTCATTTAATCGTATTTATTGAGTCGAGTTGAGGGCGGAGAATCAAGCTGACCCTGCAGAACGAGGCGATGGTAAACCACTTCTGGATTTTGACCAAGAAAACTCTGTCTACCAGAATGCTGGCAGATGGAGGTGGGGCGTTCTGGGGGAGCCGTGTCCGTGGTGTCGTCATCATCATCATCAATCGTATTTATTGAGCGCTTACTATGTGCAGAGCACTGTACTAAGCGCTTGGGAAGTACAAATTGGCAACATATAGAGACAGTCCCTACCCAACAGTGGGCTCACAGTCTAAAAGACTGTGTCTTAAGCTGTCGCTGCAGCTTAAGACACGACAAGATACAAGCTAATCAGGTTGGACACGGTCCCTGTCCCGTAGAAGGTTCCCAGTCTTAAACACGACTTCTCAGGGACCCGAGGTCCCAGAGAAGTGATGTGACTTGCCCATGATCACACAGCAGACAAGTGGCAGAGCCGGGACTAGAACCCAGGTCCTTCTGACTCCAGGCCAGGACTCTATCCATTAGGCCATGCTGCTTCTCTTGTTTTCTAAATGAACTTCAGTGCGAGACCACCCCGGAGAATCTTCAGCGAGTCAGTAAAGGGGCAGGCATCTGTCTGCCTAGCAGGGATTGTTCAGTCCCTGTTGGCCAAAACTCCTCCCCAAACCTGCCTGATAATAATAATGATGTTAATCTGTTTGAGCTCTATCTCCAGGCCAACCACTGGGGTAGATACGAGATAAGGAGTTCAGGGGATAAAATACCGGTTCTCCCTTCTGCTAAGGTCGGGAGCCCCGGGTGGGGCAGGGATTGGATTCACCCTGATGATTCTGTGTCTACCCTAGTGCTTAGCTCAGTGCTATGCACACAGTAAGTGCTTAATAATAATAATAATGGCATTTATTAAGCACTTACTACGTGCAAAGCACTATTCTAAGTGCCGGGGAGGTTACAAGGTGATCAGGTTGTCCCACATGGGGCTCACAGTCTTAATCCCCATTTGACAGATGAGGGACCTGAGGCACAGAGAAGTGAAGTGACTTGCCCAAAGTCACACACCTGACAATTGGCAGAGCCGGGATTCGAACCCACGACCTCCGACTCCAAAACCCGGGCTCTTTCCACTGAGCCATGCTGCTTCTAAGGTTAATAATAACAATGATAATAAAAATTATATTTGTTAAGTGCTTACTATGTGTCAGGCACTGTACTAAGCGCTGAACTAGATGCAAGATAATCAGGTTGGACACAGTCGCTGTCCCACATGGGTCTCACAGTCTTAATCCCCATTTTGCAGATGAGGAAACTGAGGCCCACAGAAGGGAAGTGAGTTGCCCAAGGTCACAAGGCAGACAAGTGGAGGAGCTGGGATAAGAATTTGGGTCCTTCTGAATCTCGAGCCCAATAGCAGAGTGGTTTTGGTTACTGTCATTAATCAATCAATCAGTCATATTTATTGAGCACTTACTGTGTGCAGAGAACTGTACTAAGCGCTTGGGAAGTACAATTACAATTACAAGTACAATTAGTATTAGCAATTAGTATTAGACAAGCAGCGTGGCTTAATGGATAGAGCTTGGGCTTGGGATACCGAAAGTCATGGGTTCCAATCCCAGTTCCGCTACTTTGGTGCTGTATGACGTTGGGTAAATCCCTTCACTTCTCTGTGCCTCAGTTACCTCATCTGTAAATCAATCAATCAATCGTATTTATTGAGCGCTTACTGTGTGCAGAGCACTGTACTAAACGCTTGGGAAGTACAAACTGGCAACATATAGAGACAGTCCCTACCTAACAGTGGGCTCACAGTCTAGAAGGGGGAGACAACAAAACCAAACATACTAACAAAATAAAATAGAATAGATAGGTACAAGTAAAATAAATAAATAAGTAAATATGGGTCTTGAGACTATGAGCCTCACGTGGGACAGGAGATTTTGTCCAACCCGCTTTACTTGTATCCACCTCAGTGCTTAGTACAGTGCCTGGCATAGAGTAAGCGCTTATCAAATACCATCATCATTAGTGTGTTGAGATGATGGTCTATCCCTAACCACTGAGGATGAAGGACCAGGAAAGCAGTGGTCATTTGGTTCTCCCAAGTGTTCTGTGGCCATTTCTGGACCTTCACCGCAGAAACAGCATTTATTCCTTCATTCATTCAGTCGTATTTATTGAGCACTTACTGTGTGCAGAGCACTGTACTAAGCGCTTGGGAAGTACATTTATAAAAATCAAACATTTTAAGTAAGCACAAAACTCAACCACCAGAACCCCCAGCAGTGACCTTCGCTTTGTTGATGCAAATCGGCTTCTGAAAGGTATTTATCATTTTTCTTCCTTGACTGAGCTGAACCAATGCCTTGAAGGAAGTGTCTCCAGTCTAAGATCACCAGGTAAGCATGTTTTCATTATAAAAAATGTGGCAGAAGGCAAAATATCACTACTATTAACATTTTTCCCTTCATACCTCTTTTATGTTTTCAGAATTAGATGCTCCTTACAGATTCAGATGAGCACCTGTGTTTTTCTAACATTTCTATCATTCTGATATCACATATGTCTCACAGAGCAGGGATCCTCTAGATTGTGGACAGAGGAAGTTGTCTACCGACTCTTAGCACAATGCTCTGCAAAAAGTAAGCACTTAATAAATATGGATTGATTGATTGATTGATTTCCACTGTTTGGTCCTCTTTGCTAGGGCTTTTTCAGATTTTGTCATTCCTTCAATCAATCAAGAGTATGTATTAATATTATTAATAATAATAATAATTGTGGTATTTGTTAAGTTCTTACTATGTGCCAAAGACTGTTCTAAGCACTGGGGTGGATACAAGGTAATCAGGTTGTACACAGTCCCTGTCCCACATGGGGCTCACAGTCTTAATCCCCATTTTACAGATGAAGGAAGTGAGGCATAGAGAAATCAAGTGACTTGCCAAAGGTCACACAGGAGACATGCGGCAGAGCCAGGATTAGAAAAAAAAAAGATGGCATTTATAAAGAGCTTACTATGTGCCAAGCACTGTTCTAAGCACTGAGGAGGTTACAAGGTAATCAGGTTGTCCCGCAGGGGGCTCACAGTCTTAATCCCCATTTTACAGATGAGGTAACTGAGGCACAGAGAAGTTAAGGGACTTGCCCAAAGTCACACAGCTGACAATTGGTGGAGCCGGGATTTGAACCCATGACCTTGGACTCCAAAGCCTGGGCTATTTCCAGTAGACCATGAACCCTTGCTATGTGTAGAGTACTGTGTACTAATTGCTTGGGAGAGTACACTGTAACAGAGTAAGTGGACACATTCCTTACCCACATGGAGCTTACAGTCTAGAAGGAGAGACAGACATTAAAATATGTGTCGCTCAGTGGAAAAAGCACAGGCTTGGGAGTCAGAGGTCATGGGTTCGAATCCTGGCTCCGCCACTTGTCAGTTGTGTGACCTTGGGCAAGCCACTTAACTTCTCTGTGCCTCAGTTACCTCATCTGTAAAATGGGGATTAAAACTGGGAGCCCCCCGTGGGACAACCTGATCATCTTGTAACCTCCCCGGCGCTTAGAACAGTGCTTTGCACATAGTAAGCGCTTAACAAATACCATCATCATCATTATTATTCTCTGTGCCTCAGCTGCCTCATCTCTAAAATGGGGATTAATATTAATAATAAAAATAATTATGATGGCATTTGTTAAGCGTTTACTATGTGCAAAGCACTGTTCTAAATGCTGGGGAGGATACAAAGTGATCAGATTGTCCCATGTGGGGCTCACAGTCTTCATCCCCATTTTACAGATGAGCTAACTGAGGCCCAGAGAAGTTAAGTGACTCGCCCAAAGTCACACAGCTGACAATCGTGAGAGCTGGGATTTGAACCCATGACCTCTGACTCCCAAGCCCATGCTCTTTCGATTGAGCCATGCTGCTTCTCTGAGCTGATTAACACTGTGAGCCCCAAGTGGGACAATGTGATCACCTTGCAACCCCCCCAGTGCTTAGAACGGTGCTTCGCACATGGTAAGCGCTTAACTACCGTGATTATTATTATTATTAAAATAAATTGTGGATGTGAGCACAAGTGGGGCTGAGTTGGGGGGTGAATATCAAATGCTTACAGGATACGAATTCAAGTGCAAGGGTGACGCAGAGAGAGTAGGGGAAATGCGAGCTTAGTTCAGGATGGTCTTTTGTAGGAAATAAGATTTGGAGGAATAAGATTTGAAGGTTTTGCAGGTGGGGAGGGTGGTAGTCTGTTGTATATTCCTTCCATGGCTTCCCTTCTCAAAAATGTCTCTGTGGGCGGTAATCCCCGTCTGACTCTGGATTTCTGAAGGAGCTGACTTCTCAATGTTCCTGCTTAATCAGCTTTCTGTATGCCCCGTTTCCAAACCAACCAGGCCTAGTCATCCCTGATCCGACAGCCAGCTCTACAATTTAGGCAGCTTAAAAGTCTTATTTTCATTTCATCCCAGACTCACTCTTAGCGTTTTTCAGGGTTACTCATCCCCATGCCTAGAAACACCCTGGGCCAAGATTAGATCGCCTTAGCTGATTTCAGAAATGATCCTTTGGGCTGATTATTCGATGGCGAGGCTACGGCGGAAGAAGGTCCATTCTGAAAATCAGCTGACGTTTTACCCTGGTCTTTTCTTGCAACCATCTGTGGTAAAACCACCCAAGAAGGAGTCCCTTAGCTTTAGGTCATTGCAATCAATTAATGGTATTTATTAAGCACGTATTGTGGGCAGAGCAACATATTAAGCGCTTGGGAGAGAATAATTCATTCATTAATTCATTCAATCGTATTTATTGTGCATTTACTGTATGCAGAGCACAGTACTAAGTACTTGGGAGAGTGCAATACAACAATAAACAGGCACATTCCCTGCCCACAACAAACTTACAGTCTAGAGGAGTTTATGATAATACAGCAGAGCTAGTACATGAAATCTGTGCCCTTAAATTACCTCATCTGTAAAATGGGGATGAAGACTGTCCCCAGCACTTAGAACAGTGCTTTGTACATAGTAAGCACTTAATAAATGCCATTATTATTATTATTATTATTATTATTATTATGCAGTATAGCTGGGGAGACGGAGATTAAAATAACCCCAAACTCAGTTACCAACTCTTAGCAACAGGGTTTGCCAAACTGTTTGGCTGAGAAACACCAAAATAGCTTTGTCTTGCCTTACGCTGGAGAGTCGTCTCCGACCCACAGCGACGTCATGGACACATCTCTCCCAGAACGCCCCACCTCCATCTGCATTCATTCTGGTAGTGGATCCACAGAGTTTTCTTGGTAAAAATCTGGAAGTGGTTTGCCATCGCCGCCTTCCACGCAGTCAACCCGATCTCCGCCCTCAACTCTCTCCCACGCCGCCGCTGCCCAGCACGGGTGAGTTTTGACTTGTAGCAGATTGCCTTTCACTCGCTAGCCACTGGCCATCATCATCATCATCATCAATCATCATCATCATCATCAATCGTATTTATTGAGCGCTTAATGTGTGCAGAGCACTGGACTAAGCCCTTGGGAAGTACAAGTCGGCAACATATAGAGACGGTCCCTACCCAACAATGGGCTCACAGTCTAGAAGGGGGAGACAGACAACACAACAAAACGTGTGGACAGGTGTCATGTCATCAGAATAAATAGAAGTAAAGCTAGATGCACATCATTAACAAAATAGAATAGTAAATATTGACAAGTAAAATAAATCTGTACAAACATATATACAAGCGCTGTGTATACGACCTACTCTCATGACCATCCCTGTAGAAATCCTTATGGCCTTCCTCATGGGGAAGCAGCATGGCTTAATGGATAGAACCCGGGCCTGGGTGTCAGAGGGTCATGGGTTCTAATCCCGGCTCCACCACTTGTCTGCTCTGTGGCCTTAGGCAAGTCACTTCACTTCTCTGTGCCTCATCTGTAAAATGGGCATTAAGACTGTGATCCCCATGCAGGATAGGGATTATGTCCAACCCAATTTCCTTGTATCCACCCCAGCTCTTAGTACAGTGCCTGGCACATAGTAAGTGCTTAACAAATACCACAATTATTATTATTATTATTGCTACCCTCATGGCCTTCTCCATAGCTATTCCTATGGCTAACCGCCATGGCTGAAAGATCTGAAGACTGAGAGTAAAGTCATGAATGATGAAAAGTGCGGAAAGAGCCAGAACAGCATTGTTGTTCACCCAGTTCCCCACCCAGACAGACATGTGAGCCCGTTGTTGGGTAGGGACCGTCCCTATATGTTGCCAATTTGTACTTCCCAAGCACTTAGTCCAGTGCTCTGCACACAGTAAGCGCTCGATAAATACGATTGAATGAATGAATGAATTAATTTGAAGCTGGCAAGTGCCAAACAAACAGAAGCAATGAGTCATCCTCTTGGTGGGAACCACTGATAAAGGACAAATGGCGGTGGATTTGAAGGCGGAGGCTTCTGGAAGAATTCTCACAGGCCGAGCCTTTCACGAGGGTGATGTTTCCGATGCTCTCCTGTCTATTCCGCTGAGCTCCACCTTTCCTCAACCTCAGGCTACGATTTTTTCCTATTGATCGAACCCCCCCACCAGAGTTGAAGTCTGGTCTTAAAGTCTGAACAGTGCAATTAGTGATTAAGAGAGAAATGAAATTTTGGAAAGAGGAAACGGCCATCTGGCCCCACATGGCTCTGTGTTCATATTTTAACTCCATTAGGCACTGCTCAGAATCTACCAAGTGGCACATAACTAAGACTGGGGACCTCACGTGAGACATGGACTTTGTCCAACCTGATTAGCTTGTATCTACCCCAGCCCTTAGAACAGTGCTTGACATACAGTAAGTGTTTAATCAACATAATGATAACATCCTGCCTCTGGCCTGGAATACCCTCCGTCCTCAAATCCAACAGACAATTACTGCCCCCTTCTTCAAAGCTTTATTGAAGGCCCATCTCCTCCAAGAGGCCTTCCCTGACTAAGCCCTCCTTTCTTCTTCTGCCACTCCCTTCTGTGCCGCCCTGACTTGCTCCCTTTATTTATCTCCCCTCCCAGCCCCACAGCTCTTATGTTCACATCTGTCATTTATTTATTTCTATTCATGTCTGTCTCCCCCTCTGGAATGTAAGCTCACTGTGGGCATGGAATATGTCTGCTTATTATTGTATTGCCCTCTCCCAAGGGCTTAGTACGGTGCTCTTCACACAGTAAGTGCTCAAGAAATACGACCAAAGGAATGTATGAATAATAATAACGTAGAAGTATTGCCATATAGATGACAAAGTCCTGAAACGATTACTTTATTTCAATATTTATTTGCCCTATTACTCATTTTAGTGACTTTAACGCTCAGCTGGATTATGCAATACGAAGCTAAGATCATTCAATTGCGTAGTGATCTTTGGTAGATAAATCCCAGTATTTGCCTTGTCCCTGATTAAGCCTTCTTTTCCCTGGCTTCCGCTCCTTCCTGCGTCATCCGTGCGCTTGGATCTGTGACCTTTGGGAATCTGATATTTACCCCACCTTCAACCCCACAGATCTTATGAACATAATCTTGTTTACCATCGCTTTCTTTCAAGCAGTAAACTTGAGTCTCTGCCCTCAAATCTCTCCCATGCCACGGCTGCCCAGCACAGTTTTTTTAGGTTGCCACAGTATCACTTCCAAAGCAACATGTTTTGGGTAAGCCACTTCGTGTCAGACATCAATTTCCAAAAGGGGTCTCTGGACCAAATCCAAGCACAATTTGAAAATTAACGAGGATGTGGTTGTGGCAACACTGTGGAACTGAAGTTTGGAGGAAGAATGGCCTTGCAACATTGACTGTTTGACTCATATTTGAAAAGAAAACATGAAAGTCATAATTCTGTAAGTGCTTCAAAATGCTGATTCTGGACAAACAATTCAAATGATCTTCTCACAGAAGGCAATCACCTGTAAGACTGTGAGCCCTTTGTTGGGTAGGGACTGTCTCTATAGCACTTGTGTATATTTGTACATATTTATTACTCTTTTATTAATGACATGTAGATAGCTATAATTCTATTTATTCTGTTGATATTTACACCTTCCTACTTGTTTTGGGTCTTTTTTTGTTTGTTTCCTCCTTCTAGACTGTGAGCCCTTTGTTGGGTAGGGACTGTCTCTATATGTTGCCGATTTGTACTTCCCAAGTGTTTGGTACAGTGCTCTGCACACAGTTAGCGCTCAATAAATATGATTGAATGAATGAATGTTGCCGATTTGTACTTCCCAAGTGCTTAGTACAGTGCTCTGCAAACAGTAAGCGCTCAATAAATACGATTGAATGAATGAATGTTGCCGATTTGTACTTCCCAAGTGCTTAGTACAGTGCTCTGCACACAGTAAGCGCTCAATAAATACGATTGAATGAATGAATGTATCTATTATTCTATTTATTTATATTGATGCTTTTGATGCCTGTCTACTTGTTTTGCTTTGTTTTGTTTTCTGTCTCCCCACTTCTACACTGTGAGCCAGTTGTTGGGTAGGGACCATCTCTACATGTTCCAAGCGCTTAGTACAGTGCTCTGCATACAGTAAGCACTCAATAAATATGATTGAATGAATGAATGAATATGTCATAAACGATTAATTTATATTAATGTCTGTCTCCCTCCCCCTCTAGACTGTAAGTTCTTTGTGGGAAAGGAACGTGTCTACCAACTCTATTGCATTGTACTCTCCTAAACACTTTGTAATAATAATAATAATAATAGTATTTGTTAAGTGCTTACTATGTGCCAAGCACTGTTCTAAGCTCTGACAGCGCTCTACACATAGTAAGTGCTCAATAACCACCTTGCTGATGATGAGCAGATCTGATTCTGTGGGCTGAGCTCTGTATCTGGTTACTCAATCAATTAATCAGTGGCATTTATTGTATCTACCCTAGGGCTCAGAACAGTGCTTGGCACATAGTAAGAGCCTGACAAGAACCATAATTATTATTAATGCTATTATTATTTATTGATTGCTTACTGTGTGAAGATCAGAGCTCTGTATTTGGTTACTCAATCAATCAGTGGTATTTACTGAATGCTTACTGTGCACAGAGCACTGTACTAAGCACATGGGAGAGTGAACTCATAAAGGAGTGAGAATTCAAGATCCTTTCCCTAGAGGAACTTACAATCCGATGGGGGAGACAGTTATAAAATATATTACAGGTTGTAGGAAGCAGAAAATTTATGCAGCAGGCTAGTGGTGGAGCTAAGATTAGAATCCAGGATTAGAACTCACCTCTTGAGACCAATAGACCATGGGGAATCCCATCCTCCTGAGAGGAAAGTTATCCCTGTTATAGGCTAGAAAAACACTGAACTGTTCAGTGTTTTTGGAGAGAGCACAAAACCTCTCTCCAAAAGCTGATGAGAACCAGCATGGTCTAGTGGAAAAAGCGGGGGCTTGGGAGTTCTAATCCTGGCTCCACCACATGCGCTGTGTGACCTTGGGTAAGTCACTTTGCTTCTCTGGGCCTAGGTTTCCTCAGTTGAAAATGAGGATTCAATACCTGTTTTCCCTCTGTGAGCCCCATATGAGACATGGATGGTGTACAGTCTGATTAACTTGTATTTATCTCAGAGTTTAGTACAGTGCTTGACACTAAATGCTTAACAAATACCATAAAAAAAACAACAAAAACCAACTGGGTTCTAGCCAGTTGAGAAGCAGCGTGGCTCAGTGGAAAGAGCACGGGCTTTGGAGTCAGAGGTCGTGGGTTCAAATCCCGGCTCCACCACTTGTCAGCTTGTGACTTTGGGCAAGTCACTTAACTTCTCTGGGCCTCAGTTCCCTCATCTGTAAAATGGGGACTAAGACTGTGAGCCCCCCGTGGGACAACCTGATCATCTTGTAACCTCCCCAGTGCTTAGAAGAGTGCTTTGCACATAGTAAGCGCTTAATAAATGCTATTATTATTATTATTATTATTATTATTATTATAGCCCAGTTGTACAATTTGCCAGATGGGCGTTCTTGGACAAGTTCCTTCCATTCACTGTGCCTCAGTCTCCTCACCTGCAAGATGGGGATGATAACCCTGATCTCCTGCCCTCTAAGGCAGTGACTCCTAAGTGGGACAGGGACTGCATCTGATCTGATTGTATTGTATCTACCACATATCACAGGACATTATACAGTGTTTTTTTCAATGGTTTCTGTAAAATGGGTATTAAGACTGTGAGCCCTGTGAGAGACAGGGACTGTGTCCACCTGATTACCTTGTATTTACCCTAGAGTTTAGTACAGTGTCTGGCACATAGTAAGACTTAACAAATACCACAATTATTATTATTATTATTATTATTATTATTTATTGCCTGAAGAGCACTATACTGAGCACTTGGGAAAGCACAGCGGTACTAGAAGATATGTCTCCTACCCTCAAGGAGTGCCTGGTTTACTGTGTGCAATCAACCAGTTAATTGATCACATTTATTGAGCATTCAATGTGTGCAGAGCACTACATAAAATACTTGGGAGAGGACAATATAATTCAGTCGGTAGACATGTTCCTTGTACACAGTGAGCTGATAGTCTAGAAGGGGAGGCAGAGATTAGTATCAGTAAACAAATTATGGACAAGCATGGCTCAGTAGAAAGAGCCCGGGCTTGGGAGTCAGAGGTCATGGGTTCTAATCCTGGCTCTGCCACTTGTCAGCTGTGTGACTTTGGGCAAGGCACTTAACATCTCTGTGCTTCAGTTACCTCAGCTGTAAAATGGCGATTAAGACTGTGAGCCCCACATGGGACAACCTGATTATCTTGTATCTCCCCCAGTACTTAGAACAGTGCTTGGCACATAGTAAGCGCTTAACAGATACCATCATTATTATTATTATCATAAGTGCTGTGGAGCTGAGGGAAGGTGAATACAGGGTGAAAATGATAATAATGATCGTATTTGTTAAACACTTACTATGTGCTAGGTACTGTACTAAGCGCTGGGGTGGATACAAGCCAATTGGGTTGGACACAATCCCCGTCCCGCGTAGGGATCACAGTCTTAATCCCATTTTACAGATGAGGTAACTGAAGCCCAGAGAAGTGAAGTGACCCGCCCGAGGCCACACAGCAGACAAGTGGCAGAGACGGGATTAGAACCCATGACCTTCTGACTCCCAGGCACATTTTAGACTGTGAGCCCACTGTTGGGTAGGGACTGTCTCTATATGTTGCCAACTTGTACTTCCCAAGCGCTTAGTACAGTGCTCTGCACACAGTAAGCACTCAATAAATACAAGTGATGATGATGCTCTATCCACCACGCCAGGCTGATTCTCTAGTGCTATCCAAGAAGGGTGATGCAGAAGGGAGAAGGAGAAGAGGCGATGAGGGCTTAGTTTGGGAAGGCCTCTTGGAGGAGATCAATCAATCAATCAATCATATTTATTGAGCGCTTACTGTGTGCAGAGCACTGTACTAAGCGCTTGGGAAGTACAAGTTGGCAACATATAGAGACAGTCCCTACCCAACAGTGGGCTCTGCTTTCAATAAGGCTTTGAAGGCAGAGTAGAGGGATCGTCTGTCCGATTTGAGAAGGGAGGATAACCCGGGCCAGAGGTAGGACGTGGGTGGGAGTTTGGTGGCGAGATAGATGAGATGGAGAAACAGTGAGTAGGTTGACATTTAGACGAGTGAAGTGTTCGGATTGAGTTGGAATAGGAAATCTGGGAGGTATGCCATCACAATTAAATTTTACACTAAATATGTGAATCGATCACTTTTTTTTTCTTTCAATTGTATTTATTGAGCGCTTACTGTGTACAGAGCACTGTACTAAGCGATTGGGAAGTGCAAATCGGCAGCATATGGAGATGGTCCTTACCCAACAACAGGCTCACTGCAGATCACTGCACCGAGGGGTTGGGAGAGTTAAAAGACACGAGCCCTGACCTCATGGGGCTTATGATTTACTGTGTGGAAAACTCTGTGCTGGTGACTGGGAGAGTGCAATCCTGTTAGAAGACATGATTCCTGCCCTCAGTATAGCTGGGAAGAAAGACACAGACTGAATACCTCAAAGAGGGAAAAATAGGATGAATAATTGCTATGTGGATTAGTAAGTATGTGAATTAGGGAATATGTAAGTATCCAAAAGAATATTCCACTGCAGCTAAAACCCTTGAGCCAGCTCTTTGTAAGGGGAGGTTTTATTCTCATAGCATGTGTCAGTAGCTGGCCTAAGATATTTCTACAAAACTCCACCAGGAAGCCAAGTGAGCAACAGTTTTCCCAGTTAAAGATTTCATCATCTTACACCAGATGTACACAATTCTTCGGTATTGCAAAAGGATATTTTGTGGGGTGGGGGGGAAGGGGTTGAATAAGTAGGTTTGAATGTCTACCCTGCCTAAACCTGTTGGACAATTCACAGAACTATTGGATAATAGAATTAGACATTAAAATAGAGTTGAGGTCATCTGATCCAGTCTCCTGCTGCTGGCAGAAGATGGGGTCAACCAGCCGGAAGAGATGGCGTCTTTTTGGTCCCTTGAAGATCTCCAAGGGATGGAGGTTCCATTACTTCATGAAATGCTTGGATTAGGTGGTTTAGTTGCGGAGACAATGTCGTTTCTAGTGGTGCAGACTAGAGGAAAGAGTCTGTGGTTGGAAGACAGGGAACCACTATCCTAAACCCAGATCTGCCACTCACCTGCTGGGTGTCTTGGGTGGGGAACTTAGCTTCTCCGGGCCTCGGTCTCCTCATCTGTAAGTTGGGGGTAATAATAGCAGCCTCTTCCTCCTTCATGAGGTGGTTGTGAGGATAAAATGAGATCTAGACTGTGAGCCCGCTGTGGGCAGGGATTCTCTCTATTTGTTGTTGAATTGTACTTTCCAGCGTGGCTCAGTGGAAAGAGCATGGGCTTTGGAGTCAGAGGTCATGGGTTCGAATTCCGGCTCCACCACAAGTCTGCTGTGTGACCTTGGGCAAGTCACTTAACTTCTCTGAGCCTCAGTTACCTCATCTGTAAAAATGGGGATTAAGACTGTGAGCCCCACGTGGGGCAACTTGATCACATTGTATACCCCCAGAGCTTAGAACAGTGCTTTGCACATAGTAAGCGCTTAACAATGCCATCATCATCATAGTACAGTGCTCTGTACACAGTAAGTGCTCAATAAATACAATTGATTAAATGAACGAATGAATCATTTATGTGAAAGCACTTTGTTCATTCATTCAATTGCATTTATTCATTCATTCAATCATATTTATTAAGTGCTTACTGTGTGCAGAGCACTGTTCTATTGAGCGCTTACTGTGCACCATGCACTATACCAACTGCTTGAAGAGGTCAATATAATGTAGTAGACACATTCCCCGTCCATAGTGAGTTTACCATCTAGAAGGGGAGAGACATTAATATAAATAAATAAATTATGGACATTTGTTTAATGTAAAAATGTCAATCAGATTCAGAGAATCATTGCACGTAGGGCTTTTAGTTAGTTATGGGCAGGGAACATTTCTGCTAATTTTGTAGTCTCCCAAGCACTTAATACAGTGCTCTGTGTACAGTAAGCACTCAAAAAAATATGACTGATGAATTGATTGATTGACTAGTTGCCTACAAAAGAGGCTCTGGAACTTAGAATACTGTTTTGGAGTCTGGTGATTTGATAGGGAGATGGACTTATAAGGGAAGTGGATAAGAGATCAAAATACGTGGGGAAGCAGTGTGGTCTAGTGGAAAGAGCATGGACGTGGGTTCTAATCCTAGCTCTACCAATTGCTTGCTGTGTGACCTTGTTCATTTGTTCATTCATTCATTCAGTTGTATTTATTGAGTGCTTACTGTGTGCTTGGGAGAGGAAAATATAAAAATAAACAGACACTTCCTCTGCCCATAATGAGGTTACAGTCTAGAGTGGGAGAAAGACGTCAATAGGAGTTCTGTTTTGAGGTGACGGGAGGACATCCAAGTAAAAATGTCTAGAATGCAAGAGGAAACGCGAGACTGCAGAGAGGGAGAGAGATCAGGGGAGGAGATGTAGATTTGAGTATCCTCCACATAGGGGTGGAAGTTGAAGCCACGAGTTCTCCGAGGGAGTGGGTGTAAATGGTGAATAGAAGGGGATCCAGAACTGAACCTTGAGGGATGTCCACAATTAGGGCGTGGGAGGTAGAGGAGGAATCTGCAAAAGAGACTGAGAATGAGTGGCCAGAGAGATAAGAGGAGAACCAGGAGAGAACAATGTCAATGAGGCTGACCTTGGATAATGTTTCCAGGAGAAGGGAGTGGTTGACTGTGTTGAAGGCGGCTGAAAGGTTGAAGAGGATTAGGATGGAGGAGAGGCCATTGGATTTGGTGACCTTTCAGAGGGGGTTTTCTAAGGCGTAAAGGGGATGGAAGGCAGATTGGAGAGGGTCAAAGAGAGAGTCGGAGGAGGGGAAATTGAGGCAGCAGGTGTAGACGATTCATTCAAGGAGTTTGGAAAGGAAGGGTAAGAGGGTGGGAAAGGGGCTGTGGGGTCAGGGGAAGGATTTTTAAGATAGGGGAGAACATGGGCATATTTGAAGGCAGTTGGGGAGAAGCCACTGGAGAGTGAACATTTGAAGATGGCTGCTAGGGAAGGAAGAAGGGAGGGGGAAGTGTTTGGATAAGATGCAAAGGAATGGGGCTGTACTTCCCAAGCGTTTAGTCCAGTGCTGTGCACATGGTAAGTGCTCAAGAAATGCCATTGATGGATTAATTGGTTGATGGATGTCATCAGAATTTAAAATAAATCTATCTCCCGCACGGCAAAGTCGGCAGAGAAAACAGACTGCGTTCTCCAGAGAACTGGGTGAATCCTTCAGTTTTCCAAGAGACTCCTTCCGGAATATGGGTCAGAAGAGTTTAGAAGGTAGTTTTAAGAGAAGAAAAAAACCACTTCATAAAGACTGTTTTAGTACTTGATATTTGAGAGTGGAGCTCACTCAGACTGAAGGTGAAATTTGAAAGCAAAAATGATTACGGCTGTTTTTGAAAGGTTCAGGCCGGAGTGAATAGAAGGCTGGTCCTGGTTCCCATGACGATGGCAGAAGAAAAATCTCTTCAGAATCCGGAACCATCTTCAAAGTCTTTCTGTTCCCCTTTCTGCTCTCAGGCTCCTGCTTAGAAAACCTTGTAGAACACATTCAGGGCATTAAGTTCATTTCTCCTCTGACCAACTGCTTTTTCTTCGGTATACAGATTTTGGACCCTTCTTCTCCAAGCTAGAAATAGGTCAAGACAAGATGTTTTGAAAGATTGGAGTTGTCAGGAGAAAAAGGCTGGGATGTTCACTTGAGAGAGTGCAGTGCAGCAACAGACATATTCCCTGCCCACAATGCACTTGCAATCTGGAGGATGGATGGATGGATGGACGGATGGATGGATGGATGGATGGATAAATAACCTCAGTCATGCCAGGGCTGTGATCTTACTGCAAAGATGGTGCTGGGTAGGAGCACACCAGCATGGTGTCATTCAGTTCAAGATGACGCATGTGTACTTTTCTTCCCAATGCCCAACCACCCTAGCTCTGGGCTTCCAAGAGTCATGGAAAAGTGGGTGACAGAAGTCGCTGATTAGGGAAAGGGGAAGAAAACAGTAGTCAAGAGTAGGGGCAGGAGAGGACAGAAGTGTGGACTACAAAGTCACACGTGTCATTATGGAGTGAGAGATAATAATGGCATTTATTAAGTGCTTACTATGTGCAAAGCACTGTTCTAAGCGCTGGGGAGGTTACAAGGTGATCAGGTTGTCCCACGGGGGGCTCATAGTCTTAATCCCCATTTTACAAATGAGGGAACTGAGGCCCAGAGAAGTTAAGTGACTTGCCCAAAGACACTCAGCTGACAAATGGCAGGACCGGGATTTGAACCCTTGACCTCTGACTCCAAAGCCTGGGCTGTTTCCACTGAGCCACGCTGCTTCTCATGCTCATGAGAAGGGCTTCTCATGAGAGATCCCATGCTATCGTGGACTCAGATGGCTTTTACAACTAACCAATCTCATCCAGAAGCAGCGTGGCTCAGTGGAAAA
Organism: Tachyglossus aculeatus; assembly: GCF_015852505.1. Classification (NCBI taxonomy): domain Eukaryota; kingdom Metazoa; phylum Chordata; class Mammalia; order Monotremata; family Tachyglossidae; genus Tachyglossus; species Tachyglossus aculeatus. The sequence goes on from NC_052067.1 coordinate 5,929,453, forward strand.
GAGCACGGGCATTGGAGTCAGAGGTCACGGGTTCAAATCCTGCCTCCACCACTTGTCAGCTGTGTGACTTTGGGCAAGTCACTTCACTTCTCTGGGCCTCAGTTCCCTCATCTGTAAAATGGGGATTAAGACTGTGAGCCCCACGTGGGACAACCCGATCACCTTGTAACCTCCCCAGTGCTTAGAACAGTGCTTTGTGCTTAATAAATGCCATTATTATTATTATTATTATTATCATCTCCCTCCTGGAGTGTCTCTGTGGAAGTTCACAGGAGTTTTCGGAGACTTCTTTCATGTACTACTACTACTAATAATAATAATTATAAATAATTGTGGTATTTGTTAAGCACTTACTGTGTGCCAGTCACTATACGAAACTCTGGGGTGGATACATGCAAATCAGATTGGACACAGTCCCTGTCCCACGTGGAGCTCACAGTCTCAACCCCCAATTCTCCAGATGACTGAGGCCCAGAGAAGTGAAGTGACTTGCCCAAGGTCACACAGCAGACGAGTGGCGGAGCTGGGATTAGAACCCATGACCTTCTGACTAGGCCCGGGCTCTATCCCAAGGGAAACAACTCATTCTTGTCTCAACAGAGAATCTGGCACACTGTGCTATTTGTGGGTTTATTCATTCCCATCTTCAACACTTCCATCTGTACATTTATTCAATTACTGACTTTGATGACTATTTATAAATATTTTCACGACCGTCTCCCCGATTAGAGAATATGCACCGTGTGGGTGGGAAATGTGTCACTTGCTTATCTTGCACTTCTCAAGTGCTTAGTAATAATAATGATAAAAATAATTGCCTTAATTATTTTATTAAGCACTCACTATGTGTCTGGAACCATGCTAAGTTTTGGGGTAGATACAAGATGATCGGATCTGATGGTCCCTGTCACACGCGGTTCACACTATCTAAGGGAGAAGGAGAACAGTTATTTCATTTCCGTTTTACAGATGCGGAAAATGATACACAGAGAAGTGCAGTGATTTGTGCAAGGTCACGCAGAAAGCGAGTGGCAGAGGCAGAATTCAAACCCAGGTCCTCTGACTCCAGGCCCGGGCTTTATCTCGTAGGCCATCTGTTTAGAGCATTGCTTCCAGTTGGTGCTCAAGAAATGCAGTTACTACTACTAGTAGTAATAATAATGATTGTAGTATGAGTTAATTGCTTTCAGTGTGCCAAGCACTGTACTAAGCACTACAGTAGATAATAATTATAATAATGATGGCATTTATTAAGCGCTCACTATGTGCAAAGCACGGTTCTAAGCACTGGGGGGGGATACAAGGTCATCAGGTTGTCACAAGTGAGGCTCACAGTCTTCATCCCCATTTTACAGATGAGATAACTGAGACCCAGAGAAGTTAAGTGACTTCTGCTTCTACTTAATGGAGATTAAGACTGTGAGCCCCCCATGGGACAACCTGATCACCTTGAAACCTCCCAAGCACTTAGAACAGTGGTAAGCACTTAATCAATGCCATTATTATTATTATTATCCATACAAATAATAATCTCAGATTCATATTTCCACCAAGGCCTCCCAAATGAAACACTAGAAAACCTGGGAGAAGGGTTCCAAGCTTACAAGACGTAGGCGATACTTCCATAAAAAGTGTAGCAAGGCATTTCATCTAAAAGCAAACCAAATGAGCCCCAGTACCACAAACATCAGGCTCTATTCCCTGTTGCCTTGTGATAAAGACGCCGCAGGTACTACACCAAATGTGGAAATTTCAGGATGCAGATCATCCAGCTTGGGTAACAGGAACCTGTCGCTTGTCTGAATAATTGATCACTAAGTAGCCTGGTTTTAGGCTGGAGTTGGCCTCAGTTTCAAGGGGACAAATGAGAGTCGCCCAGCAGAAGTCTGCTTAGAGGAAACCCCCTTTCCCACAGATGCAAATACAGGGACACAGAGTGTTGGGAAAAGCTCAGGGAAAAGGAGGGGGCGAGGTGTGAACACGAAAGTTTTTAAGAGTTACAGACCCAAGTGTGTAGGTAATATGCAAAAAGTCAAGGAAACTAGGGAAGAGAGTGGTCAGTTAGGGGAAGCCTCTTGAAGAAGATTTGATTTTAGGAGGGCTTTGAAGGTAGAGAGAGTTGGAGTGTTGGGAAAAGCTCAGGGAAAAGGTGGGGGTGAGGTGTGAGCACCAAAGTTTTTAAGAGTTACAGACCCAAGTGTGTAGGTAATACAGAAAGTTAGGGAAATTAAGGCAGAGAGGGGTCAGTCAGGGGAAGGCTCTTGAAGAAGCTTTGATTTTAGGAGGGCTTTGAAGGTGGAGAGGGTTGGAGTGTTGGGAAAAGCTCAGGGAAAAGGTGGGGGCGAGGTGTGAGCACCAAAGTTTTTAAGAGTTACAGACCCAAGTGTGTAGGTAATGCAGAAAGGCAGGGAAACTAGGGAAGAGAGGATTCAGTCAGGGGAAGCCTCTTGAAGAAGATTTGATTTTAGGAGGGCTTTGAAGGTGGAGAGAGTTGGAGTGTTGCGAAAAGCTCAGGGAAAAGGTGGGGGCGAGGTGTGAGCACCAAAGCTTTCAAGAGTTACAGACCCAAGTGTGTAGGTAATGCAGAAAGTTAGGGAAATTATCATCATCAATCATATTTATTGAGCCCTTACTGTGTGCAGAGCACTGTACTAAGTGCTTGGGAAGTACAAGTTGGCAACGTATAGAGACAGTCCCTACCCAATAGTGGGCTCACAGTCTAAAAGAAGAAATTAGGGAAGAGAGGGGTCAGTTAGGGGAAGCCTCTTGAAGAAGATTTGATTTTAGGAGGGCTTTGAAGGTGGAGAGAGTTGGAGTGTTGGGAAAAGCTCAGGGAAAAGGTTGGGGTGAGATGTGAATACCAAAGTTTTTAAGAGTTACAGACCCTAGTGTGTAGGTAATATGCAAAAAGTCAGGGAAACTAGGGAAGTGAGGGGTCAGTCAGGGGAAACCTCTTGAAGAAGATTTGATTTTAGGAGGGCTTTGAAGGTGGAGAGACTTGGAGTGTTGGGAAAAGCTCAGGGAAAAGGTGGGGGTGAGGTGTGAGCACCAAAGTTTTCAAGAGTTACAGACCCAAGTGTGTAGGTAATCCAGAAAGTCAGGGAAACTAGGGAAGTGAGGGGTTAGTCAGGGGAAGCCTCTTGAAGAAGATTTGATCTTAGGAGGGCTTTGAAAGTGGAGAGAGTTGTGTCCTCTCGGATAAGAAGCGGGAGGACATTCCAGGCCAGAGGGAGGACTGGATGAGGGGTCGGTAGCCAGATAGATGAGATCGAGGTACAGTGAGAAAGTTGGCATTAATAATAATAATAATGATGGTATTTGTTAAGCACTTACTATGTGCAAAACACTGTTCTAAGCACGGGGTAGAAGAGCGAAGTGCCCTGGCTGGGTTGGAGTAGGAGAGCAGTGAGGGAAGGGGGCACACGGAGAGTTGACTGAGTGCCTTAAAGCTGCTGGTAAGGAGTTTCTGTTTGATCGGCGCTTAGAACAGTGCCAGCGCTTAGAACAGTACTTTGCACATAGTAAGTGCTTAACAAATACCATCATCATTATTATTATGTGGACATAGATGGGCAACCACTAAAGATTTTTGAAAATAACAATAATAATAATAATAATCAAAATCATTCATTCATTCAATCGTATCTATTGAGCGCTTACTGTGTGCAGAGCACTGTACTAAGCACTCGGGAAGTACAAGTCAGCAACATATAGAGACAGTCCCTACCCAACAGCGGGCTCACAGTCTAGAATTTATTGAGAATAGAATTTATTAAGTCCAAGTTCTTCGTACAGTGCTCTGCCTACAGTAAGCACTCAATAAATACGATTGATTGATTGATTGATTGAGAAGGAGAGAAGGGAGGTGAGGGAGGAGGGGGAGAGGGGGTGGACAGCTTTGAAGCCAATAGTGAGTTTTCACTTTATACAGAGGTTGATAGGCAGCCACTGGAGATTTTTGAGGAGGGGGGTGACGTGCCCAGAGCATTTCTCTCTAGACTGTGAGCTTATTGCGTGCAGGGATTGTCTCTCTTGTTGTATTGTACTTTCCAAGCGCTTAGCACACTGCTCTGCACACAGTAAACGCTCAATAAATATGAACGAAGGAATGAATGAAATGAATGAATGGGCTGGTTTGTGGTAAGAGATCAGAGAGCTGATTGGAATGCTTTAAAGCTGACCATGAGGAGTTTCTGTTTGATGTGGATTAATTGGGCACCCACTGGAGTTTCTTGAGGAGTGGGGAATCGTGAACTGAAGAGTGTCGTGGGCACCCAATGTGGGACATGGACTGTGTCCAGTTTGATTAGCTCGTATCTACCCCAGTGCTTAGTACAATGCCTGAAGCGTAGCAAGAGTTTAACAAATACCATTAGAAATAAAAGAAGAAAAAAAAAAAACGGTTTTAGAACATCCTGAAAGCTCATTTCTGTGTCTCAAGCAATAACATTCCAAAACTTTTTAGAACAAATAGATCACCTTGGATACATTTGTATCCTTAAAGAATTGTGTTTTTATCCCTTCACTCTTCAGATGTAGAGTTAGCTTATTGCTCAGATGGAATTTACAATTTCATCTACGGTCGTGCCACTGGGAAAGCATTTAAAAGTACAAACTCCCTTTATGGTAGACTAGATGCATGTGATCTGTAGCTTTTAATCCATTTTTTTAATAGCCTCAGGAATGTAGGGTTTTCTCCATTGAATTAGAAGTTTATGAGAAACTAAAGTCACAGCAAAGTTCAGGTCTTACACACACTAGCTGTCCTTTAAAGTGACAGAAAATGATTAAAATAACACTAATTTTGGTAATTATTAAGCACTTACCATATGCCAAGGGCTGAGATAGACTTAATATAAGCAGAGCGGACACAATCCCTGGCCAAAAGGGGACTCACAGATTACGTACGTGGGACAACTGGTATTTGCTACCATTTTACAGGTGAGGAAACTGAGGCTCAGAGAAGTTGTGTGACTTGCCCCAGGACACGCAGCAGGCAAATGGTAGAGGCAGGATTAGAACCCACGCCTCCTGACTCTTCCAGTCCTGTGTCCTACCACTATGCCAAACTGCTTCTAGAAGGATTTGGGTGTAAAGCTAGCGATAGATACTACCAATATTTCTTTAATGAGGTAAAAATAGGTGTTCCAAATTCAAAGTTTGGGGTTTTTTTGTCTCATTTTCCAATGACAGGCTCCGTTTGAACCGCCTCCACCTTGGGGTACTGCAACGAGGACCTGAAACATGGGTGTGAAAATACATTTCAAAGTCTCAGGGAGACACTGTCTCCTCAGAAGGTGAGGGGCAGCCTCAAAAGATTGGGGGGTTAAAAGGAGAAGCACTGTGGCCCAAGGGAAAGAGCACAGGCCTGGGATTCAGGAGTCCTGGGTTCTAATCCCTGCTCTGCCATTCTAATCCAGGCTCTGTCGTTGCTTGTCTGCTGTGTGACTTTGGGCAAGTCACTTCACTTCTCTGGGCCTCAATTACCTCATCTGTAAAATGGGGATCAAGACTGTGAGCCCTGTGCTTGTATCCACCCCGGCACTTAGTACGGTGCCTGGCACATACTAGGAGCTTAACAAGTACCATAATTATTATTATTATTATTCACCTGCTGTGTGTCTTTGGCCAAGTCACTTCTCTTTGCCTTCAGAGCCTCCTCTGCAAAATGGTGACCAAATGCCTATTCTCCCTCCTCCTTAGACTTCTTCCAGCCCCAAGTGGGACAGGGACGGTGTCCAACCTGATCAGCTTGTAACTACCCCAGCCCTTAGCACAGTGCTTAGCATATAGAAGTGCTCAATAGACCTCATTAATAGTACCCACCTGTATATATGTATATCTGTTGGGTAGGGACTGTCTCTATGTGTTGCCGACTTGTACTTCCCAAGCACTTAGTACAGTGCTCTGCACACAGTAAGCGCTCAATAAATGCAATTGATTGATTGATTGATTGATATGTTTGTACGTATTTATTACTCTATTTATTTTATATGTACATATTTATTCTATTTATTTTAGTTTGTTATTATGTTTTGTTGTCTGTCTCCCCCTTCTAGACTGTGAGCCCGCTGTTGGGTAGGGACTGTCTCTATATGTTGCCAACTTGTACTTCCCAAGCACTTAGTACAGTGCTCTGCACGCAGTAAGTGCTCAATAAATACGATTGAATGAATGAATGACCATAAAGCATAGTCTCAGAGAGGTGAAGGTGGAACCCAAGGGTGGCAGGAACTTCAGTCTGCAACAATGAACTCCAGGTGAGAAGCAATGTGGCCTAATAATAATAATAATAATAATAATAATATGAAAGCATTTATTAAGCACTTACTATGTGCAAAGCACTGTTCTAAGTGCTGGGGAGGTTACAAGGTGATCAGGTTGTCCCATGGGGGGCTCACAGTCTTAATCCCCATTTTACAGATGAGGTAACTGAGGCCCAGAGTTACCTCCCCAGAGCTTAGAACAGTGCTTTGCACATAGTAAGCACTTAATAAATGCCATTATTGTTATTATTATTATTATTATTATTATTAAGCACTTGGAAGAGAACAATACAACAGAATGAACGGACATGGTCGGTTGGCACATAATGGAAAGAGTACAGACCTGGGACTAATTCAATCAATCGTATTTATTGAGCGCTGTAATGCTATGTGACCTTGGGCAAATCATTTAATTTCTCTGTACCTCAGTTCTCCTGTTCTCCCTCCTATTTAGATTGCGAGCCCCATACAGGGCAGGGACTGTGTCCAACCTGATTAACTGGTTTTTCCGCCAGCACTTAGAATAGCGGTTGACACATAGTAAGCACTTAACAGATACCACAAAAAAAGCGACCAAAGAGTTATTCTCTTGTAGCATTCATTCATTCATTCGATCGTATTTATTGAGTGCTTACTGTGTGCAGAGCACTGTACTAAGCGCTTGGGAAGTACAAGTCATCGCCATAGAAGCTTCAGTAAGGGCAAGGGCATTCACAAGCAACAATTCCTCTCCAAACTCCTTCGAGCAAGTTGTCTCCACCCACTGTCTCCAGTTCCTCTCCTCCAATTCTCTCCTTGACCCCCTCCGATCTGGCTTCCGCCCCCTTCCCTCCACAGAAACCATAATTTATGGATTGACATCAATATCTGTCTCTCTCTCTAGGTATTTGATATCCGCCCCACTCCCAGCCCCACAGTACTTACGTACATATCTCTAAATTCCACTGAGCAGCGTGGCCCAGTGGAAAGAGCCCGGGCTTTGGAGTCAGAGGTCATGGGTTCAAATCCCGGCTCCGCCAATTGTCAGCTGTGTGACTTTGGGCGAGTCAGTTCACTTCTCTGGGCCTCAGTTCCCTCATCTGTAAAATGGGGATTAAGACTGTGAGCTCCCCGTGGAACAACCTGATCACCCTGTAACCTCCCCCAGCACTTAGAACAGTGCTTTGCACATAGTAAGTGCTTAATAAATGCCATTATTATTATTATTGTAAATTACTTATTCATATTAATGCCTGTCTCCACCTCGAGACAGTAAACTCATCATGGACAGGGAACGTGTCTGCTTATTCTCTTGCATTGTACTCTCCCAAGCGCTTAGAACAGTGCTCTGCACATAGTAAGCACTCCATAAATACCACTGATTGACCCATTAATAAACTGTAAACTCACTGTGGGCAGGGAACTTGTCTATCCACTTGTATTCTCCCAGTTGCTCAGTACAGTGCTCTGCACCATAAACGCTCAACAAATACTATCGGTTGATTGATTGTAAACGGAAAGCAGCAATAGATGTTGCTTTCATGGTGTGGTAGAGAATATCTGGGCTGGGGGAGGCATAAACTTTTTCAGACATGCCCCACCCCAGGGGGAAACTACCTGGAAGTAGAGCTGTACACTGTGTATAAACACACTTAATCCTACCCAAACAGTGTTTGTCCATTACACAGCAGGGAATATTTACAAAGCGCTTTTCAGTCTTTATCCCAACCAAGGCTGCTGAGAGATCTGTAATCTTATCCTTTGTCTGAGGATGGCAAGATAGGGGGAGTTCACTTTCAGACCCGATAAGGTAAATTCCCTCTGGAATAATGGAGCCTTGGTCTTGCATAATCTCTTATGTGTATGTCTGTAATTTATTTATTTATATTAATGTCTGTCTCCCCCTCCGGGCTGTAATAATAATAATAATAATGGCATTTATTAAGCGCTTTCTATGTGCAAAGCACTGTTCTAAGTGCTGGGGAGGTTAGAAGATGATCAGGTTGTCCCATGTGGGGCTCACATTCCCCACTTTACAGATGAGGCAACTGAGGCACAGAGAAGTCACAGTGACTTGCCCAAAGTCACACAGCTGACAATTGGCAGAGCCGGGATTCGAAGTCATGACCTCTGACTCTAAAGCCCGTGCTCTTTCCACTGAGCCACACTGCTTCTCAAGCTTGTGGGCATGGAATGCGTCCGGTTATTGTTTTATTGTACTCTCCTAAGACTGTGAGACTCATTTGGGACAGGAATTGCAACCAACAGGATCACTTTTTGGACATACCCACTAGACTGAAAGGCAGGGAATGTGACTGTTAATTGTTATATTGACCTCTCCCATATGCTTAGTACAGTGCTCCGCGCACAGTAGCGCTCAATAAATACAATTGACTGACTGATCTACTGCCCGACTGACTTCACTGCTTCTCAGTTTCCTCGACTGTCACAAGGGAATAACGATACCTCTCTCTCTTGATTTTACAGGGATGTATAAAGAAAATGAGATGATTGTGAACTTGGTTTTTTGGTCAGGGAATGCTTAGTACAGTGCTCTGCAAGCAGTAAGAGCTCAATAAATATGACTGATTGATTAATTGAGGTGACAGGACTAGGGGAATTTAAAAAAAAGTATCTGTGCTGGGTGAAAGAAGCGGATTGAAATACCTGAGACATAGTGAACAGAGCTCAGGGCTGCAGCTTGCACCAATCAATCAGTCAATCAATGGTATTTATTGAACACTTACTATGTGCAGAGCACTGTACTAAGTGCTTGGGAGAGTACAATCCAATAGAATTAGCAGACATGTTCCCTGCTTATAGTTTGGAGGGGGAGACAGACATTGATATAATTTATAATAGAAAATTTAAAGATATGCACGTAAATTGAGGGTGGGGCAAATATCAAATGCCTGAAGGTTTCTAGATTGTGAGCCCATTGTCGGGTAGGGATTGTCTCTGTTGCTGAACTGTACTTTCCAAGAGTGTAGTACAGTGCTCTGCACACAGTAAGTGCTCAATAAATACGATTAAATGAATCCAAGTGCATAGATGACATAGAATGGAGCAGAAACCTGCTGGGTATTCAGAAAAAAATAGAGGCTCATGGGATATGGTGTAGTCATAATAATAATAATGGTATTTGTTAGGCGCTTACTATGTGTCAAGCACTGTTCACCAGCCCACTTCCCAGTGTCACTGGTGCCTCGCCCCCTCCTACCTCACCTCCCTTCTGTCCTTCTCCACCCCAGGCTGCACCCTCCACTCCTCCACAACCGCTAACTTCCTCACCATACCTCGTTCTCACCTGTCCCGCCGTCGACCCCCGGCCCACGTCCTCCCCCTGGCCTGGAATGCCCTCCCTCCGCACATCCACCAAGCTAGCTCTCTTGCTCCCTTCAAAGCCCTACTGAGAGCTCACCTCCTCCAGGAGGCCTTCCCACACTGAGTCCCTTTTTCCTCTCCTCCTCCCCATCCCCCCGCCCTACCTCCTTCCCCTCCCCACAGCACTTGTATATATGTTTGTACAGATTTATTACTCTATTTATTTTACTTGTACATGTTTACTATCTATTTTGTTAATGATGTGCATATAGCTTTAATTCTATTTGTTCTGATGATTTTGACACCTGTCTATATGTTTTGTTTTGTTATCTGTCTCCCCCTTCTAGACTGTGAGCCCGTTGTTGGGTAGGGACCGTCTCTACATGTTGCCGACTTGTACTTCCCACGCACTTAGTACAGTGCTCTGCACACAGTAAGCGCTCAATAAATATGATTGAATGAATGAATGAATGTTCTAAGCACTGGGTGGGGGGGTATACAAGGTAATCAGGTTGTCCCACGTGGGGCTCACAGTCTTAATCCTCATTTTAATAATAATAATGATAATAACGATGGTATTTGTTAAGCACTTACTATGTGCAAAGCACCGTTCTAAGCGCTGGGGGGATACAAGGTGATCAGGTTGTCCCACGTGGGGCTCACAATCTTAATCCCCATTTTACAGATGAGGTAACTGAGGCCATGAGAAGTGAAGTGACTTGCCCAAAGTCACACAGCTGGCAAGTGGCGGAGCCGGGCAGAGCCTGAATTTGAACCCATGACCTCTGACTCCAAAGCCCAGGCTCTTTCCACTGAGCCACGCTGCATGAGGGAACTGAGGCCCAGAGAACTTAAGTGACTTGCCCAAAGTCACACAGCTGACAAGTGGCAGAGCTGGGATTAGAACCCATGACCTCTGACTCCCAAACTCGGACTCGTTCTTGTAAACCAAGTAAAACTTGTCCAGTCATGTGTGTGTCTGAGGAGTGACCCATGTCAAATCTAGAAGCAGAGTGGCTCAATGGGAAGAGCCCGGGCTTTGGAGTCAGAGGTCATGGGTTCAAACCCCGGCTCCGCCAACTGTCAGCTGGGTGACTTTGGGCAAGTCACTTAACTTCTCTGTGCCTCAGTTACCTCATCTGTAAAATGGGGATTAAGACTGTGAACCCCCCATGGGACAACCTGATCACTTTGTAACCTCTCCAACGCTTAGAACAGTGCTTTGCACATAGTAAGCACTTAACAAATGCCATCATCATCATTATGTTCTAATAATAATAATAATAATTGTGGTATTTGTTAAGCACTTACTATGTGCCAGACACTGTATTAAGCACTGGGGTGGATTCAAGCAAATCAGGTTGGACACAATCCCTGTCCCACATGGGGCTCACTGTCTTAATCTCCATTGTACAGATGAGGTAACTGAGGCACAGAGAAAGGAAATGATTTGCCCAAGGTCAGACTGCAGACAGGTGGAGGAGCTGGGATTAGAACTCATGACCTTCCGACTCCAAGGCCCAGCCCTGTGAGAAGGGAGCGCTAGGCCACACAGCCTGTGTAGTCAGTCCCTCACGGCACGTGGCTTAGTGGACAGAGCACAGTCCTCGAAGTCAAAAGGACCTGGGTTCTAATCCCGGCTCTGTCACATGTCTACTCTGACCTTGGGGAAGTCACTTCACTTCTCTGGGCCTCGGTTACCTCATCTGTAAAACGGGGACTAGGAGTGTGAGCCCCATGGGATCGATGTACTCTAGTTCTGTTCATCGGTGCTTTATATTTATAAAAATGTGGAGAAGGTAAATTTGTGTGGTCGTTCGAAGAGGTGACTCAATCAGTGGTATTTTTTTACCTCATTACATACAGAGAACTGTAATAGGCTTTTGGAAGACTACAGTACATCAGAGTTGATAGACAAAGTGCTACTATTTTACTATACTATTTATTTTGTTAATGATGTGCACATAGCTTTAATTCTATTTGTTCTGATGATTTGGACACCTGTATACATGTTTTCTTTTCTGTCTCCCCCTTCTAGACTGTGAGCCCGTTGTTGGGTAGGGACCGTCTCTGTACGTTGCCGACTTGTACTTGGTAAGAGCTTAGTACAGTGCTTTGCACACAGTAAGCACTCAATAAATACGATTGAATGAATGAATTAATTAATTAATAAGGACTGTGACCAATCTGATTAACTTGTAACTACCCTAGTGCTTAGAACAGTGCTTGGCACATAGTAAGCACTTAACAAGTACCACAATTGTGAATTATTATTGTTATTACTCTGGTATTCTCAGCAGTGGATAAGGAGAAGCAACCATCCCGAGTGAGCCTGGGCTTTAGAAGAAAATGAATGATTTCTTCTCATTTTTCCTTTTCGTTTGGGGAAACTCGTTGAAGACTGCGGGCATCCTACCAAAGACATCCTGCCAGCGTTTGATTACCAGTTAGATTTTGCAAGTTCAGAAAAGTAACCCCTTTCTTCATTTCTCTTCGGATTGAAGCCTATTTAAAAAATCACCACAGGGCCCCATGAGGAGAGATTTCTTTGTATCTTGTGGAAAATAACTCATTGTTAAGAGGGAATCTGAAATCCTCATTCTTTTGAGATCCTCTTCTTTCAAAGCGCGTCTGCCCAAGGCTCCTTTACGCCGACTATATTTTTCACCTCGGTGTAAACATATACAAAAACTATGGCTCTCCCTTGGGGAAGTGAGGCAATTTTCCAGATAATCTAGGGAAAAAAGTCATCCTGGTTCCTGAGGGATTTTTTTGTTTCGTTTCAATTATCCAAACTGGCTATTTGCATTGATCAAATTAACCGAATGAGGCTCAGCTGTCCACTCTTCAGATCCAGCCATCACTAGGGCACGTTTTCTCTCACTGAGTGATCTCAAAGGAGTTAGTTCTACATCATCAGGATTAATGAAGGGCAGACGAGGTGTGGAAAATCCCGAATAATGGGTAAAACAAAAGAAGGAGAGCAGCTTGGGTTCCACCAGACAGGCTGCCAGGTGGGCATGGGGGGTGGCAGAGGGGAGACAGCCCGGGACTCAGAGTCTGAAGACTCGGGTTGTTTTTTTTTGAATGGCATTTATTAAGCGCTTACTATGTGCCAAGCACTGTTCTAAGCACTGGGGAGGTTACAAGGTGATCAGGTTGTCCCACGGGAGGCTCACAGTCTTAATCCCCATTTTACAGATGAGGTAACTGAGGCACAGAGAAGTTAAGTGACTTGCCCCGAGTCACACAGCTAATTGGGAAAGCTGGGATTTGAACCCATGACCTCTGACTCCAAAGCCCATGCTCTTTCCACTTAGCCACGCTGCTTCTCTATCCCACCTCTGACAATTGTCAGCTGTGTAACCTTGGGCAAGTTACTTAACTTCTCTGTGCCTTAGTTACCTCATCTGCAAAATGGGGATTAAAATTGTGAGCTTTTTGTGGGACAACCTGATCACCTTGTAACCTCTCCAGCACTTAGAACAGTGCTTTGCACATAGTAAGCGCTTAATAAATGTCATTATTATTATTATTATTAGTCCTGTCTGTACCACCAGCCTGCTGTGAGACCTGAGGCAAGTCATTTACCCTCCCTGGGCCCCTGGACCTTTTCTGCAAAATGGGAATAAGATGGATTACTAGCTCAGGGTGGGACAGGACTCTGGGTCACCTCACAGAGCCCCCCTTTCCTCTTCTCCCACTCCCTTTGGCATCACCTTCACTTGCCGCTTTTATTTAGAGAAGCAGCGTGGCTCAGTGGAAAGATTACGGGCTTTGGAGTCAGAGGTCATGGGTTCAACTCCCAACTCTGCCATTTGTCAGCTGTGTGACTTTGGGCAAGTCACTTAACTTCTCTGGGCCTCAGTTACCTCATCTGTAAAACGGGGATTAAGACTGTGAGCCCCCCATGGGACAACCTGATCATCACCTTGTAACCACCTCAGTTCTTAGAACAGTGCTTTGCACATAGTAAGCGCTTAATAAATGCCATTATTATTATTATCATTCATCCCCTCTTCCAGGTCCATGGCATAAATGTCTATATCTGTCAGTTATTTATTTCTATTAATATCTGTCTCCCACTCTGGACTGTAAACTCGTCACGGTCAGGGAACACGTCTGCCACTGTGGGTGCATTGTAATAATAATGGTATTTGTTAAGCGCTTACTATGTGCCAAGCACTGTTCTAAGTGCTGCGCTCTGCATACAGTAAGTGCTCAATAAATATGATTGACTGGCTGATCTTCACTCTACCTCAGTTCCTGGTGGATGATAAGAGCTAAATGCCATCAATAATTAAGGCAGACTCTCCCCACCACTTCAAGGCCTTACTGAAGGTCCACCTCCTCAAAGAGGCCTTCCCTGACTAAGCCCTCCTTTCCATTTCTCCCCCTCTTCTGCACCGCCTTGACTTGCTCCCTTTATTCATTCCCCCTCCCAGCCCCACAGCACCTATGTATATCCATATACGTTTATCCATAATTTATTTATTTCTATTAATGTCTGCCTCCCCCTCTGGACCATAAGCTTCTTTTGGGGAGGGAATGTGTCTGTTATGTTGTTGTATCATACTCTCCCTAGTGCTTAGTACAGTGCTGAGACCCTCTTTTTTCCTCTCCTCCCCATTTCCCCGGCCATACCTCCTTCTCCTCCACACAGCACCTGTTTATATGTGTGTACAGATTTATTACTCTATTTGACTTGTACATATTTACTATTCTATTTATTTTGTTAAAGATGTGCATCTAGCTTTATTTCTATTTGTTCTGATGACACCCGTCCACATGTTGTGTTTTGTTGTCTGTCTCCCCCTTCTAGACTGTGAGCCTGCTGTTGGGTAGGGACCGTCTCTATATGTTGCCAACTTGTACTTCCCAAGAGCTTAGTACAGTGCTCTGCACACAGTAAGCACTCAATAAATATGATTGAATTAATGAATGAATGCTGTGCACATAGTAAGCACCCAATAAATACCGACTGACGTTGGCTTTACCCCAGAGTTGACAGATGATGAGAGCTCACTAAATGCCATCGTTAATTAAGGCAGGTTCAAGGAGAATCAACCATTGGTCACAAACATTGACTGCTCGCGTCTCAGAGATGGACAAGGGAGATAAAGGAGTCAGCCTGGTCTAGCACTCTCCCAAGTGTCTAATACACTGCTCCACACACAGTAAGTAATCATTCAATACCATCGATTGATGGATCAATCGGTCGGAACAGCATAAATCAGGAGACGGAGGTTCAACCCCCAACTCTAGTCCTGGCTCTGCTGCTTGTCTGCTGTGTGACCTTGGGCAAGTTGCTTCACTTCTCTGTGCCTCGCTTACCTCATCTGGAAAATGGGGAATAGGACCGGGAGTCTCCTGAGAGACATGGACTGTTTCCAACTTGATTAGCTTGTATCCATCCCAGTGCTTAGAACAGTGCCTGGAACGTAGTAAGTGCTTAATCAGTATCATAAAAGGCAAACAACCAAAAAAAACTGTCAGCTGGCTGTGTGAATTTGGGCAAAATCTTCAACCTTTCTGATCCTTAGTTTCCTCTCCTGGAAATAAGATCCCTGTCCTCTCTACCTCCAAGACAGTATTCCATGGGAGGCAAGCACTCTCTCACTTAACACTGTATATGTTCGTGGAGACATTTAGGAGCTCTCAAAAGGAAAAAGGGAAGCACAGTAGCAGGGATTGAGTAAATATTAGTTTTATCGTACTATAAAATTCAGATGGTTTTAAATCTGTTGTCCCTTGCTTATAGACAATTCAGTTAGTTCAGCTACCCGGTAAGGGAAGTGTGTAATTGTAACAAAGATTTAGGTGCATGATGATATTTCTGTTTAACTGAAATCATCTCCCCCTTCTAGACTGTGAGCCCGTTGTTGGGTAGGGACCGTCTCTACTTGTACTTCCCAAGCGCTTAGTACAGTGCTCTGAAAACAGTAAGCGCTCAATAAATACGATTGAATAAATGAATGAATGGGAGGCAGCAGACTTTGCTGGTTCTGCTGACGTGGGGCACAAACACTCTTTTAAGCATCTAACTCCTGTTTTCCTAAGGATTCCTTATTTGGGTTTGTACCGCCTCCCCCTTCCATAGTAAACTCCTGCAGCGGGAAGATTACGTTTCCCGTTTCCTTTGGAACGGCCCACGGTGACCCGTATTGTGTTCAGTGTACGGCGAATGTTCGATACGCGTTGTTTACTGACTGAAAATGAGATTTTTTTCACCATGTTGGGCAAATGCTCTTCCAGGGAGAAACGCTGTTTGTTTTTCAAAGGCTCGGGAGTTTTAGTTCATGATTCATATTAAAAAAAATAATCATTTGGTATTGTTAAAAATGGGTCCCCCCTCAAATTCACATCTGATGTCGGCAAGATAGGGTGGTATTCTGAGTATCCTAACAATACAACTTATGGCATTAATTAAGCACTGACTCTGTGCTGAGCTCTGTGGAGTAATTCTAAGGGTATCGGAATGGACACAGTCTACATAGAGTCACGATCATTTTTGTGTGCCCATTTAACAGATGAGGAAATGAAGGTCCAGAGAGGCTAGGTGATTTTTATTTTATTTTATTATTTAATGGTGAAGCGCTTACTATGTGTCAGTCATTGTTCTAAGCGCTGGGGTAGATTTAAGGTAATCAAGTTGGAACCAGTCCCACATGGACTCACAATCTTCATCCACTTTACGGATGAAGAAACTGAGGCATAGAGAAGTGAAGTGACAGGGCCCCGTGGAGGGCTCTACGGTTATCAGATTGGACACAGTCCACAGGGAGTCACGATTGACCTCGGTGTCCATCTTACAGATGAGGAAATGGAGGTCCAGAGAGGTTAGGTGATTGGTCCAAAGTCACACAGCAATCCCGTGGTGGGGTTGAGACCAGAAGCAAGGTCTTCATTCGTAAAATGTTCTCCCTCCCTCTTCTACTGGGAGCCTTGTGTGGGATGGGGATATGTATATATGTTTGTACATATTTATTACTCTATTTATTTATTCATTTTATTCGTACATATCTATTCTATTTATTTTATTTTGTTAGTATGTTTGGTTTTGTTCTCTGTCTCCCCCTTTTAGACTGTGAGCCCACTGTTGGGTAGGGACTGTCTCTATATGTTGCCAATTTGTACTTCCCAAGCACTTAGTCTAGTGCTCTGCACATAGTAAGCGCTCAATAAATATGATTGATGATGATGATGTGTTCAATCTGGTTATATTGCTTGACCCCAGCTCTTAGTGCAAAGTCAACACTTAATGAAATTCAATGTTTAAAGAAGGAGCTTTTGTTGTGTTGGAGAAGCTATGGGGAGGCAGTGGAAATACTTAAGGGGAGGAGTGATATCCTCCGATTAAGGTTTTAGAAAACAATACACCCGCCACATTTTTCTCCAAAGAGGAAGATTTCACTGTACCCAGTCCAACCGTTCATCTCAGTCTCCGAGGACTTCACACTGTCAGAGGTCACTCTCAGAATCCCCGTTTTGTTCAGATGGCAAAACGGAGACCCAGATCCTGAACTCCTTTACCTCATAAATGACGGTAAGCTCCCTGTGGGCAGGGAATGTCACTGTTTAGTGTTGCACTGTACTTTCCCAAGCACTTAGTACAGTGCCCTGAACACAGTAAGCGCTCAATAAATATGTTTGAGTGAGTGAATGAACATAACAAGTCTGATATGGGACTGAGAAAGGGGTCCGGATGTCCCGGAAAGAACAAATAGAAAACGGAAATGACCGTGAGCGAGCCTGGAGACGGTGCCTTCCTATGGGACAGTGAGCCAGGCTTCTCTATCTCTGAGCATGTTTTGAGGGCTTAGGTTTCAGAGTCTAAATCAACCTCACAATATGCTTCCTACAGCAGCAGGACATTTTCTGTGCAAAGTGGCTGAATGCCTGATTTAATAATAATAATAATAATAATAATGGCATTTATTAAGTGCTTACTACATGCAAAGCACTGCTCTAAGTGTTGGGGAGGTTACAAGGTGATCAGGTTGTCCCACGAGGGTGAGGCTTACAGTCATTCATTCATTCATTCAATCGTATTTATTGAGCACTTACTGTGTGCAAAGCACTGTACTAAGTGCTTGGGAAGCACAAGTTGGCAACATATAGAGATGGTCCCTACCTAATAATGGGCTCACAGTCTAGAAAAAGCACTGTTCTAAGCACTGGGGAGGTTACAAAGGGATCAGATTGTCCCAAGGGGGGCTCACAGTCAATCCTCATTTTCCAGATAAGGTCACCGAGGCCCAGAGAAGTTAAGTGACTTGCCCAAAGTCAATCCCCATTTTACAGATGAGGGAATGGAGTCACCGAGAAGTGAAGTGATTTGCCCAAAGTCACACAGCTGACAAGTGGCGGAGCCAAGACTTGAACCCATGACCTCTGACTCCGAAGCCCGGGCTCTTTCCACTGAGCCATGCTGCTTCTCTAAATGATTTCATTTATGTGCCCTGAGTACTGTTTTCTCTTTCTCCCCATCCTCTCTCCTCCTCCTTTCACTCCTCCCAGTCAATCACTCAATCAATCAGTCAGTCAATCGTATTTATGAAATGTTTACAGTGTGCAGAGCACTGTCCCAAGCGCTTGGCAGAGTGACTTAGTGGATAGAGCACCGGCCTGTGAATCAGAAGGCTCTGGGTTCTAATCCCACACTGCCACGTGTGCTGTGTGACCCTGACAAGGTACTTCACTTCTCTGGGCCTCACTTTCCTCATCTGTAAAATGGAGATTAGGAGTGTAAGCCATGTGGGACTGGGACTGCGTCCAACCTGAGTAACTTGTATTTATTTAGAACAGTGCTTGGCACATAGAAAGCACTTAACCAGCATCATTATTATGATGGATGATGATTATTAACAATATAATAGACACATTCATTCCCTGCTCACAGTGAGCTTACAGTCTAGAGGGGGAGACAGATGTTTATAGAAATAAATAAATTACAGATATGGGCATAAGTGATCTCCTTCCTTCTTTTTTTTTGTCTCCTTGCACCTCCCCTCTTTCTTGACTCTTTTCTTGCCTTTCTGTTTTTTTCTCTGTCTCTCTCCCAAACTCTCCCTCCCTCCCTCCCATTCTCCCTCTTCCCTTCCTCCTCCCTTTTTCCCCTCATCTTCTTGCCCTTTCTTCCCTTATAAACTATAAGCTTCTCTGCACACAGTAGATTGTAAGTTCCTTGCGGGCAAGGATCATGTCTATTAACTCTGCTGTTCTCTCCCAAATGTTCAAGCTTCCCGATTTGTGTCATTTTACTCTATTGTACTCTTCCAGGTGCTTAGTACAGCGTCTGCAAATAGTCAACTGAAGATCCTTGAAGGCAGAGATTTGAGTATTTTTACTCTGTTACACGCTCCCAAATGCTCAGTAGAGTGTTTTGTGCACAATAGGCACTAGATAAATGCTACTTATGGTTTAAAAATGTGATGTTACTGAGGCCTCTGTATGAAGACAGAAATTAAATGACACGTGATTTACCCAGCCTCGACATTTGGGGTGAATTCGTTCTTCAGTCTCATCTTTCAAGAGCACAGTTGACTTTCCCAAGAGCTTAATACAGTGCTCTGCATACAGTAAGCGCTCGATAAATGCAATTGAATGAATATGGTGATTTCCTGACAATCAATTGATTGATTATTGACAAAACAACAGAATTATCAGACACAGTCCCTACTCATAAGGAGCGACAAGTTGAGTCTAAGCTCCTTGAAGGCGTGGATGATGTCTAGTCAATCTACATAGTACAGTGTCCTGCAAACAGTAAATACTCAATAATATGATTGATATCCATGATTATTTTATTTATATTAAAGCCTATATCCCCCTCTAGACTGTAAATTTAATGTGGGCAGGGAATGTGTCTACCAACTCTGTTATGGGGATTAAGATTGTGAGCCCCACATGGGACAATGTGATCACCTTGTATCCCCCCCACCCGGTGCTTAGAACAGTGCTTTGTACATAGTAATCGCTTAACAAATGCCATCATTATCATTATTATTATTATATTGTTTTCTCTCGAGCACATAGAACAGTGCTCTGCACACACGAAATGCTCAATACATTTGATAAGCTAATTGATTGACTTATTTCCAATAAGTCAGGAATCTCCAGTAAATTCAGCAAATGTCTCCAGAATAAAAATCCAGGCAGCAGAGTGAAGTGTGGATTGGAGAGGGAAAAGAGGCTGGGAGATCAGGGTGGGGAGAGAGGGGAAATGATCAACTTTTCCTAACTTTATAATCACAGGTGGTTAAATTGAATGT
This sequence comes from Tachyglossus aculeatus, assembly GCF_015852505.1. Classification (NCBI taxonomy): domain Eukaryota; kingdom Metazoa; phylum Chordata; class Mammalia; order Monotremata; family Tachyglossidae; genus Tachyglossus; species Tachyglossus aculeatus. The sequence goes on from NC_052067.1 coordinate 5,949,296, forward strand.
TCACCCATGTGTAAAGGAAAAATGACAACTGTGACAGAGGGTGGGAGTGAGATCGATCAGAGGGATTGCTGAGCACCTATAGCAGCATGGTTTAGCAGAAAGAGTGAGGGCTTGGGAGTCAGTGGATGTGGGTTCTAATCCTGGCTCCGCCACTCCTCTGCGGGGTGACCTTGGGCAAGACACTTCACTTCTCTCAGTTCCCTCATCTGTAAAATGGGGATTAAGACTGTGAGCCCCAAGTGAGACAACCTGATTACCTTGTATCTACTCCAGTGCTTAGAACAGTGCTGGGTACATATTAAGCACTTAAAAAATACCATCATCATCATTATTTTTATTATCACTGCATTAAGGGCAGAAGAGTTTGTGTTTCTTAAGGAAATTTGAATCAGTTTCAATCTGGAACAGGGAGGGACAATGAATGCATTGGCTCTGATGTCTTTTTATTTAATGGTATTTATTAATAATAATAATGATGGCATTTGTTAAGCACTTACTATGTGCAAAGCACTGTTCTAAGCACTGGGAGGGATACAAGGTGATAAGGTTTACTACATCCCTGGGAGTCAGAAGGATCTGGGTTCTAATCTTGACTCCACCACACATCTGCTTTGTGACCTTGGACGAGTTACTTCTCTGGGCCTCAGATACCTCGTCTGTAAAATGGGTGTTAAGAATGTGAGCCCCATGTGGGACAGGGACTGAATCCAACCTAGTTTACTGGTATCTACCTCAGCACTTGCAACAGTGCTTGGCACATAGTAAATGCTTAGCAAGTACCATAATTATTATTATTTGGCCAGGCACTAAACACTGGGGTCATTACAAACTAATCAGATTGGACAAAGTCTATGTCCCACTGGAGGCTCACAGTCTTGATCCTCATTTTAGAGATGAGGTAACTGAATCCCGGAGAAGCGAAGTGACTTGCCCGAGGTCACACAAGAGACAAGTGGCGGATCCAGGATTAGAACCCAGGTCCTTCTAATTCCCAGGCCTGCACTCTCTCTATTAGGCCACGCTGCTTCCAATGTCTCCAAAGCCTGCCGAGGCGGAAAGCCCAAGTTTGGAAGGGGAAAATCCAGAGACTAAATTGGGTGGGGAGGGAGATAGGCCTCTTTAGCTCTCCTAGCTGCGTTTGGGAGATTCCGGTATATTCTGGTCACTGGGAGCTGGAAATAGAGCCCATCCTGGGATGGGGACGGAGAAGAGCATCTGAGGCTTGCTTTTCTAGCCGTAAAGGCATCAGAGACAAACGGAAATTTGGATTTTTAACAATTCACTGTGGGGCCGGATCACACCAGATGGCATGTGGAAATGCCCGTTTGCATGCACAAATGTGGCATTGCTCGGATGCCAGAGGGTCAAGGCACATTTTTAAAGACACATCTGTCACCCCACCCCCAGTTGGGGAAATTTGTCCCTGGTTTCCTGGGAGAGTCCAGCTGTCCCCTCCCCCAAACTACCCCAAATAGGCACCGGTCCAGCTCCTTCTTTTCCAGTGCTATTTGTTCTACGTCGGACTTAGATGGTTCCCCCCAGCCCAATCTCACAGGCCACTGGGAGGAAATCCATGTAAGACCACCTGAACCCAGAGTGGTTCTCTGGGGGTGACCCTCAGCCCCTTCGCTAGCCCCAGGGCCGGCCTAGACACCTCCCCCCACCTCCCCCAATCTCTAGGCCCGAATGCCTAATGGCATCACTTCCGAGCCATGGAAATAGCTGAGTTGGAATGAAGCTGGTTGTTGAACAGGGAATGTGTCCACTAATTCTGTTGTACTGTTCTCTCCCAAGTGCTTAGGACAGACCTCTGTTTATAATAATAATAATAGTAACTGTGGTATTTGTGAAATGCTTACTATGTGTCAGGCACTGTAATAATAATAATAATAATAATGGCATTTATTAAGCACTTACTATGTGCAAAGCATTGTTTTAAGCACTGGGGAGGTTACAAGGTGATCAGGTGGTCCCACGGGGGGCTCACAGTCTTAATCCCCATTTTACAGATGAGGTAACTGAGGCTCAGAGAAGGTAAGTGACTTGCCCACAGTCACACAGCTGACAATTGGCGGAGCCGGGATTTGAATCCCTGACCTCTGACTCCAAACCCCATCCTCTTTCCACTGAGCCATGCTGCTTCCCCTGTACTGTATGTAGTAAATGCTGGGATAGATGCAAGAGAAGCAGCATGGCCCAGTGGAAAGAGCATGGGTCTCGGAGTCAAAAGGACCCAGGTTCTAATTCTGGCTTCACACTTGTCTGCTGTGTGACTTTGGACAAGTCTCTTCACTTCCCTGTGCTTCAGAGACCTCATCTGTAAAATGGGGATTAAGACTGTGAGCCCCACATGAGGCAGGGACTGTATCCAAATGGTTTAGCTTGTAGCTACCCCGGTGCTTAGAACAGTGCTTGACTCATAGTAAGCACTTAACAAATACCATCATTGCTATTATTATTATTATTATTGTTATAACAAGCAGATCAGCCTGGACACAGTCCCTGTCTCATGTGGGACTTTCAGTCTCAATCCCCATTCTGCAGATGAGAGGCACAGAAAAGTGAAGTGACTTGTCCAAGGTCACACGGCAGAAAGGTGGTGGAGCCGGGATCCCTCTTCCTGTTCTGAACTTGTTTCACCTTCTTATCTCTTGGTCCCCCTGGTGAGGAAATCTTTGACTCCAATGCCGTGTGAACAGATGATCAGAAGGGACCAAGTGAATCCATCATCACTTCCAGCAGAATTGCGGTTCTCATAGCCTGATGGCATGGCTTTGTGGAAAGTATTTCATTCATTCATTCAATAATATTTATTGAGCACTTACTGTGTGCAGAGCACTGGACTGAGCACTTGGAAAGTAGAATTTGGTAACATATAAAGACAGTCCCTACCCAACGGGCTCATGATGATATATATATTATTTATATATATAAAATTCTGCTTATTTCTATTGATGCTTGTTTACCTGTCTTCCCAAGTGCTTAGTACAGTGCTGTGCACACAGTAAGCACTCAATAAATACGATTGAATGAAATAAGATTGAATGAATGAATGAATGAATGAATAGTCTCCCAACCAGGAGACAGACATCAAAACAAGTGGACAGGCATCAATAGCATCAATGTAACTAGAATTGTAGATGTATACACATCATTAATACAATAAATAGAATAATAAATATGTACATATATACACAAGTGCTGTGGGGCAGGGAGGGGGGTAGGACAGAGGGAGGGAGTCGGGGTGTTGGGAAGGGGAGGAGGATCAGAGGAATAGGGGGCTCAGTCTGGGAAGGCCTCCTGGAGGAGGTGAGCTCTCAGAAGGCCTTTGAAGGGGGCAAGTATTTGGATCCCGGTGTCAGAACGCTTGACTTTTCCCTTCCTCCATCCTCCTCCAGACTTCTTTCATAAACCGGGGCAAGTCACTTAGTCCTTCTGGACGTATAAAATGGAGATAATAGCCTTGTTTCTTCCTGTCTCACCTGGAAGTGGTGAAAAAAACCTCATCAATCAGTGGTATTTATTAAGCGCTTACTGTGTGGCGAGCATTGTGCTAAGTGCTTTATAAAGTGAGATGGTCACTGGGAAAGTGTTCCGGAAAGACAAATGCTCGACCAATTCACAGCATTGGTGTTTTTTTCATCATTTGGGAGACAGGGACTGGGCCTAGCCTCATTTGCTTATGTCTACCTCGGGGCTTAGTACAGTGGCTGGCACGTAGTAAGCGCTTAACAAAGTCCATAATTATTCATCTGCCGGGACTTGCAGTAGCGGTAAGAGCATCATTTAAGTCGGATTCTGAGGCAGCTCGCGGCTGCCGTGGAAAGAGGCTCAGAGAAGTTAAGGGACTTCCCTTGGTCACACAGCAGACAGGTGGTCTCCTGGATCCCAGGCCCGGGCTGTTTTCACAGGGCCATGTGGTCAGTACAGTGGCTAGAACCCAGGCCTGGGAGTTAGAAGGTCATGGGTTCTAATTCCGCTCTGCCACTTATCTGCTGTGTGGCCTGGAGCAAGTCGCTTCACTTCTCTGTGCCTCAGTTACCTCATCTGTAAAACGGGGATTGAGACTGTGAGCCCCACGTGGGACAGGGATTGTGTCCAACCCTATTCATCCTAGTGCCTGGCATATAGTAAGTGCTTAAAAAATACCGTTATTATTGTTATTATTTACCCAATTGATTTTGTTTATTTCTCCTAAACTGGAGAGGCACAGCCCTACAGAGATCCTTCTAAATGTGTCCTCCTGTAATTCGGTGGAAATTGAATTTGAAGATTCCATCTGCAGCTGTCATGGAAACAGAGGGTGCAGTCTGTCTTGGAATCTGGGACAGCTGACTTCCCTAATACCATTTTTCACTGGGAAATTAGGACATTAGTGGAATCTGGGTTCTCTGAAGTCTTTCATCTGTTTTAGTTTGCTAATTTAGGATGTCAGAGCTTATGTTTTTTTCCGGGGGCACAGAGGCTGGGCCTCCGTGTGGTAAGAGATTTCAGATTCAGCTCTTCAAATGTTCAGTCCGGCCTGCGCATGCCAGGTTAAAAATAAGCGGAGGGCAAAGTCCAGTGGAGATTTGCTTTTCATCTAGTGATTTGGATTCCTATAAGCAGCGTGGCCTAGTGGAAAGAGGCCGGACCTGGGGGTCAGAAGGACCTGGGTTCTAATCCTGCTCTGCGACTTGTTTGTTGTGTGACCTTGGGCAAGTAACTTCACTTCCCTGTTTCTCAGTTACCTCAACTGTAAAATGGGGATTAAGACTGTGAGCCCCATGTGGGACAGGGACTGTGTTCAACCCGATGTGCTTGTAATTAGAATAATGATGGCATTTGTTAAGCACTTACCATGTGCCAGGCACTGTTCTAAGCACTGAAGTAGATACGGGCTGATCAGCTTGGAAATAGTCCATATCCCACATGGGGCCCGCAGTCTTAACATCCATTTTCCAGATGAGGTAACTGAGGCACAGAGAAGCTAAATAACTTAATAATAATAATGATGGTATTTGTTAAGCACTTACTATGTGCAAAGCACTGTTCTAAGTGCTGGAGGAGATACAAGGTTATCAAGTTGTCCCATGTGGGGCTCACAGTGCCAATCCCCATTTTCCAGATGAGGTAGCTGAGGCACAGAGAAGTGAAGTGACTTGCCCAAAGTCACACAGCAGACAAGTGACAGAGCTGGGATTGGAACCTAGGAACTTTTGACTCCCACTAGCCACTAATCCATGCTCTTCTGTGACTCAGAGTCACTAGACCGTGCTGCTTCTCTGTCAGTTTGGACACATTCCCTGTCCCACATGAGAAGCAGCTTGGCCTAGTGAATAGAGCACATGCCTGGGAGACAGAAGGTCATGGATTCTAATCCTGCCTTTGCCACGTGTCTGTTGTGTGACCTTGGGCAAATCACTTCACTTCTCTGGGCCTCAGTTCCCTCTGTAGAATGGAGATTAAGACTGTCAGCCCCACATGGGACAGGGACTGGGTCTAACCCGATTTGCTTGTAGTATCCACCCCAGTGTTTAGTTCAGTGCCTGGCACATAGTAAGCACTTAAATGATAGCAGCATGGCTCAGTGGAAAGAGCCCGGGCTTTGGAGTCAGAGGTCATAGGTTCAAATCCCAGCTCCACCAATTGTCAGCTGTGTGACTTTGGGCAAATCACTTAACTTCTCTGTGCCTCAGTTACCTCATCTGTAAAATGGGGATTAAGACTGTGAGCCCCACATGGGACAACCTGATCACCTTGTATCCGCCCCAGCGCTTAGAACAGTGCTTTGCACATAGTAAGCGCTTAACAAATGTCATCATTATTATTATTATTATATACTACAGTTAACATATACCACTTGGGACTCGCAATCTAAGTAGTTTCGCCAGTGGCCCATTTCTTCCCGTGTCAGAGAGACCAGAGCTAGTTCCAAGACCTTTTCCAGGGTCCAGAGGACACCTCCACTCCCCATATTTGCCGTGAGGCCATCCAGGCAGCTGGAAGCAGGAAAGGAGTCATTCTCTTGGAACTGAGGCTTCAGCAAGGTCAAGTGCCCAAGAGACAGGTTCGAAGACGGAGGCAGGGATTGCGAAGGACAAACACATCAAAAGAGCAAGAGATCGACTTTACAGGAAACAGGGGTGAACCTGGGAGTCAGTGGGTCACTGATGGACAGCTTTTTGTGTCCAGGCCCACTGACTCGGATGGGATGTCTTCCTCCGGAGTATCATCTTCCAAGATGGGCACCTCTTGAGTGAAAATGTATTTATTCATATTATTGTCAGTCTCTCCCTCGAGACAGGAAGCTTGCTTTGAGTAGAGAAAGTGTCTGCTAATTCTGCTGTATTGTACTCTCCCAAGGACTCGACTATGAGCCCGTCTTCTAGACTGTGAGCCCATTGTTTGGTAAGGACTGACTCTATATGTTGCCGACTTGTACTTCCTAAGCGCTTAGTACAGTGCTCTGCACACAGTAAGTGCTCAATAAATATGATTGAATGAATGAATAATAACAATAATGGTACTTGTTAAGCCCTTACTATATGCCAAGCACTGTTCTAAGCACTGGGGTAGATACAAGTAATCAGGTTGGGCACCCTCCCTGTCTCACATGGGTCTCATAGTCTTAATGCCCATTTTACAGATGAGGTTACTGAGACCCAGAGAAGTTAAGTGATTTACCCAAGGTTACACAGCAGGCATGTGGCAGAGCTGAGATTAGAACTCAGATCCTTCTGACTCCGAGGCCCTTGCTCTATCCACTAAGCCATACTGCTTCTCTTAGTACAGTGCTCTGTAAGTGCTCAATAAATACCCTCGATTGGTTGATTGAAAATTTTTTATGGTATTTGTTCAGTGCTTACTATGTGCCAGGCACTAAACACTGGAGTAGACACAACCTAGTCAGGTTGGACATAGTCCCTGTCTCACATGGGGCTCATGATATTAATCCCCACTTTACAGATGAGGAGACTGAGGCATAGAGAAACGAAATGACTTATCCAGGCTGCTTCTTATACTTATCTCTCCAGCTGTGTATATATATGTATACTGTGTGTGTGTGTGTGTATATATATAGATATATATACACATATGTATGTATACATGCATACACACACATATATACATACATATGTATGTATAGGGCATATATATGGCATGCATGCATATAGACACATGCAGGCATGCACGCAACTCAACCATACTCTCATGATCTCATTTAGATGCCTTCCCACATGAGAGAATCAGAGCTCCAAGCCCCCAAACAATAATAATTGAAGTATTTGTTAATCACTTACTAAGTGCTAAGGGCTGAGATTAGAACTCAGATCCTTCTGACTCTGAGGCCCGTGCTCTATCCACTAAGCCACACTGCTTCTCTTAGTACAATGCTCTGTAAGTGCTCAATAAATACCATCGATTGATTGATTGAAGTTTTTTTTATGGTATTTGTTCAGTGCTTACTATGTGCCAGGCACTAAACACTGGAGTAGACACAACCTAGTCAGGTTGGACATAGTCCCTGTCTCACATGGGGCTCATGATATTAATCCCCACTTTACGGATGAGGAGACTGAGGCATAGAGAAATGAAGTGACTTATCCAGGCTGCTTCTTATACTTATCTCTCCAGCTGTGTATATATATATATATATATATATATATATATATATATAGTGTATATATATATAGTGTGTATATATATATATATACTGTGTGTATGTATATATATACACATACTGTGTGTATATATATATACATATGTATGTATGTATACATGCATACACACATATATACATACATATGCATGTATGGTGCATATATATGGCATGCATGCATATAGACACACACGCAACTCAACCGTTCTCTCATGATCTCATTTAGATGCCTTCCCTCATGACAGAATCAGAGCTCCAAGCCCCCAAACAATAATAATTGAAGTATTTGTTAATCACTTACTAAGTGCTAAGGGCTAAAGTTGATTCAAGCTGATCAGGTCAGAAAAAGTCCCTGTCCCACATGGGGCTCATGATCTTAATTCCCACTTTACAAATGAGGAGACTGAGGCATAGAGAAATGAAATGACTTATCCAGGCCGCTTCCTATAATTATCTCTCCAGCTGTATATAGTATATACAGACATGTATGTATATTTATGTATATATGCGTGCATGCGCACATACATACATATATACATACATGCACGTATATACACACATATACATATGTATAGTGCATATATGTGACTTGCATGCATATAGACACATGTAGGCGCACACACAACACAAAAAATTGTACTTCCCAAGCACTAAGTACAGTGCTCTGCACACAGTGAGTGCTCAATAAATATGATTGAATGAATGAACCATTCTCTCATGATCTCATTTAGATGCCTTCCGTCATGAGAGAATCAGAGCTCCAAGCCCCCAAACAATAATAATTGAAGTATTTCTTAATCATTTGCTAAGGGCTGAAGTCGATTCAAGCTGATCAGGTCAGAAAAATTGCCTGTCCCATATGGGACTCACAGTCTAAGGGGGAAAGAGAACAGGTATTTAATCCCCATTTTACAGATGAAGAAACAGAGGCACAGAGAAGTGAAGTGACTTTCCCAAAGTCACAGAGCTGCCAAGAGGCAGAGGTAGGATTAGAATCCAGGTCCTCTGACTCCCAGATTGGGGCTCTATCTACTAGTCCATGCTGTGATACCAACAGCCACCTCCAACCAGCCTAAATAAAGGATCTCACTCACGCTGAGATTCCTATTGTTTGCTTAAAATTTCCCAAGACCAGCAGCATGTTGGAAACAAGTACATTTTCATCTGCAGTGAAGGGTGTGTTGTTCTGTTGCTAGGATACCATAATCCTTGACCCATCCAACTTTCATCAGAAAAATTGTGGGGAATCTTGAAAATTACTATTATTCTTTTTCTTCACAGAGCATAGCTTCTTTAAAGAGAATGTATTTTGAAGAGTGGAAATCAGAAAAAAAAACGAAAAAAATGACAACAAAAAAACCCTCTAGATTAAGGGATTCTGGGTTAAATGTGTTTCCTGTTACAGTTCGAACTGGTCAGGAAAATTGGCAAGCCATAGCAAGGTTGATTCTCAAAAATAACTAAATTTACACCAAAATCCCTTTGCAAATACAGATCTGCTCAGTTCCCTCCCTCCACCCAAAAAACTGAGTCAGCAGGTTATGGAAAATAAATAAGTTAATGAGATTATCGCATTGCCCTGCTAGAGTCCTCACAAGGAATATTTACTCTCAAAAGTCTTGTGAAAATCTAGAAAGTTTTCTTAAAACTTGCCTCCATTTTTGTCTCTTAATGTTGACCTTTGGCTCATATCCTCTTCTTGCTTGGAAGCGTCAACTCTTTTCGTCTCTGCATCTTCAAACTCTACTATTACTAATAATGGTATTTGTTGAGCGCTTACTATGTGCCAAGCACTGTAAAATCACATCTCCTCCAGGAAGTCTCCCCTGATTAATTTCTCATCTCCCCATCCTATTTTCCCCGGCTGTATCACCTAGGCACTTGAATTCTCACCTTCTAAGCACTTCGGTATTCATCTCGACCCCTTTCCCCAAGACACTCATCTTTAAACTCCTTTGCTTTCCCTACTTGTAATTTAATTTAATGTTCATCTTCCCGGCTGGACTGAAATCTCCTTGAGGGCATGGATCATGCTTACTCACTGTACCGTCCTCTCCCGAGAGCCTCGTTCAGTGTTCTGCACCGAGAGCTCTCAATAATTACTATTGATTTATTAATTGATTAGTAAGCTTACGCTTGCTGCTTTAAAATAAATCACAGGGGAACCTTTAGTAGATCGCTAACAAGACCATTAAAGCTGGAAATATTGATGCACAGAAAAGTAGAGTTTAAAATTATATTTTAAAGGTTCTATAAAAAAACTTCTGAAAATGGAATAATATTGCTAGTTGCTGGCAAAAAGGGAAGGTTTACAGAATCATTCAGTCACCCAATAGTCTTTATTGAACGTTTACTGCGTGCAGAGCGCTGTGCTAAGCATGTAATTCTAGTCATCCATTTTAAGTATGAAAATAAACTGACCCATTCCCATGCATGGTAATGAGAAAATTACTGTAACAGAACCAGTTATACATTGCTTTCCACGTTCAAGGGCTCTTTATCAATGAGGATATTTAATTCATAAGTTTAATTCAGAAGTTTCTGCATTTTACAATGGCCAAGCTCAGTGTAATTTGGACGTTGATTCCGAAACCCTTGTGACTGTTCTACAATATCAAACAACGCTTAAAACAGTATTAACCTTTTCTAGAATCTTTACTCTGGAACCATAACCAAAATCTAAAAAAAGACCAGAAAAGAGAATTAAGGGATGGGCTTCATTCTGTCCCATACAACCAACCAAGCAACCAAATTTATTGAGCACTTACTGTATGCGGAGCACTGTACTAAACACTTGGAAAGTAGAGTTGGTAGACACGTTTCTCTGCCCACAACAAGCTTACAGTCTAGAGGGACCAATATGGGAACATGTTTCAGGTTGCTTTCTTACTTTACACCATACCCACAGATATCATGAATAGATTAATTAATCCATCATGTCTATTGAGGGTTTACTGTAGAGCACTGTACCAACTGGCTGGGAGGGCATCGCATAATAAATAACACAGTTGCTAGACATGATCTCTGTATGGTGTATGTTCCCTGCTTACTTTCCCTAAACTCACAACTAGCTTACAGTGTGGTAGGGGAGCCAGACATTAATATGAATATATAAATTGTGGATATGTCCATAACTGCTGTGGGACTGAGGGGTGGATAATTCATTCATTCAATCATATTTATTGAGCATTTACTCTGTGCAGAGCACTGTACTAAGTGCTTGAAAGAGTACAATACAACAATAGAGAAGCAGCCTGGATCAATGGAAAGAGCACGGGCTTTGGAGTCAGAGGTCATGGGTTCAAATCCCAGCTCCACCAATTGTCAGCTGTGTGACTTTGGGCAAGTCACTTAACTTCTCTGTGCCTCAGTTCCTCATTTGTAAAATGGTGATGAAGACTGTGATCCCACCATGGGACAACCTGATCACCTTGTAACCTCCCTGGTGCTTAGAACAGTGCTTTGTACATAGTAAGCACTTAATAAATGCCATCATTATTATTATTATTTTTATTAACAATAAGCAGACACATTCCCTACCCATAGTGATCACAAAGTATACAGGACAATTTTACAATAATAGCAATAATAATAATTTTGGTATTTCATTCATTCAGTTGTATTTATTGAGCAACTATTGTGTGCAGAGCACTGTACTAAGTGCTTGTATTTGTTAAGCACTTACTGTGTGCCAGGCACTGTACTAAGCCCTGGGGTGGATACAAACAAATTGGATTAGAAAGAGTCTCTGTCCCTCCTAGGTCTCAATCCCCATTTTATACATAAGTGAATTGAGCCCTAGAGAAGTGACGTGACTTGGTCAAGGCCATACAGCAGACAAGTAGTGAAACCAGGATTAGAACCCATGACCTGACTCCAAGGCCCGTGCACTATCTTACCCTAACCCTATGTCATGCTGCTTTATTGGCACCAATAAAAAAGTGTCAATCCAAGTGCAAGGGCAACACAGAAGACAGCACCACTCTATTTGTTTCTTGTTAGTCACTGTTCAGTTTGAAAGGATTAGCACAATTAAAAGATTGTGCTATCTTCACAATCCTCAAAAATCTCCAGTGGTTGCCTATTAAATTTCGTATGAAGCAAAAACTCCTCACTATTGGCTTCAAAGCTGTCCATCCATCCCCTCGCCCCCTCCTACCTCACCACCCTTCTCTCCTTCTCCAGCCCAGCCCGCACCCTCCGCTCCTCTGCCACCTCTAACCTCCTCCCTGGGCCTCATTCTCGCCTGTCCCACCGTCAATCCCTGGCCCACGTCCTACCTCTGGCCTGGAATGCCTTCCCTCCTCAATTCCACCAAACAATCACACTTCCCCCCTTCAAAGCCCTGCTGAAGGCTCACCTCCTCCAGGAGGCCTTCCCAGACTGAGCCCCCCCTTTTTCTCTGCTCCTCCTCCCCTCCCCAATGCCCCGACTCCCTCCCTCTGCTCTATCCCCCGCCCCGCCGCACTTGTGTATATATGTACATATTTATTATTCTATTTATTTTATTAATGATGTGCATGTATCTATAATTCTATTTATATATATAAATGGAATATATAATGAATATATATAAATATATAAATGAAATATATATATATATATTAATGCTGTTGATGTCTGTTGTTTTGTTTTGTTGTCTGTCTCCCCCCTTCTAGACTGTGAGCCCATTGTTGGTTAGGGATTGTCTCTATTTGTTGCTGAATTGTACTTTCCAAGCTCTTAGTACAATGCTGTGCACACGGGAAGCGCTCAATAAAAACGATTGAATGAATGAATGAAAAAGATCACCAGTACAGCTTTAATTAGGTACTTCTAGGATGGCAGTGGATCTCTGGGAGTTTATTAATTCTAGACTGTGAGCCCGCTGTTGGGTAGGGACCGTCTCTATATGTTGCCAACTTGTACTTCCCAAATGCTCAGTACAGTGCTCTGCACACAGTAAGCGCTCAAAAAATACGATTGAATGAATGAATTAATTCACAGTGTTTTTGAACCTGTGCCTGATTAAGGTGCTGTTTAGGTCTTTGAAGCAGGTCTCTAAACCCTGAATGTACACAGCTGAGGTTTCCAGAGCAAAGGGTTGTAGAAGGAGGGTACTTCTAAAATCTTGACAGGATGAGAAATTCAGCACTGAGGCTCACAGTTTTAATCCCCATTTTACAGATGAGGTAACTGAGGCATAGAAAAGTTAAGTGGTTTGCCCAAGGTCACACAGCAGACAAATGGCAGAGGTAGGATTAGAACCCACATCCTTCACCTCCTCAGCCTGTGCTCTTTCCACAAAGTTACGCTGCTTCTCAACAGACACATTCCTGCCCACGATAGTCTCACATTCTAGAGGACACAGTAAACTCTCCATCAGTCGGATTGAGGGAGGGTAAAATAAAAACTATTTTACTCTGCCAAGTATTTAGTACAGTGCTCTGCACAGAGTAAGATCTCGGTAAATACCATTGTTTGATTGAGAGAGATATTGAAAGAGTTGTTTATCCATAGATGTGAGTAAACCAACTCTTATATTGTACTCTCCCAAGCACTTTGTACAGCTCTTTCTTCACACACTATGAGCTCAATCATCATCATCATCAATCGTATTTATTGAGCGCTTACTGTGTGCAGAGCACTGTACTAAGCGCTTGAGAAGTACAAGTTGGCAACATATACAGACAGTCCCTACCCAACAGTGGGCTCACAGTCTAAAAGAATGGGCTCAGTGGGCTCAATGAATATGATCGATTGATTACTTCATAGAGTTCTCTGCCCAGGGGAGGTGCCCAATAGAGATGATTGATTGATACACTATGAATCCAGTGTATTAAGTTTTTATCAACGGGCTCTCAGCAGTGAAACACCCCAGGGAGGTGATGGTCCAAGACAACAACAGTAAAACTTTCCAATAAACCTTCCCCTGGCACTAATGAGGCACAATTTCAAAGCAACCTGACTCTTCCCCTCCCTGGCTCTACCTTTGTTGTGAACAAAGGACACTATTTGGAAGAAGGGGTACTTTGGAGAAAGTTTCAAGTAGGGTAATCTTGGGGAAATAAAATGCCCTTCTGAAAACACCGCCTAAAATGTAGTAAGAAAAACACTTTGGCCCGACAGTGTGAAAGCTTTTACTACTCCCCACTCCTGTCTAGTCCTTGATCGGTGCACAGGTGGATTTATTTTAACTAATCAACCTGGGGGATGGGAAGGTGGCTGCAATCATCCCCTTTTGCCAGGTGAGTGTGGCAGAAAATCTCATCTCCCAGAAGCCCTTGGAAACGTGGAACTTTTAGAGAGGATGTTGGTTCTGGTGAGTGGTGAGATGGAAGATTTTTCTATAAAAGAAGGTACATTTCAAATGGTTGCTGAAAGTATTTGCTCTTTTCATCTGTCTTCTCTCTTGCCAGGGACTTCAGTTTCTGTAAGTACCAATAGCTTATGTTTCTGGTCTGGGGGGGCTAATGAGTTTTTGTCTTTTCTGGGTGGGAGGCTCTACAGAAGTTTACCTAAGTAAATGTTAAATGTGCCTTGCTAAAAAAGATTCTTCTTGTCATACTTTGGTTTTTGGTTTTTTTTGGAAGTTTGTGACTATGATTCTCTCAGTGATATCATTGCTAGTACTGTTCCTTTTAAACCTTTTTGAATCTCTAACTCTAACCTTGGTTTGATTTTTAACACTTTCATTCCATTACAGGTCTATAAATAGTTTTAAGAGGGAGACCATGAGTCATGTTTTTATGCTACTTAAATGGGTATTATGTGTTTACTCTTCTATTTATTCAGTTGTATTGAGTACTTATTGTGCTCAGAACACTGTTCTAAGCACTGGGGAAAGTACAGAATAACAGACACATTCCCTCTGTGTTCTGCACACAGTAAATGCTCAATAAATAAGATTGAATGAATTCCCTGCCCACAATGTGCTTAGTCTAGAAGGAGAGCCAGACAGTAAAATAAATTACAGATATGTACATAAGTGGGGTTGTGAGGGGAGACGAATAAAAAGAGTAAGTCAGGGTGATGGAGAAGAGGAAGGGGGGCTTAGTCAGGGAAGGCCTCTTGGAGGAGATGTGCCTTCAATAGACCTTTAAAGGTGGGGAGAGTCATTGTCAGATTTGAGGAGGAATGGGGTTTCAGGCCAGACACATGGCATGAGTGAGGGGGTTGGCAATGAGATAGATGAGACTGAGGTACAGTGAGAGGGTTAATATGAGAGGAGTGAAATGTGTGTCTGGGCTGTAGTAGAATAACAAGGTGAGGAAGGAGAGGGTGAGATGATTGAGGACTTCAAAGCCAATGGTTTTTGTTCTTCATGCTGGGGTAGATACAAAATGTTCAGGTTGGGCACAGTCCCTGTCCCACATGGGGCTCACAATCTAAGTAGGAGGGAGAACAGATATCTAATCCCCCATTTGCAGTTGAGAAAAGTGAGGCACAAGAAGTTGTCATTTACCCTCGGTCACACAGCAAGCATTTGGCAAAGCAGGTATTAGAATTGAAGTCTTCCGATTCTCAATTGTAGAATCTTTCCCCTAGTCCAAGCTGCTGCATTTGGGTGGCAGCGGAGTTTAGGAGAAAGAGCATGGGCCTGGGAGGAAAGAGATGTGGGTTCCAATCTCAGCTCTGCTTTCTTTTCTGCTATGACCTTGGGTAAGTTGCTTCACTTCTCTGAGCCAAAATAGTCATGATAGCCACTCTCCCCATTTATCAGGTTATTGGCCTTGAGAGAGAAAGTAGTAATAATGATGGTATTTAAGTGCCAAACCCTGTTCTAAGCTTTGGGTGGGGAGGGGGTTACAAGGTAATCAGGTGGTCCCACGTGGGGCTCACAGTCTTAATTTCCACTTTACAATTGAGCCATAGAGAAGTGAAGTGACTTGCCCAAAGTCACACAGCTGGCAATTGGCAGAGCAGGGGTTTGAACTAATGATTTCTGACTCCAAAGCCTGGGCTCTTTCCACTGAGCCATACTGCTTCTCATACTTCTCAGAGCCCACTGTTGGGTAGGGACTGTCTCTATATGTTGCCAATTTGTACTTCCCAAGAGCTTAGTACAGTGCTCAGCACACAGTAAGCGCTCAATAAATACGATTGATGATGATACTGTTCTAAGCACTGAGCCATGCTGGCCTTCTCTGACTAGCTTGTACCTAACACAGTGCTATGGACAGGGATAGTGTCTACCAACTATATTGTGGTCTCCTAAATTGCAGTGTGGCTCAGTGGAAAGAGCCCCAGCTTTGGAGTCAGAAGTCATGGGTTCAAACCCCGGCTCTGCCAATTGTCAGCTGTGTGACTTCGGGCAAGCCATTTCACTTCTCTGTGCTTGTTACCTCATCTGTAAAATGAGGATTAAGACTGGGAGCTCCCCTAGGGACAACTTGATCATCTTGTAACCTCCCCATCACTTAGAACAGTGCTTTGCACATAGTAAGTGCTTAATAAGTGCCATTATTATTACTATTATTCATTCAATCATATTTATTGAGTGCTTACTGTGTGCAGAGTACTGTACTCAGTTCTCCCCACAGTGCTCTGCATTCATTCATTCAATCATTTATTGAGCGCTTACTGTGTGTACAGCACTGTACTAAGTGCTTGGCAAGCCCAAGTCGGCAATGTACAAAGACGGTCCCTACCCAACAGTGGGCTCACAGTCTAGAAGGGGGAGACAGACAACAAAACACAACATATTAACACAATAAAATAAATGGAATAAATATGTACAAACATATTCATTTATTCAACCTGCAGGCAAATGACATTGCATAGGAAGAATGTCACAACCACCGTATTAAGCGGGAAAGAGGCTGAGTTGAGACCATCTGGGGAAATAAACTGTCATGATATCGTGGATAGAGCATATGCATGGGAGTCAGAAGGTCATGGGTTCTAATGCTGACTACCACTTGCCCATTGTGTGTCCTTGGGAAAGCCACATCACTTCTCTGTGCCTGTTATCTCATCTGTAAAATTAAGACTGTGAGCCCCATGAGGGACAGGGACCGTGTCCAACCCGATTCGCTTGTATCCACCCCAGCATTTAGTACAGTGTGTGACATAGAGTAAGCACTTAAATACCTGAATTATTAATCCCCACCTGTTTTCCTTCCCATCGCATAAGAGAATTGCACTCAGTAAGCGCTTAAATCTGTTACTGGTATGAAATCTTTCAAGCTCTAGTAGGTGGTAATCTCTTTCTACTGTGTCGCAAGTGGAAAGCTAGGTAAATGGGGGCTGAGAGGGAGGGAAGCAAGTGGCTGAGCCTGGGAAGGAGGAGGATGCAGAGGTGAAGATGAAGGAAGCAAACGTTTTGTTTGTTCTAACTGGGAACCCAGACAGGAGACAAGATGGAGTGGAAATTCACTTGACTTTTATTTTTCCTTCCTTTCTCTTTCATTCTTGCTCACTCCCTGCTTCCCTTCCCCCTTATACTAATCCTCTCCTCTCCTAATGATCATGGTACTCATCAAGTGCTTACTATGTGCTAAGAGGGCTAGATACAGTGCACTCACATCAGACACAGACCCTGTCCCTCTTGAGGTTTACATATTAAGGGAGAGGGAAAACAGGTATCTAATCCCCATTTCACATACACTGTAAACTCTTTGTGGGCAGGGAATGTGTCTGTTTATTCTTCTATTGTGCTTAGTACAGTGCTCTGCAAACAGTAAATGCTCAATAAATACTACTGAATGAATGAGGCCCAGTGAATTGACTTACCCAAGGTCACACAACAGGAAGGTAGCAGGGCCCTCACTAAATAATAATGATGGTATTTGTTAAACACTTACTATGTGCAAAGCACTGTTCTAAGCGCTGGGGGGATTCAAGGTGATCAGGTTGTCCGATGGGCTCACAGTCTTAATCCCCATTGTACAGATGAGGGAACTGAGGCCCAGAGAAGTGAAGTGACTTGCCCAAAGTCACACAGCTGACAATTGGTGGAGCCAGTTGGCCTGGCCTAAAGCCAGGCACATTCCTGGCTTTAGGGAACTCCTGTCCATTTGTACATCTGAAGAGGAAAATGAGGCAGTGTGGCTTAGTGGAAAGTGCAAAGTCAGAGGACCTGGGATCTAATCCCAACTCTGTCACTTGTTTGCTGTGTGACCTCAGACAAGCCACTTTACTTCTCTGGGCTTCATCTGTCAAAGGGGAATTAAGCCTATGAGCCCACGTGCGTGGCTTAGTGGCTAGAGCATGGGCCTGAAGTCAGGAGGACCTGGGTTCTAATCCTGACTCTACCGCTTGTTTTCTGTGTGACCTTTGGGCAAGTCACTTCACTTCTCTGTACCTCATTGACTTCATCTGTGAAAGGGGAATTTTTTCTTTAATGGCATTTATAAAGCACTTACTATGGCAAAGCACTGTTCTAAGCCCTGGAGAGGTTACAAGGTGATCAGGTTGTCCCATGGGGCTCACAGTCTTCATCCCCATTTTACAGATGAGGGAACTGAGGCACAGAGAAGTTAAATGACTTACCCCAAAGTCACACAGCTGATAATTGGTGAAGCTGGGATTTGAACCCATGACCTCTGACTCCAAAGCCCGTGCTCTTTCCACTGAGCCACACTGGTTCTCTGAGACTGTGTGCCCCATGTGTGGACAGAGACTGTGTCCATCCTGATTTGCTCGTATCCACTCTGGAGTTCAGTACGGTGCCTGGCACAGAAGTGCTTAAAAATTACTTTATGTGGAACAGAAACAGTATTCAGCCTGATCTTCCATCTATTCATTCATTCATTCAGTCGTATTTATTGAGCGCTTACTGTGTGCAGAGCACTGGACTAAGCGCTTGGGAAGTACAAGTCGGCAACATATAGAGATGGTCCCTACTCAACAATGGGCTCACAGTCTAGAAGGGGGAGACAGACAACAAAACAAAACATGTCGACAGGTGTCAAGTCATCAGAACAAATAGAATTAAAGCTAAGTGCACATCATTAACGAACAGAATAGTAAATATGTACAAGTAAAATAGAGTGGTAAATCTATCCCAGTGCTTAGAACAGTGCCTGGCACATAGTAAGCACTCAACAAATACCGAGAAGCAGCGTAACTTAGTGGAGAGATCCTAGGAGTTAAAAGGTTTTGGGTTCTAGTCACCAGTCTTCGATGTATCTGCTTTGTGACTTTAGGCAAGTCACTTCACTTCTCTGGGCCTCAGTTCCCTCCTCTGTAAAATGGGGACTAACTCTGAGTCCCATATGGGATGGGGACTGTGTCCAACCCAATTATCTTGTACTTACCCCTGTGCTTAGAACAGTGCCTGGCACATAGCAAGCATTTAACAAATACCATTACCATCATGACAAAATAAATATGATGACACGGTAATAGCAGGCCCGTCAGGTTGCAGCGCACCCTGAAAAGCTCTCTCTGTGTTGGACGTGTGCAGCTGTGTGGCGGGGTTGGGGGCTGTTGGCAACTTTGCCTCTAGGACGGTGGACGGGTCTCAGACAAGTCCCCCTGTTTGGGAGAGGTCAGTCTGTCGGATGCTCTGGTTGTCTGCATTCCCTGGCTCTGGGCAGCTCTGGCCCCGTTCCTCCGGGCTGCTTAAGGATGCATTTCTGTCTGTCTTACCCATGGTTGCCTTTTGCTGTTTGCAATGGTTGCCTGGGAGGTGGCACAGTCACTTGTTGTCAGCACCTGTCCTGTTCTGGCCGACAGCCCCTGGTTCCTGCCGCCCCTCCCTCAGCTTATGGATGTGTCCATAATAGATTTATATTCATGTCCGTCTCCTCTTCTAGAAGCTCACTCTTTCTCCCCCTCAAGACTGTGAGCTTGTCGTGGGCAGGGAACGTGTCTGCCCTCTCTGTTGTATAGTACTCTCCCAAGCACTTTTTTATTAATAATAATGGCATTTATTAAGCGCTTACTATGTGCAAGCACTCTTCTAAGCACTGGGGAGGTTACAAGGTGATTAGGTTGTCCCACGTGGGGCTCACAGTCTTAATCCCCATTTCACAGATGAGGTAACTGAGGCCCAGAGAAGTGAAGTGACTTGCCCAAAGTCACACAGCTGACAATTGGTGGAGCCAGGATTTGAACCCATGACCTCTGACTCCAAAGCCCATGGTCTTTCCACTGAGCCACGCTGCCTCTAGACCAACAGCTCACTCTTTCTCCCCCTCAAGACTGTGAGCTTGTTGTGGGCAGGGAACATGTCTACCATCTCTGTTGGATTGTACTTTCCTAAGCACTTTTTAAAAATAATAATAATAATGGTATTAAGCGCTTACTATGTGCAAAGCACTGTTCTAAGAGCTGGGGAGGTTACAAGATGATCAGGTTGTCCCACATGGGGCTCACAGTCTTAATCCCCATTTTACAGATGAGGTAAAAGAGGCCCAGAGAAGTGAAGTGACTTGCCCAGAGTCACACAGCTGATCATGCCATGATCTCTGACTCCAAAGCCCCTGCTCTTTCTACTGAGACATTCTGCTTCTCAAGGTATTTTAAGGTATTTAGGTGCTTTCTATGTGCCAGGCATTACTACTAAGTGCTGGGGTAGATACGAGTTAATCAGGTTGGATGCAGCCCCTATCTCCCAGTCTGAGGCCTTCCCAGACTGAGCCCCCTCCTTCCTCTCCCCACAGCACCTGTATATACGTATATATGTTTGTACATATTTATTACTCTATTTTACTTGTACGTATTTATTCTATTTTGTTAGTATGTTTTGTTTTGTTGTCTGTCTCCCCCTTCTAGACTGTGAGCCCGCTGTTGTGTAGGGACCGTCTCTATATGCTGTCAACTTGCACTTCCCAAGTGCTTAGTACAGTGTTCTACACACAGTAAGTGCTCAATAAATACAATTGAACGAATGAATATACAAATATAGGCCTCTAGACTGGAAGCTCATCATCAACAGGGGACGTCTGCTAATTCATTCATTTAATCATATTGAGCACTTACTGTGTGCAGAGCACTGTACCAAGCACTTGGAAAGGACAATTCTGTTAATAATAATAATAATAATAATAACAGTAGCTATGGTATTAAGTGCTTCCTCTGTGCCAGACAATGTACTAAGTAATGGGGTGGATACAAGCAAATGAGGTTAGACACAGTCCCTGTCCCACATAGGGCTCATAGTATCAATCCCCATTTTACAGATGAGGGAAATGAGGCACAGTGAAGTGACTTAACCAGGATCACACAAGATAAGTGGTAGAGCCGGAATTGGAAGCCGTGACCTTATGACCCCTAGGCCCATGCTCTAACCACTACACTGTGCTGCTTCTCATGAAATACCAGCTTCCTGGAGATGCCGAGGATTTAACCTGGGACCTCATACATGCAAAGTGTGCTACTATTCATCATCAATCGTATTTATTGAGCGCTTACTGTGTGCAGAGCACTGTACTAAGCGCTTGGGAAGTACTATTCCCCAGCTACTGTACTCTCAAGTGCTTAGTACAGCGCTCTATACATAAGTACTAAACAGTAAGCTCGTCCCTCTAGATTGTAAACTTGTTGTGGACTTGGGATGTGTCTATTGTGATACTGCTCTCTCCCATGTGCTTAGTATGTGCCTCTACCTCATCTGAAAAATGGGGATTATGACTGTGAGCCCCACGTGGGACAACCTGATTACCTTGTATCTACCCTAGAGCTTAGAACGGTGTTTGGCACATAAGAAGCGCTTAACAAATGCCATCATCATTATCATTATTATTGCAGTGCTCTGCGCACAAAGAACTGAATGAATATGATTGAAGGAATAAATACTATTGATGAGGCCAATTAAAAGGAACATCTTTTGTTTGACTTGAGTTGATGATGACGGCATTTAAGCGCTTACTATGTGCCAAGCACTGGTCTAAGCACTGGGGACGATACAAGGTAATCAGGTTGTCCCACTTGGGACTCAGTCTTAATCCCCATTTTCCAGATGAGGTAACAGAGGCACAGAGAAGTGAAGCGACTTGCCCAAGGTCACACAGCAGACAAGTGGTGGAGCTGGGATTAGAACCCATGACCTCTGGGCTTTTTCCACTACACCATGCTGCTTTTCCAATTTGAGTTGAGCCCTGCCACCTTTTTTAAACAGGGCTTTGACTCTGCCCGGCAGGCCGCAAGTTTTCATTATGGAATGGGGCCAGCCCACCGTGGAAAACAAGGCCCTTCTGGGACCAGATCTTCCCGCGGCTCAGATTCCGCCGGTGTTTTGGAAGATTCGTTTCCTCAGAAATCGGCTGCCTCCGTCAAAGCCGAATGCTCTTTGAGACCTGAGGCCAGGCGCCGTTTAGCTCTGACATGACCGTTCATCACTTCGTAATAAGGCCAGACTCTCCTGGCAAACCTCGCCATGTCGCTTAGGACACTCTACTCTTGCGATGCTCAGCGATATCTGTCAAAGAACATAAGGTGTTCCGATGAAGACATATTGTCTTTGATTCTCCTAGGACTGTGACGTCTCGAGATTTGCAGGCCCAGTGGCGTGCCCATGTTTTTCCTTTGATCTTTAGACATCGCTTTTGGCAGGAGCCCAGATGAATCAGTCAGCGGTGTGTATTGTTTACTGGGGGAAGCAGAGTAGCTCAGTGGAAAGAGCACAGCCTTTGGAGTCAGAGTTCATGGGTTTGAATCCTGGCTCTACCAATTGTCAGTTGTGTAACTTTGGGCAAGCCACTTCACTTCTCTGGGCCTCAGTTCCCTCATCTGTAAAATGAGGATTAAGATTGTGAGCCCTCTGTGGGACAACCTGATCCTCTTGTAACCTCCCCAGCCCTTAGAACAGTGCTTTGCACATAGTAAGGGCTTAATAAATGCCATCATTATTATTGAGTGCTTACCGTGTGCAGAGCAGCACTGTACTAAGTGCTTGGGAGGTACAAGTCAGCAACATATAGAGACGGTCCCTACCCAACAACGGGCTCACAGTCTAGAAGTCTTGGTAAGCGCTTACTATGTGCGAAGCACTGTTCCAAGTGCGGGGGGGCGGGGGGACACAAGGTGATCAGGCTGTCCCACATGGTGCCCCCAGTCTCCATCCCCACCTGACAGATGAGGCCACCGAGGCCCAGAGAAGCGAGGCGTCCTGTCCAAAGTCACACAGCTGATAAGTGGTGGAGCCGGGACTAGAACCCATGACCTCTGACTCCCAAGCCCGGGCTCCCTCCACTGTCACGCCGCTTCTCCATACACATATATATAAATATATATATTATATATATAATATAACATATATATATATGAATGCATGTATTATATAATATAACAATATAATGGACACATTTGCTGCCCACAGTGAGCTTACAGTCCAGAAAGGGAAATTAGGGGTAATGGAAAAGTTGGCAGCTGGCAAAAACCTACGCCATCAGCCTTCCCAGTGGACGTTGCGGTTCCCTGTTCCAGCTAAATTATTATGAAAAAGTGTTTGAAGCACTGCATGAAGAAGCGGGCTGGGGGCTAATCCAAGTCTGTTCCTTGCTCTGCTCTCTTCTCCCTGCTGCCTCTCTCGCTAGTGGCCTGTTCCTGACTGATCAATCCATCCATCAATGGCATTTATTGAGCGCTTACTGTGTGCTGAGCACTGGACTAAGTGCTTGGACAAAAGCAAAGGAAATCCTCCCGGTTCATTGGCCCGGCGCAAGAAGCGACTGATCTCCTCCCTCTCATGACCCAAATTTAGGGACTTGGGCCAGAAGCGAAATGACCTAGTGGGAAGAGCAGGGGTCTGGGAATCAGGGGATCTGAGTTCAAATCCCAGTTCCTCCACTTGCCTGCTGTGTGAGCTTGGACAATTTGCTTGACTTCTCTGCATCATAATAATAATGATTCATTCATTCAATCGTATTTATTGAGAGCTTACTGTGTGCAGAGCACTGTACTAAGTGCTTGGGAAGTACAAGTTGGCAACATATAGAGACGGTCCCTACCCGACAGTGGGCTCACAGTCTAGAAGGGGGAGACAGACAACAAGACAAAACATATTGACAAAATAAAATAAATAGAATAAATATGTACAAATAAAATAGAGTAATAAATACGTACAAACATATATACAGGTGGTGTGGGGAAGGGAATTTGTTATTTGTTAAGCACTTACTGTGTGCCAAGCACTGTTCTAAGCACTGGGGTAGGTACAAGAGAAGCAGCATGGCTAGAGACGCAGCATGGCTCAGTGGAAAGAGCTTTGGAGTCAGAGATCATGGGTTCAAATGCCGGCTCCATCACTTAGCTGTGTGACTTTGGCTGAGTCACTCAACTTCTCTGGGCCTCAGTTCCCTCATCTGTAAAATGGGTTTTAATACTGTGAGCTCCCCATGGGACAACCTCATCACCTTGTAACCTCCCCAGCGCTTGGAACATAGTAAACGCTTAACAAATACCATTATTATTATTATTACAAGGTAATCAGGTTGTCCCACGTGGGGCTCGCAGTCTTCATCCCCATTTCACAGATGAGGAAACTGAGGCACAGAGAAGTTAAATGGCTTGCCGGAAGTCACACAGCAGACAAGTGGCGGAGCTGGATTAGAACCCACCTCTTCTGACTCCCCAGGCCGTGCTCTTTCCTTTGAGTCATGCTGCATCTGTTTCCTCCTCTGTAAAACAAGGACGAAATACCAGTTCTCCCTTCTACTTAGAGCGTGAACCCCATGTGGGACAGGGACTGTCTGATCTCCTGTGTATCTCAGTGTTTGGTACAGGGCTTGGCACATAAAGAGCACTTCACAAACATCACAGTTATTACTAATTATCCCCAGGGAAGGGACTGTTCAATATCATTCCACTCCTCATTCTCTACTGGGACGTCACATTGGAGGAATTGAGCAAAATGTGCTTCCCCCTGGATTGTGAGATGCTTCTGAGCAGAGATAATGATAATATAATAATGGCATTTATTAAGCACTTACTATGTGCAAAGCACTGTTCTAAGTGCTGGGGAGGTTACAAGGTGATCAGGTTGTCCCACGGGGGGCTCACAGTCTTAATCCCCATTTTCCAGATGAGGGAACTGAGGCACAGAGAAGTGAAGTGACTTGCTCAAAGTCACACAGCTGACAAGTGGCAGAGCTGGGATTTGAACCCATAACCTCTGACTCCAAAGTCCGGGATTCGGGGAGGGTAGGGGGAAACAACCAAATTTAAACCTTCTCACTGTGCCTCATTCTCGCCTGTCCCGCTGTCAACCTCTGGCCTGGAATGCCCTCCCTCCTCACATCCACCAAACTGGCTCTCTTTTTCTCCCCCCTTCAAAGCCCTGCTGAAAGTTCACCTCCTCCAGGAGGCCTTCCCAGACTGAGCCCCCCTTTTCCTCTGCTCCCCCTCTTTTTTTCTCTACCACCCCTCCCTGCCCCATAGCACTTGTGTGTGTGTGTGCGTATATATGTACATATTTATAATAATTCTATTTTTATGAATGATTTGTATACATCCATAATTCTATTGATGCTACTTAAGCCTGTTTAATTGTTTTGATGTCTGTCTCCCCCCTTCTAGACTGTGAGCCGGTTGTGGGCAGGGATTGTCTCTATTTGTTGCTGAACTGTATTCCCAAGCGTTTAGTACAGCGCTCTGCACACAGTAAGCACTCAATAAATGCAGTTGAATGACTGAATGAACCAAATTTAAAGATCTGTTCATAAAGCTTGTATAATAATAATAATGGCATTTATTAAGTGCTCACTATGTGCAAAGCACTGTTCTAAGTGCTTGGGGAGGTTACCAGGTGATCAGGTTGTCCCCCGGGGGGCTCACAGTCTTCATCCCCATTTGACAGATGAGGGAACTGAGGCACAGAGAAGTTAAGTGGCTTGCCCAAGGTCACACAGCTGACAAGTGGCAGAGCTGGGATTAGAACCCACAACCTCTGACTCCCAAGCCTGTGCTCTTTCCACAGAGCCACGCTTCTTGTATGTTTTACAGGGGGTAATGTGGCAGCAGTAGAGTGAAATAGAGCAGTGAGATTAGCGGTTAACTAGGGATTGGAAGGTTGTCACTTAAGGCTTCAGATTTTGTTTTAAAAAATGCAACAGTAATTGAGTATGAACTAAAAATGTCCCCAAGCATTTGTTCCGTTGAATGAGATAGACACTTTTTTCCAGCTTGGCAGAATAATCTGGGCTTGTGCTTCTTCTGGAGCGAACTTTGTAAAAGGAAACATTTTTAATTGTTCCCAAGATAGTCAATAATCTCTTAGAAAATAATGCAGTGTTTATGTTTACACCGGCACGCAACTGTCATGGAGCGAGCCCGTGAGGGCTGTTAGCCTGCATGATCGTTTTAGGAATGATTGACGCTGATTGCAAAGTGCTAGCGCTTAAAATGGGAACTTTATAAACAGCCAAACAGGATTATTCACGCTCCATTTAGACCAATATCGGCCTTCTGCGGGGACCAAATTATCCAGGTAATTGCACTTTGAGCTACAGAGCTCTCAACTGTGAGGCCCTCTCCTAGAGATCTGAACGCTGACCAAGCCATCCCCAAATTGTCACCTAATAATGATAACAATTAATAATCATGGTATTTAAGCATCTACTTTGTGCCAAACACTGTTGTATGGTCTGGGGTAGATACAGGGTAATCAGGTTGTCCCACATGGGGCTCACGGTCTTAATCCCCATTTTTCAGATGAGGTAACTGAAGCACAGAGAAGTTAAGTGGTTTGCTCAAGGTTACACAATACAGGTGGTGGAGCTAGAATTCGAACACGGGTCCTCTGACTATCAAGCCCATGCTCTTTTCACTAAGTCATGCTGCTTCTCTATAATCTCTCCATTTCTGGGTTAATTTTCCCACCGGACTTGAAGCTGATTTGGTATCCTGCTATGTACCCTCTTCACCGACTGATGTGTAGAGAATTCAGAGAAGCAGCATGGCCTAGTGGAAAGATCATGGGCCTTTGAGTCCAAGGACTTAAATTCTAATCCACACTCTTCCATTTGCCTCCTGAATGACCTTTAAGGAAGTCACTTCTTTCATTCAATCATATTTATTGAGCGCTTACTGTGTGCAGAGCATTGTACTAAGCGCTTGGGAAGAGTACAAGTTGGCAACATACAGAGACGGTCCCTACCCAAAAGCGGGCTCACAGTCTAGAAGGGGGAGACAGAGAACAAAACATATTAACAAAATAAAATAAATAGAATAAATATGTACAAATAAAATAGAGTAATAAATATGTACAAACATATATACAGGTGCTGTGGGGAGGGGAAAGAGGTAAGGCGGCGGGGATGGGGGAGAACTTAATGTCTCTGTTTCCTCATCTGTAAATTGGGGATAAGATACCTGTTCTCCCTCCCTCTTGAACTGTAAAGCCCCATATAGCACAGGGACTGTTCAATCAGATTAGTACCTAACATGTAGAAAATTCTTAAAAATGTTATTTGAATTGTTTCCTTGGCAGCCCTAAGTGAATAATAATAATAATAACAATAGTATTTAAGTGCTATGTGCCAAGCACTGTTGTAAGTGCTGGGGTAGATACAAGGTAATCAAGTCAGACACAGTCCCTGTCCCACATAATAATGATGTTATTTGTTAAGTGCTTACTATGTGCAAAGCACTGTTCTAATGGGTCTCACACTCTTAATCCCCATTTTATAGATGAGGTAACTGACGCACAGAGGAGTTAAGTGACTTGCCCAAGGTAACAGCAAAAAAGTGACACAGACAGGATTAGAACCCATGTCCTCTGACCCCCAAACCAATGCTCTTGTCACTAGGCCATTAAGGCTGTAGGAATCAGGGAACTGAGGAGGCTTAATGGGAAGAATGAGGACCTGGGTTCTAATCCTGACTCGGTCACCTGCCTGCTGTATGACCTTTGGCAAGTCATTTCTATGCCTGTTTCATTCAATTGTACTGGGCGCTTACTGTGTGCACAGCACTGTACTAAGTGCTTGGGAAGTATAAGTCGGTAACATATTGAGACGGTCCCTACCCAACAATGGGCTCACAGTCTCTTCAATTGTAAAATGGGGGTTAAATCCTACTCTCTCCTACTTTAGGCTGTGAGGTCTATTTTGGACAGGGACTGTGTCCAACCTGATCATCTTGTATCTTTCCCAGAGCTTAGTACAGTGGTTGGAATAAAGTGCTAAACAAGCCCCATTAGAAAAAGGGCTGGGAGGAGGACTAATCCTATCAGTTCTACCTTCACTACATCGCTAAAATCCACCCCTTCTCCATCCACACAGCTACCATACTAATGCGAGCACTTATCCTACGCAACCTTCCCCCTCCCCATCCCCCCTGCCTTACCTCCTTCCCCTCCCCACAACACCTGTTTACATGTATATATGTTTGTACATATTTATTACTCTATTTTACTTGTACATATTTTATTTTGTTAATGTTTTGTTGTCTGTCTCCCCCTTCTAGACTGTGAACCCGCTGAAGTACAAGTGCCAACTTGTACTTCCCAAGCGCTTAGTACAGTGCTCTGCACACAGTAAGTGCTCAATAAATACGATTGAATGAATGAATGAATGAACCTTGAGTATTCTATCAACCTCCTTGCTGACCTCCCTGCCTCCTCTTTCTCCTTCATACTCCACTCTGCTGCCCAGATCATTTTCCTTCAGAAATGTTCAGGCTGTGCTTCCCCACTCCTCAAACTCCAGTGGTTTCCCATCCACCTCCACAGAAAACAAAAACTTTTCATCAGTGGCTTTAAAACACTCAATTGCCTTTCCCCCTTCTACCTCACCTCACTATTCTTTTACTTCAACCCAGCCACAAATTTCGTTCCTCTAGTTCTAACCTTCTCACTGTTCCTCGAACTTACCTATGTCGCCGCAGACCTCTTCTACTTCTGGCCTGGAATTCCCTCCCTCTTCATATCAGACAGACTATGACTCTCTCCCACTTCAAAGCTTTACTGAAGGTCCATCTCCTCCAAGAAGCCTTCCCTGACTAATCCCTCCTTTCTTCTTCTTCCACTCCCTTCTGTGCCGCTCTTACTTGCTCCTGCGTTCATCTTCCCTCCCATCCCTACAGCACAGGTATAGATCTGTAATTTATTTATATTAATGTCTGTCTCCCCCTCTAGACTGTGAGCCTGTAGTGAACAGGAATGTATCTGTTGCTATATTGTACTCTCCCAAGTGCTTAGTACAGTGCTTTGCCCACAGTGCTCAATAAATACATCTAAATGGAATGAATGAATGGAGAGTGAACGTGTTTATCAACTCTGTTGCATTTTACTCTCTCAAGGACTTACTGCAGTACTTAGGGAAGCAGTGTGGCTCAGTGGGAAGAGCCCGGGCTTTGGAGTCAGCGGTCATGGGTTCAAATCCCGGCTCTGCCAATTGTCAGCTGTGTGACTTGGGGCAAGTCACTTCTCTGTGCCTCAGTTCCCTCATCTGTAAAATGGGGATTAAGACTGGGTGCCCACCGTGGGACAACCTGATCACCTTGTAACCTCCCCAGTGCTTAGATCAGTGCTTTCCACATAAGCGCTTTCCCAGTGCTTAATAAATGCCATTGTTGTTATTATTACCCTGAACACAGTAAGCGTTCAACAAATACCACTGCTTGGTTCTTCAGTTACTTGCACCACCAAAGTAAACTTGTGGTTAGGAATGGAGTCTATCAATTCTATTGGACTGGACTCTCAAGTTTTGCTCTGTCAATCACATTGAGCGCTTACTGTGTACACAGCACTGTACTAAGCGCTTGGGAGAGTAAACTATAAAACAGACACATTCCCTGCCCACAAGGACCTTACAGTCTAGAGGGGCTGGGGGAAGACAGACATTAATGTAAATTACAGGTACATACATAAGTGCACACAGTAAGTCTCAATGAATACCCTTGATTGACAGCCCCAGCTCAAATTATCTTGCTTCTGGATATTTCGCCCCTCCATTCTCCTCCTCCTGCCACCTCCACTGCAGTGAATTTGGGTCAGATTTTAAATAATAAACACAATGTGAGTGTGCCAGAAATATTTGTACCATAGGGACTGCAGCTGATCCAGTTAGAATGAGAGGGAGGGAAAAGGCCCAGATTTTTCACCTGTCTTCCTGAAATTTACTATAGTGATGATCAGTAGATGTGGCATAGCTGTAAATTCCATGGAGTGGTCTGTATAGGAACCCTAATTAATCACCTGAGCATGTCAACACTTCCTCCGGGTGGTGGAAGCATCATTGAGAGCTTCTGTTTCCACACATTTCAGGGGTGGAAATGATCAGAGAAGTCAAAGCTGTGAGAGCCAACAATGCTGGAAGTCTTCCCGATCACTTTTTTTTAAAATGGTATTTGTTTAGCGCTTACTGTGTATCTAACCAAGTCTTAGTACAATGCCTGGCACATAGTAAACACTTAACGGTCATTAAAAAAAAAAATGTAATTTCTCACTTTGCAAGTCTTACCTTGAGCTTCTGTAGACTGTAAACTTGTGGACAAGAATTGTCTACCAACTCTGTTATATTGTACTCTCCCAAGCACTTAGTACAGTGCTCAACAAATGCCCTTGATTTAATTGAGCCTCCTCACTTAAAGGGACGTAGAGTAGCCTGACTGCAGGGATCTGTATGGCCTCTCAGGGTCTCACCTGTAGAGTTTCCAGTAGTCTACCAATCTCAATTACGGGAGGGAGAGTCAAGCAGAGGCCTGTCCTTTCCATTCCTACCTCGGCCAGTGGCTAGCGAGCGGAAGGCAATCTGCTACAAGTCAAAACTCACCCATGCTGGGCAGCCGCAGCCTGGGAGAGAGTCGAGGGCGAAGACTCAGGTTGACTGCATGGAAAGAGGCAATGGTAAACCGCTTCTGGATTTTTACCAGGAAAACTCAGTGGATCTACTACTGGAACGATTGCAGATGGAGAGTGGGGCCTTCTGTGAGAGATGTGTCCGTGGTGTCGCTATGGGTCGGACATGACTCGACGGCATAAGACAAGACAAGAAGTACTCAAGACAGTGCTCTCTACACAGTAGATTTAGACATTCAGTGATGGTGACGATGATGAGATAGGTTCAAAAGGAACAAAAATTTAAAATGGGCCATCACAGGGCAAAAAGAAGACGAAGAAGGAAAAGTAAGCAGGGCAAACCACTTGAGCTTCTCTGTGCCTCAGTTTCTTTATAAAGTGGGGATTAGATATCTATTCTATTTCTCTCTTAGACTCAGAGCCCCATGTGGGACATGGACTGTTGTTGAAGTTCATTCATTCATTCAATCGTATTTGAGCGCTTACTGTGTGCAGAGCACTGTACTAAACACTTGGGAAGTACAAGTTGGCAGCATATAGAGATGGTCCCTACCCAACAGCGGGCTCACAGTCTAGAAGTTGATTAGCTTATACATGCTATGTGCTGGTAACTAGTGTCTGGCACAGAGTAAGTGCTTAACAAGTACCATTTTAAAAAAAAAAAAAGAAAAGGGAGGGACTGTTGGTGAAAAGTTGAGTGATTAACCTCATATCCACAACTGTCAGCTAATTGGAGATTTGTTTATGAGAAGAGAGAGTGTATCTATCACTTTGAGTCACTGACCACTGCCCTTAGTGGTAATATGTTACATCAGCAAATTTTCCTTAAATCAGGACTGATTTCTCCCATCAGCTTCTAACATGGGTTGAGTTGCTACCTCGTATTCCAAGGTGTCAAAGGGACATAAGCTTTGAAGCTTTGAACTGTTGGCTACCGGCAGTTATTTGAGCCAGGGACGAGGATACCCTTGGGAAATGCAACATTTCCCCCCCCGCCCCACCCAAAATAAGGCAAAACTTGCTCTTTCCCCAAAGATTCCTGGCAGCCTGGCTTTTGGTGATGGAATGTGTTTGTTTTTGAAAACCGTTTTTGTGTGTGTGAGGGCAGAACCGAGATCTGTTTTGTGGATGATTCGTTCCACACAAAGGACTGTGTGTTACCAATAGTGGCAGCATAGGCAGATAATAGAAAACCCTCGAAAAGGAGGGAGAATGGCAATGGAACAGAAAGATAATCAACATTTCAAGTTGAATCCAAAGGCGGAAATGTATGCCTTGCAATCTCAAAGATACATCTTAGGACAACTGCTCCTACTGTCTTCTTGTCGGGTTCTTGACTCCCTCTGTTATCTGCTTTGAGCATTTCCGTGTGGCTCTGCAAATAGAAAAAGCTTAGCAAAAATTGCTTGGCTTAAACCAGCTGAAGAGACAGTTTACGTTTCCCTCCTCTCTCTCCCGCAAGGTGAAAAGGATGGAGGGTTGTGGAAAATCAGTTTTTAGGGTGCCCCCACCCCTACCCCAAGTGTTTCTGGAGTAAATATAGGGCGTGGCGGGCGACTGCTACATTTCAGTCATCTACAATTTATAGATATTTGTGCCTAGGTCACACAGTAGACAAGTGGTGGAGCCAGGATTAAAACCCATGTTCTCTGACTCCCAAACCCATGCTTTTTCACTGAGTGCTTACTGTGTGCTGAGCACTGTACTAAGTGCTTGGGAGAGTACAATATAATAGAGTTGGTAGACATGGTCCCTGCCCACAGGGAGTTTACAGGCCAGAAGGGGGGAAGGTACTTAAGTAACTTAGAGGCAGGGAGAGTAGCTCATTGAGAGCAGGAAAGGTGTCTAATATATTGGTGTACTCTCCCAAGTGTGTAGTACAGTGCTCTGCACACAGTAAGTGCTCAATAAATACGATTGACTGGTTTAAAGTAATAGGTAAACATCAGTAAACATCAGATGGAAGGTTTGTGGGCTTCCCAGTGGAGATCTTTGGTCTTCTGACCCTGCTGGTTCTGCTCCAATTAACAAATGAAAGGATTCTTCTTGCCCCCACCCCCCAGCCCTCCTGGGATGGTAATAATGATAATAATGGCATTTATTAAGCACTTACTATGTGCTAAGCCCTGGGGAGGTTACAAGGTGATCAGGTTGTCCCACGGGGGGCTCACAGTCTTCATCCCCATTTTACAGATGAGGTAACTAAGGCCCAGAGAAGTGAAGTGGCTTGCCCAAAGTCACACAACTGACAATTGGCGGAGCTGGGATTTGAACCCATGACCTCTGACTCCAAAGCCCGGGCTCTTTCCACCGAGCCAAGCTGCTTCTCTATGGATGACAAGACTGTGATTACCCAGAAGTCCCCGTCTCTTCCCAACCTCTCTGTTTCCAAAAGTCAATTAAGGGCATCAGGTGGGGCCCACCTACATGGTTTTATGGAAATGGCAAGAAAGCCGAAGGAAACCAAAGGAAAGGTTTGGAATGTGGGGCTCCCAGGGATTGTTGAGAAAGCCAGGAAGGGATTCTATCTAGGGAAACAGTGCTTCAGATCACTGTACTATCCCTTGGTTTTTTGGATAATGAGTCAGAGGTCATGGGTTCAAATCCCAGCTCCACCAATCGTCAGCTGTGTGACTCTGGGCAAGTCATAACTTCTCTGGGCCTCAGTTCCCTCATCTGTAAAATGGGGATTAAGACTGTGATGATGATGGAATTTTTTAAGTATTTTCTATGTGTGAAGCATTGAGGTCACTGAGGCCCAGAGAAGTGAAGTGACTTGCCTGTGGTCACACAGCAGACAAGTGGTGGAGCTGGGATTACAACCCGGGCTCTAGCCACTGGGACCCTACCATTTGAGAGCACTGTATTAAGTGTGAGGGAGAATACGACAATAGGCAGACATGTTCCCTGTCCTCAAGGAATTGATGTGAAAATAATAATAATGATGGCATGTATTAAGTGCTTACTACGTGCAAAGCACTGTTCTAAGTGCTGGGGAGGTTACAAAGTGATCTGGTTGTCCCAAGGGGGCTCACAGTCTGTGATCACCATATAACCTCCCCAGCGCTTAGAGCAGTGCTTTGCACATAGTAAGTGCTTAATACATGCAAACAAAAAACTACCAATCAGTGGTATTTATTGAGTGCTTGCTGTGTGCAGTGTCTTGTACCAGGTGCTTGGAGAGTAAAGTACAACAGATTTGATAGACAAATTCCCTGCCCACAATGAGCTTGCAGTCTACAGGGGAAGACAGACACTAAGATAAATACAGGATATAAGTAACTCTGCTGTGTGACTTTGGGCAAGTCACTTTAATTCTCTATGCCTCAGTTGCCTCCTCTGTAAAATGGGGATTGACAGTGAACCCCCCTGTGACAGGGACTGTCCAATCCCAATTGCTTGTATCTACCCCAGCACTTAGGACAGGGTCCAGCACATAGGAACAAATACCATAATTATTATCCTCATTAGTATTAAATTATTAATAATATATGGATATGGACACAAGTGCTGTGGGTCTGAGGGTGGGTCAAATACCTATAGGTCACAGATCCAAGGGCATAGGGGATGCAGAAGGGAGATCAATCAATCAATCTTATTTATTGAGTGCTTACTGTGTGCAGAGCACTGTACTAAGTGCTTGGGAAGTACAAGTTGGCAACATAAATGGAGCCAGGGAAAGATGGGCTCGATCGGAGAAGGCCTCCACTAAAAGACCCAAACTAAAAATTATCCCCTGTGATGTCAGTCCTCCCAGGAAAGGATAATAAGGTTAAAAAAACTAAACAAAACACCAAAAAACCCCCCAAACAAGCAAAAAAACCAGGTCAGATTTCCAGTTCCGTTGCTGTGAGAGAGAACCTGATGTTTGAGAATCTGATTTCCCCTCAGGGAGGTGAGCTTTAGGTAGCTCACCAGTCAACTCCGCTGTCACACCTGTGTTCAACACCGCGGGAGGTGGGATTGTTGAGTGCCATGTCCACATAAACGCTCAGTAAATACCAACGATCGATCAATCGATTGGACAAAATGACTCTGGAAGTCCACAATCCCCCTCCTCCCCGAGTTTGGGACCTCACAGTGGGACAATAGCTGCAGCTGCTTTTGCATAATGGCTGCTTCTTTTTGAATCATATTCAGCCAAAGATGTTGTGCCTTCTTAATTCAGGCCTCTTTGAGAGCAGACTGTGAGGAGATGAGACAGGTGGCGAAAGGTCCCTATATGCAGATTGTCTATTCATCATCACAGAGGGACATTATACCCCATCCACAATGCACACAATCTGTTCCGGTCTTAAGGAACACATTATATGTAGGTCGCGTCGCCTTGGAGAGTGGAAGGAAGAGGCATAAGATTTCTGATGCGCGTGTTTCCCGTCGGTAAAAGAAGAGCCGTATCGGTGTCTCGAGCACAGTTTGCCTCCGAAATGCGTGGAGATGGTGCGATTTTTTTTTTTTTTTTCCGAAGGCACCCAGCAGATGGAAGGGAAAATACAACGTAACCCTATTTCCATAATGGCTCCGCCATGTTACGTTCTTTCCTCTGCATCGCCAGAAAGTTAAGAGGACTCCACTGCCCATCTGGCTGATTGTAAAAAATGGAGAAATCCATTAACTAAAGGCCCCCTTGATGCCATAGCTCCAGGAAAATGTTTGCCATTCATGCATGGTGGATTTGTTCCCTCTGAACAAGACTGGAGTTATGAGGAGTTTGGGCTGAAGAAATGTGCGCACTCAGCTTTGTGCTGTCAGTTGGATGCCTGTGCTGTTAATCACTGGTATTGAGTGAGTATTGTGTGCAGAACACTGTACTAAGCGCTTGGGAGAGTACTGTGTAACAGTTGGTAGACATATTTACTGCCCACAACAACTGTGAGCCCACTGTTGGGTAGGGACTGTCTCTATATGTTGCCAACTTGTACTTCCCAAGAGCTTAGTACAGTGCTCTGCACACAGTAAGCGCTCAATAAATACGATTGATTATAGTCCAGAAGGGGAGTTTCATGGTTTGAGAGTCATGGGCAACCTGAGAAAGCAAGATGAAGATGGGCGCCAAAATATTTCATTCACTTGAGTGCTTACTGTGTGCAGAACACTGTATTAAGAACTTGTATCATTGCCCTCCCTATGCAACCATCAGGACGGGATGGATATTTTCTCTGAGAAAAATGATTTCTTCTTTGGATGCTGTCAACAGATGGCTCTATTCTCCTCGTGCCCTTTCTGGTCCTCATCCTCTATCTACCTGTTTTCAGTTTCCAGTAGAGATGTCCAGAGGTCATCGCAGGTTAAAAAGATTGCCAAGGGATTGGAATTCTGACCTTATCTGGGGATCAGATAAGGCTATCTCAAGTCAAGAGTTTCCGGATATCGGATAAGGCAGAATCTGACTCACTGAGCCACAAAAATCACCATGGCTTAGTGGGAAGCATCGTGGCTTAGTGGGAAGTGTGACAGTGAAAAGCAATATGGCTAAGTGGAAAGAGCACAGGACCAGCCTGGGACTCAGAAGATTTGGGTTCTAATCCCAGCTCTTATACTGTCTGACACTGCTGTATAAGCTTGAACAATTTCCTTAACTTTTATGTGTCTCAGTTTCCTCATCTGTAAAATGGGGGTTAAATCCTACTCCTACCTAGACCGTGTCCAACGTGAAAATCTTGTATCTACTCCAGGGCTTAGAACAGTGCTTGGCACATAGTAAGTGCTAAACAAATATCATAAAGAAATGAAGGAACAGGTTGCAGATAAAGCTCTCTCCATTTTTCTAAGACAACCATGTGATTCTGTACCTGAGGTTGGGTTGGTTGGGTTTGGGAGACCCTTTATTTGTCTGGTCCTATAGTGGACAGTCTGGTGTCCAGCCTGTCCCTCCCCTGTCCAGTATAGATTTGCCACCAGACAGCTATACGTCTGGGATATTTATTTTGCCTCCACCTTTTTTTTTTTTTTAAATGGTATTGTTAAGTGCGTACTAAGTGCCAGGCAATGTTCTAAGCATTGGGATAGATAAGCAGCATGGCTCAGTGGAAAGAACCTGGGCTTTGGAGTCAGAGGTCATGGGTTCAAATCCTGACTCTGCCAATTGTCAGTTGTGTGACTTTGGGCAAGTCACTACACTTCTCTGTGCCTGTTACCTCGTCTTTAAAATGGGGATTAAGACTGTGAGCCCCCCGTGGGACAACCTGATCACCTTGTAACCTCCCTAGCGCTTAGAACGATGCTTTGCACATAGTAAACACTTAATAAATGCTATTATTATTATTATTATTATTATATAAGCAAATCAGGTTGGACACAGTCCCTGGCACCCAGGGAGCTCACACTTAATCCTCATCCTACAGATGAGGTAACTGAGGCACAGAGAAGTGTAGTGACTTGCCCAAAATCACACAGCAGACATGGAGCCATGATTAGAGCCCAGGTCCTTCTGATTCCCAGGCCCCTGCTCTATCCAATAGGCAACACTGCTTCTCAAGGTCACATCTTGACCTTGCCCCTGTCGAGAAGCAAAATGGCTCCTGGGGGAGGAGCAATCTGCACTGCCCACTGGGAAAAGAAAAAAAAAAACCAAGCAAAAAAACATGCTAAGTCTAGATGGATGACCGCAACACGGGGCTTAGGATGCCACTCCATGACCTTTGTGTGCTTGATATAACACATGTGAGCCCACTGTTGGGTAGGGACTGTCTCTATATGTTGCCAACTTGTGCTTCCCAAGCACTTAGTACAGTGCTCTGCACACAGTAAGCGCTCAATAAATATGATTGATTGATTGATGTCTTGTATGTCTGTGTTTGGTATCCTGTTGGCATTGAGAAGCAGTGGCTTACTGGAAATAGCGTAGGACTGGGAGTCAGAGGATGTGGGTTCTAATTCCGGCTCTGCCGCTTGTCGGCTGTGTGACCTTGGGCAAGTCACTTCACTTCTCTGGGCCTCAGTAACCTCCTCTGTAAAATGGGAATGAAAATTGTGAGCCCCCCATGAGACAACCTGATCACCTTGTAACCTCCCTAGTGTTTAGATCAGTGCTTTGCACATAGGCACTTAACAAAAACCATTATTATTATATTATCTGTAAAATAGGGATTCATTCAATTGTATTTGAGCACTTACTGTGTGCAGAGCACTGTACTAAGCGCTTGGGAAGTACAAGTCGGCAACATATAGAGACGGTCCCTAACCAACAATGGGCTCACAGCCTTGAAGGGGGAGACAGCCAACAAAGCAAGTGTGAGCACCATGTGGGACAACCCAATTACCCTCTATCTACCCCAGAGCTTAGAACAGTGCTTGGCACATAGTAAGCACTTAACAAATGCCATCATTATTATTGTGGGCAAGGAATGTGTCTGTTTAGTGTTGTACTCTTCTAAGTGCTTAATACACTGCTTTGCATACAGTACGTGCTCAAATGCGATTTACTAACTGACTTTGACAAGAATGAGCACATTCCAGTATGAATGATTTTATGGTTCCTGGAAAGGTTTTGTGGTTTAGAGTGTGGACTATGAGAAAGCAATGAAACTGGGCCAAAATGTGCAGTTTGCCAGAATAAAGCCCCCTCATTGGCTTCACCCACAGGGAGATTCTGAAAACCGATTCAGAAACCAGAATCTTGATGGCAATCGTGGACTCAGATGACTGTCTCACCACATCTCTTCTTCTTCCTTCTCCATCTCCTTTCTTTTCTCCTCAGTCAGTCTTTCATATTTGAGCACTTACTATATGCAGAACACTGTACTAAGCACTTGGGAGTGTCCACATAACAGACACATTCCGTTCCCATAACAAGCTTCCTTCTCTTCTTCCTCCTCATTTTCCCCCGTCCCCCAACCCCTGCTCTGGGTAGGTACAAAGATAATCAGGTCCCACATGGGGCTCACAGTCTAAATAGGAAGGAGAACAGGTATTGAATCCCCATTTTGCAGAAGGAATTGAGGCCCTGAGAAGTGAAGTAGCAGGGCCAAGGTTACACAGCAGACAAGTGACAGAGCTGGGATTAGAACCGAGGTGCTCTGACTCCCCAGATGTTGCTCCTCCACTAGGTCATGAAGCTTCACCTCTCTGGGTCTCAGTTTTTTGGGTTTTTTGTAATAATCAATCAATCATATTTATTGAGCGCTTACTGTGTGCAGAGCACTGTACGAAGCGCTTGGGAAGTACAAGGTGGCAACATATAGGGACAGTCCCTACCCAACAGTGGGCTCACAGTCTAAAAGGGGGAGTATTAAAACAGTATTCGTTAAAGCGCTTACTATGTGCTAGACACTGTTACTGAGTGCTAAGCTCTCCACAACAGCCACAAAATATTATAGGGCCTACTAAGAGCTCACCTCCTCCAAGAGACCTTCCCAGACTGAGCCCCCTTTTTCCTCTCCCACTCCCCATCCCCCTGCCCTACCTTCTTCCCCTCCCCACAGCACCTGTATATATGTTTATACAGATTTATTACTCTATTTTACTTGTGCATATTTACTATTCTATTTTGTTAATGATGTGCATTTTGCTTTAATTCTATTTGTTCTGACGACTTGACACCTGTCCACATGTTTTGTTTTGTTGTGTTTCCCCCTTCTAGACTGTGAGCCCGTTGTTGGGTAGGTACTGTCTCTATATGTTGCTAACTTGTACTTCCCAAGCACTTAGTACACACAGTAAGCACTCAATAAATACGATTGAATGAATGATGTTTCTCTGTTGCCTAGAAAAGAGATTCTAGACTAAGTAATGTTACTACATAGGTTATTTCTACCAGTTCAGACGGAAGCTGCTTGGGATGATAAATTCTTCCTCTAAAATAGCTCATGAACTGTTCTCATCCTCCTTGTTAGATTTCCCTCCCATGTATGCAATTTGGCTCTCTGCCGAAGCAGCAGTGATCTTATGAAACATTTATCCCCACTGTATGTGGGATGGGAATTTTGTGGCATTTGCCAGTGGCCAAATCATCTACCACACAGAAATTGGGCTCAAATTCACCTTATGCTGAGCCCAAAGTTTAGTGGCCACAAACAGGATTTTCATTCTCTTCGTGTGAAACAAACTTTTCATTTTTTCCATTTGTTTCTGTGAGAAGATAGGAAAGAAAGTTCTCACAGCTGCCAGACAAAGCGTGACTGTATTTGGAGGGTGGTTGGAAACACAAATGTTGATTATCTGAATGAAAGAATTTAATTAGGTTTCCCCAAGAACAGGATGCTACTGACATCACTGATTGCCAGAAGGAGCTGGGTAATACAGTATTAAATGTTGCAATATTTCTCGCTTAATGATGCCATTATTAGACTTTGGCCAGCATCCTGGAATTTTACACAATGGCTGGCAACTAATTAATGATTTTGCAATGGCAGATGTGGGGCTTTGGGGTGTGAAAGTCTCTAAGCCAAAATATCCTTGGGAAAAGAACCACGGGTTTCATTTTTCGCCCCTCTTCCAACCATGAACTCCTTGTTGAAACAATATGATCATCTTCCTTAGCGTGATCTAGTGCAGGTTCACAGATGCAGAGTTAATTTGCCCTGCCGGTATTCTACACCACTGAGAAATGAAGAATAATCAAAAACGGCCCTAGCTGCATTTTATATAAAAGATCATGCAGAATTTTGGGCCTCCAGGACTTTTGAAAAGGCTTTATTGATCTATATTATCCATGAGATTGTTCATTTAAAAGTGGAGTGGGAAAAGCGCAGGCCTGAGAGTCAGGAGATGGTATTTAAGTGCTTGCTATGTGTCAAGTACTTTACTGAGCACTGGGGTGAATAAAAGATAGGTTACAGTCCCTGTTCTATTTGAGGCTCAGTGTATAGTTTGGAGGGGAGAAGGATTTTTACTCCCAGTTTACAGGTGAGGTAGCTAAAGCACAAAGAAGCTAAGTGACTTCCTTAAGTCACGAGAAGCAGCGTGGCTCAGTGAAAAGAGCCCGGACTTTGGAACAGAGGCCATGGGTTTGAATCCTGCCTCCACCACGTCTGCTGTGTGATCTTGGGCAAGTCACTTTTCTGAGCCTGTTACCTCATCTGTAAAATGGGGATTAAGACTGTGAGCCCCACGTGGGACAACTTGATCACCTTCTATCCTCCCCAGTGCTTAGAACAGTGCTCTGCACATAGTAAGCGCTTAACAAATGCCATTATTATTATTAGTATTATTATTATTGTCACGCAGCAGATGAGGGTGGAGGCAGGATCAGAACCCAGGACCTCTGTCTCCCAGGCCTGAGCTCTTTTCCACTAGGCCATGCTGCTTCTCTAGGCTCTAATCCCAACTCTGCCACTGATCAGTTGACGGTGTCCCCTTCTAGACCCTAAGCTCAATGTGGGCAGGGAATATGTCTGTTGTTCTATTGAACTCTCCCACGAGCTTAATACAGTGCTCTGCACACAGTTAGCGCTCAATACATATGATTGAATGAGTGACTTTGGACAAGACCCTTTGCTGCTCTGTGCTGCAGTTTCCTTCTCTGTAAGGGCTAAGAAGCCTGTCCTCCTTTCTTTTCAGATTGTGAGGCTCTGTGGACGAAAAGGACACTGTTCAGTCTGGTTTTTTTCCTAAGAAGCAGCGTGGCTCAGTGGAAAGAGCCCAGGCTTTGGAGTCAGAGGTCATGGGTTCAAATCCTGGCTCTGCCAATTGTCATCTGTGTGACTTTGGGCAAACCATTTAACTTCTCTGTGCCTCAGTTACCTCATCTGTAAAATGGGGATTAAGACTGTGAGCCCCACGAGGGACAACCTGATCACCTTGTAACCTCTGCAGTGCTTAGAACAGTGCTTTGCACATAGTAAGCACTTAATAAATGCCATTATTATTATTATTATTATTCTAATATTTAGCATAATGTCTAACACAAAGAGCCTAATAAATACCATAACAATATAATGCTAATTAATATTGCTTCTATATTAATATAATAGAATGATAGTACCATTATTATGTCCACCTTCTCCATTAGAGAAGCAGCATAGCCTAGTGGATAGAGCACAGGCCTGGGAATCAGAAGGATCAAGGTTCTAATCTCAGCAGAAGAAATGGTATTTTAGCTTAAATGAGTCTCACAATGACCTTGGTCCTCGGGGATGATCCGGACTGATTCTGCAGCTTCCCAAAGTTCAGTCATTCAATCCGTCAGTGGTATTTATTGAACACTTACTGTTGGAATTTCAGAAGTGAATTATGTTTTATCAACAACCAAAGGATCTCTGAGTATCAGGATCTGGAATTAGGGGTTACATCTGTTGTGTAAATTTAGCCATTACGCCACTAGTCACGGCAAAGAAGAACAAGAAGAAACCTGCTTTTCAAAATAAAAAATACCCGGGTGGAAGCTTTTAATCATGCTCGTGTCTTAAAGCACGGACATGTTGAAATCCTTTCCAGAGCAGAAGGACAAATTATATCCTTTTATTAGCCAGTTAAAAATGCTTTGAGTTTCTCCTTTGACACCTCTGTCTCATTGGCAGGTGTCATTGGCAGAGCTAGGCATGGTGAAGGTGTGTTATTTTTTTTTTAGTGGCATTTAAGTGCTTACTATGTGCCAGCCACTGTCTGTTCTAAGCGCTGGGGTAGATACAAAGTAATTAGGTTGAACACAGCCCATGTCCCACATTCATCATAATAATTGTATTGAAGTGCTTACTATGTGCAAAGCACTGTTCTAAGTGCTGGGGGGGATACAAAGTGATCAGATGATCAGGGACATCACGTGGGGCTCAAAGTCTTAATCACCATTTTACAGATGAGGTAACTGAGGCCCAGAGAAGTTTCGACTTGCCCAAGGTCACCCAGCTGACAAGTGGCGGAGCCGGGATTCGAGTCATTCAATCATATTTGTTGAGTGCTTACCGTGTGCAGAGAACTGTACTAAGCACTTGGAAAGTACCATTCAGCA
Source organism: Tachyglossus aculeatus (assembly GCF_015852505.1). Lineage (NCBI taxonomy): Eukaryota > Metazoa > Chordata > Mammalia > Monotremata > Tachyglossidae > Tachyglossus > Tachyglossus aculeatus. Next base: position 5,991,494 of record NC_052067.1, read on the forward strand.
ACAGACAATCCCTGCCCATGATGGGCTCACAGTCTAGTCTACATGGGGTGCTCAGTCTTAATCCTCATTTTGCAGATGAGGAAACTGAGCCCTTGAAATGAAGTGACTTGCCCAAGGTCACACAGCAGACAAGTGACGGAGCGGGGATTAGAACCCAGGTCCTTCTGATTGCTGGGCCCATGCTCTGTCCACCTAGCCACGTGGTTTATTGTGGGCAGGAAACATGTCAAACAACTTTGTTCTATTTTCCTTTTCCAAGTGCTGAGTATGATGGTCTGCGCACATAGTAAGTGCTCAATAAATATCATTGGTTGACTGATTGGCAGCCTCTCTGCTGGCCATTTCAGGCACAATTGTTGGATGTTTCATCAATCTTTACTGTCCAGGAAAAAGGAGAGAAAATGGAGAGTCCCCTCTCTAACCCTTCCCAGCCCCGCAGCACTTGTGTATATATGTCCATATTTATTCTATTTTATTCACGATGTGTATATATCTTATTCTATTTATTTATTTTGATACTTTTGATGCCTGTCTACTTGTTTTGTTGTCCGTCTCCCCCCTTCTTGACCATGAGCCCGTTGTTGAGTAGGGATTGTCTATCCGTTGCCGACTTGTGCTTAGTACAGTGCTCTGCACACAGTAAGCGCTCAATGAATACGACTGAATGAATGAATAACCATGCCAAATCTCAGTCTTGGATTCTTTGTCCTTTGAGAGCTAGACGTTTCTCCAGCAAAGGTCTTCTCCGACTCAGCTTTTTCTCCTGCTAAGAAAATCGCTCCCTTCAGGGATGCCAATCCGGTCGGTCTGTTGCTTTGGACTTCAGGAAGCTGTGTTTTTTGAATTTTCTGGCCACAGCTGATACTTAAGGTCAGGCCTCAGAGACCTCCTATTCATTCATTCATTCATTCATTCATTCAATCGTATTTATTGAGCGCTTACTGTGTGCAGAGCACTGTACTAAGCGCTTGGGAAGTACAAGTTACAACATATAGAGACGGTCCCTACCCAACAGCAGGCTCACAGTCTAGAAGGGGGAGACGGACAACAAAACAAAACATATTAACAAAATAAAATAAATAGAATAAACATGTACAAGTAAAATAAATAGAGTAATAAATATGTACAAACACATATACATATATACAGGTGCTGTGGGGAGGGGAAGGAGGTTGTAACCTTGATGGCGGCGGTTGTTTCAGATGGCCACCAAGTCGCCGGGTGACTAAAGAATTAGTCAGACAGCATGTGACTGCAGGAAGTTTTAATAAAGTTTTATTGGTAAGGCCGAAGACCGAATGGGGGGTAAATGTACCTGGCGGGCTCCTAAAGTTGTTGAGAAGCAATGCAGCCCAGAGGAAAGAGTGAGAGCCTGGGAGTCCGAGGACCTGGGTTCTGATCCCTGCTCTGCCTCTTGCCCGCTGTGTGAACTTGGTCTAGTCACTTGACTTCTCTGAGCCTTAGTTACCTCATCTGCACAATGGAGATTAAGACTGTGAGCCCCCGTGGGACATAATAATAATAATAATGGCATTTATTAAGTGCTTACTATGTGCAAAGCACTGTTCTAAGCGCTGGATGGAGTGAGTCCGAACTGATTAGCTTGTATCTATGCCTGTGCTTAGTACAGTGCCTGACACATATTAAGTGATTAATATCATTATTATCATTAAAGAAACAAAACAAAAAAAGTCTATCCAGTGCCTCAGTTTCATCATCTGTATAACAGGGATTAGATATATGTTCTCCCCACTATTTAGGCAGTCGGCCTCATTTGGGACAGGGACTACATCCAACTGGATTACCTTAGTGTTTAGTACAGTGTCCAGCACATAGTAAATGCTTAACAAATACCATCTAAGAAAAAAACTAAAAAACCCTTTCCAGTTGCCTCAGTTTTTTCATCTATAAAACAGGGGTTGCATATTTGTTCTCCCCACCACTTACTCATATTTATTTAGAGTTTATTGTGTGCTGAGCACTGTACTAAGTGCTTGGGAGAGGACAATACAACAATCAGACATATTCACTGCCCACAGTGAGCTTACAGTCTGTAGGTGAGGAACAGTTTCTGGGGCATGGCTACTTAAACTGTCAGCCTCATATGGGACAGGGCCTGTGTCCAGCTGGATCACCTGTATCTACCCCAGTGCTTAGTACAGTGCTTGGCACACAGTAAGCACTTAACAGATGCCCAGTTATTACTATTATGACTACTGTCACGGCACAGCAAAGTCTATGGGTGAAGTCATTCAGGGCTTCAAATCCAGACATTTTTGCCTGGTCCAGGAGGGTGGAAATTCAGAGGCAATGGCTTCAGCCAAACATTCCTTATGTTCTAGGGGAAAAAAAGACAGGATTTCCCCTTCCCACCTCAAAGGAATGGTGTAAATAATGCCCAAGACTCCCTCATGTATACTTAGGAGGGAGGCACTACTGGAAAGTCGAGAATGAAGTTGATATTTAGTTTGTTTTTTGATTATTTTATTGGTTTTTTTTTAATGGTATTTAAGTGCTTACTGTATGCCGGGCACTGTACTAAGAGCTGGGATACATGCTAATTAGGTTGAACACAGTCCCTGTTCCACGTGGGGCTCAAGGTCTTAATCCCCACTTTACATGTGAGGTAACCGAGGTGTAGAGAAGTGATGTGACTTGTCCAAGGTCACACAGCAGATACATGACAGAGCATTAATTCCTCAAATGCTATCATTAGATATTCCATGTGTTTTTTTTATGTCTTCAATTTTTTTTGGATGGGCTTTCATTAAGAACACCTTGAAATTGTATAGTTTTCTACCTTACTCTCATTTATCATTACTTTCATTAATGTAATTTCAGTCGAAAAATTTCTGAGAAGGAAAGTGTTACAACCCCTGTTACATTGATGGGGAACCTCAGGCTGGGAGATTAAGAGCTTTGAGGTCAATCAGTGGTATTTTTTGAGCAGTTACTGCGTGCAGAGTACTGTACTAAGTGCTTGGGAGAGGACAATTGAACAGAGTTGGTAGAGTTGGATAAGGCTTTGAAGGAGGGGAGAGTAAATGTCTCATGTTGTGAGTTTGGCTCCAGGTTTACTTTTCCTTTCCCCATTTTCCCCCACATCCTCTCACCCTGCTGCCATTTCCTGAGGTTAGCAGCACCCAGGAGACAGACATGTCATGAAGTCAAAAATTGATGTGTTGGAAAGCTGAAATGGCATGCAAATGCTGTCCATTCTAACTCAAAATGTTTTAAATCGAGGCCAGCCCATATAATAAGACTTTGACATTTATGCCATTTATTATGCACTCATTAATGAGGTAAGCACTGCCTTCAAAATAGGCTTATAATAATAATGATGGCATTTGTTAAACACTATGTTCTAAGCACTGGGGTAGATACAAGGTAATCATGTTGTCCGACATGGGGTTCACAGTCTTAATCCCCATTTTACAGATGAACTGAGGCACAGAGAAGTTGTGATTTGCTCAAGATCACACAGCAGACAAGTGGCGGAGCTGAGATTAGAACCCATAACCTCTGACTCCCAAGCCCAGGATCTTTCCACTAAGCCACTCTTCAGAGCTATAGAGGACGGGGATCCTATCTACCTACTCTGTACTTTCCCAAGTACTTATTACAGTGCTCTTCTTGCAGCGGACTGTAAACCTCTTGAGGATAGGCACTCAATCTGCCAGCTAACTCTCTTATCCCACCACACCCCAGCTTGTATTCTTCATTCCTAGCAATTTCAGCTACTCACTGCTACTCATTCTTGTCCCTCCTGCTACTGAACTTCTCGCCCACGCACTTCTCTACACCTGGAACTCCCTCCCCCTCTATAATCAACAGCACACAGTAAGAGCTCAATAAATAGAATTGAATAAATACTCTCCCAAGAGCTTAGTACAGTGCTCTGCATCTAGTTAACTGTAAACTCCTTGAGGGCAGCAAATGTGTTTACCAACTCTATTGTATTGTACTCTCCCTAAGACTGAGTACAATACTCTGCATGGAAGAAGCACTCCACAAATGCCACTGATTGATTTCCTAGGTGGCTTGCAATCCCAAAAGACAGAGGGTACCGGGTAAGTTGTTATAATAATAATAATAATAATAATAATAATGACATTTATTAAGCACTTACTATGTGCAAAGCACTGTTCTAAGTGCTGAGGAGGTTACAAGGTGATCAAGTTGTCCCACTGGGGGCTCAGTCTTAATCCCCATTTTACAGATGAGGTGACTGAGGCACAGAAAACTTAAGTGACTTGCCCAAATTCGCACAGCTGACAAGTGGCAGAGCTGGGATTTGAACCCATGACCTCTGACTCCAAAGCCCGTGCTCTTTTCCACTGAGCCACACTGCTTCTCTACTTCTACTGCTCTCCACAACACTGAGTACAATACTCTGCATGGAGGAAGCACTCCACAAATGCCACCGATTGATTTCCTAGGTGGTTTATAATCCCAAAAGATAGAGGGTACCGGGTAAGTTATAGCAACACAAATGATTAAGAGGGTTCAGAAATGAGGTTGCTACAGGAAATAAATGAGATCTTGGATCAGGATGCAAAGCGCAAGAGGAAATCTTGAGCAAACATAACAGATTTGGTTTTGCAAAACAGTGACTCATTTGGAAATTGGCCTTTAATTCAGAAGTCTTAAAACAGCCAGATTTATTTCTCAGGGAAAAAGGGAGTGAATGATAAAGGAAAGAAATAAGTTAAGCAGTATTAAGAGAAAATATTTTTAAGAAATCCTGATGGTGGACTGCATAAAAGCTGTCTATTGATGTTTTTTGGTTATGGGGGAGAGTAAGCTCACAAGCCCACATATTGGTTGAGATTCGGTGGTGTCGTTCAGAGATTAGACTGTAAACTTGTCCTCTAGACTGTATGCTTGTTGGGGGCAGGGAATGTCTGTTTATTGTTGTACTATCCCAAGTGCTTAACACAGTGTTCTACACACAGAAAGTGCTCAATAAATACGACTGAATGAAAATATAACTTTTCTTCTAGATTGTGAGCTCGTTGTGGGCAGGGATTGTCACTCTTTGTTGCTATAATTGTACTTTCCCAAGCCCTTAGTACAGTGCTCTGTGCACAGTAAGCATGCAATAAATGTGATTGAATGAGTGAGTGAACAGGAGCAGAGCAGGGTTGCGAGTGGTTCTGGATCAGAGCTTGTCTGTCCACATTGGCAATTTTTTCCTGGGAAATTCCCTGCCCTCTTGATTTTTCCCTCTTGTGATTCTGGATTTCATCACTCACTGATACTTGCCTCGTGATTCAATAAGTGGTATTTATTGAGCACTTATTGTGTAGAGAGGACTGTACTAAATGCTTGGATCAGTGCAATTGATCGATCAATCCTATTTGAGAACTTTCTGGGTACAGAGCCCTGAACTAAGTCTTTGGGAAAGTACAATCAACAGATCAATCCTTTTTATTTAGAGCTTACTGTGTGCAGAGCACTTTAAATGCTTGAGAGAGTGCAATCAGTTGATTAGTCCTATTTATTGAACACTTACTGTGTGCAAAACAATGTTTTAAGTGCTTGGGAAAGTGCAATCAATTGATCATTCCTATTTACTGATCACTTACTTTGTGCAAAACACTGTATTAAGAGCTTGGGAGAGTACAATAAAACAGAGTTGGCAGGCACATTCCCTCCCTACAACAAGCTTCCAGTTTAGATATCCTCCATAGCTTCCAAAATATCTGCTTACTTATCCTGAACTTGCTCCCTGTTTTCCTGATCCTCCTAACCCTAATTCTCTTCTTGGAACCCGTGTTTATTTATTTATTTTCTTCTGAGCCAAAATTCTGGATCCCTGAGGACCTCACTGCTGCCCGTTTACCCCCAACGGTAGCAAAGAGGGTACCGGGTAAGTTAGAGCGACACAAATGATTAAGCAGGTTAGGAAATGAAGTTGCTACAGTAAATAAATGAGAGCGTGGATAAGGGTACAAAACACACGAGGAAATCTTAACCAAACATGACAGATTTTATTTTTCAAAAGAGACACTCATTTGGGAATTGGCCTTTAATCCAGAGTGGTCCCCCAATGGACCTTGGAGTCCAGGGCGGCAAAGTCGGGGGCTGAGTTTGGACCACAGCAGGGGATGGTGGTCCTGGAAAAGGCAGCAGGCAGGGACAGGCAGGGAAATCATTCATTGATTCAATTGTATTTATTGAGCGCTTACTGTGTGCAGAGCACACAAATATCTCAGGGGAGGTCAGAGGTGGACTCCCACACTTCCTCCCCCTCCTTCTTTTCTCCCTTCTCTCCTCTTCACCCCACTCTTCTCCTCCTTTTCCTTCTCCTTGTGCCCTTCTTCTCCTCCTCCTCCTTGACTCCAATTTTCCTTTCTCATCCCCCTTTCTTTTCCTCCCTCTTCCCTCCCCCTTCTCGTCCTTGTCCCCCTCTCCTCCCTGTCCCCCTCTCCTCCTCCCCCTCCTCCTCGACTCCTATTTTCCTCTTTCTCCCCCCTTCTCCTCTTCCTCCGTGTCCCCCTCTTCTCTTCTTCTTCAACCCCCTTTCTCCCCTCCTCATTCCCCTCTTCTTCTCCTCCTTGTCCCTGTCTTCCTCTTTCGCCGCCTCCTCCCCTCTTTCGCCGCCTCCTCATCCTGCTGGCTCCACTTTCTCCTATTGTATATTCTCTTGGGCTTTGGAGCCTCCCAGCTCCCCCATGACATAGACTCTGCATTTTGGTTCTTTGGGAGCGACATTCCAAGTCAAGAGGGGAAGGAGAAGCTGGGAACTGTGGGAGGAAGATGAGCTTCTTCCCGCTCCCAGGACCTCTCAGTGCAGGGGGGGCCCGGAGCCATTTCTGGGGAGCCCATGGATCTGAATTTGGAGCTGCAAATGGCCCAGGTTGTCCTCAGTGGAGCTGGGGAGAGGATGGGGCATTAGGGGACGGGGGTAAGGGATGTGCCCAGATACAATTCTCTGGACCCTCTTACCTTTCACCCCATCTCAGGGGTCCCCGCTTTGAACCATAAGGGCTTCTGCCAAAACCACACAGGGCAAGGGCTATTTCTCCTGATTCTCCTCCATTTTTTCCCCCTGATTGTCTCTAAGTGCTTACTATGAGTCAAGAACAGTGCTTTGCACATAGTAAGCACTTAATAAATGCCATTATTATTAAGTACTGTTCTGTGCACTAGGGTAGGTATAAGTGAATTAGAGCGGACACAGTCCCTGCCCCGCACAGGGCTCACAATCTAAGTAGGAGGGAGAACAGGGATTGAATCCCCATTAATAGATGTGGCCCAGAGAAGTGAAGTGACTTGCCCAAGATCACCCAGTGGACATGCAGCAACTCCGGGTTAGACCATAGGTCTTTTTGGCTCCCTGGCCTGTGTAGTTTTCAAGCGCTTAGTACAGTGCTCTGCACACAGTAAGCACCCAATAAATACAATTGAATGAATGAATGTTCTAACTACCAGGCAACGCTGCTTCTCACAAACCATTTTCCCTGAACCAACTATTGTGGGATTGAAAACCCACATGACTTAATAGATTTCCTCACTTCTTTGCATCCCAACTAGTGAATCTGCCTCTGATTAAAAGCTTACTCTAGACTAAGACAAGCAAGATTATTAGATCAGATGTAGGTCCAGTACCCATGAAGCTCACCATCTTTAACCTCTCTGGGCCTCAGTTTCCTCATCCATCCATCAGTCATAATTATTGAGCACTTTATGTGGGTAGAACACTGTAATAATGATGGTATTTGTTAAACGTTTACTGTGTGCTAGGGTGGATACAAGCAAATTGAGTTGGACACAGTCCCTGTCCCACGTGGGGTGCAGTGTGGCTTAGTGGAAAGAACATGGGCTTGGGAGTCGGAGGTCGTGGGTTCTAATCCCAGCTCTGCCACTTGTCAGCTGTGTGACCTTGGGAAAGTCATTTATGTTGCCAACTTGTACTTCCCAAGTGCTTAGTACAGTGCTCTGCACACAGTAAGCGCTCAATAAATACGATTGATTTTAACTTCTCTGTGCCTGTTACCTCATCTGTAAAACGGGGATGAAGACTGTGAGCCCCATGTGGGCCAACCTGACTACCTTGTATCCCCCCAAGTACTTAGAACAGTGCTTGGCACATAGTAAGTGTTTAACAAATACCAACATTATTATTATTATTAATCCCCATTTTGCAGATGCAATAAATGAGGCCCAGAGAAGTGAAGCGAATTGTCCAAGGTCATACAGCGGACATGTGGCAGCTCCGGTTTAGAACCCAGGTCCTTCTGATTCCCACGCCCGGGCTCTATCCACTAAGCCATGCTGCAACTCTGTGCCAAATGCTTATCCATTAAATGGGATTCAGTGACCTACCCAAGGTCATCTAGTTGGTCAGTTACCGAGCTGGGATTAGAAGCCAGATTACAAAGCCTGTAGGTAATGATTATAATAATAATAATGGCATGTAAACACTTATTATGTGCTAAGCACTGTTCTAAGTGCTGGGGTAGATGAAAGCTAATCAGGTTGTCCCACATGAAGCTCACAGTCTTAATCCCCATTTTCCAGATGAGGGAACTGATGCACAGAGAAGTGAAGTGACGCATCCAAGGTCACACAGCAGACAAGTGGAGGAGCTGGGATTAGAACCAATGACCTCCGACTCCCAAGCCCGGCTTTTTCCACTGAGCCACGCTGTAGATCCTAGAGTTCTTTCCACTAGGCCACGTTGCTGAGTTCTGGTTGTCCAAACTGCTCTGACACATTTGTATCTACCTTCAGCTCCTTGGCAAGTGTTGCTTCCGGGATGGAGCTGACAGATTGATTGAGCTGAAAACAGAAAGGCATGTTTAATGGAGCAGCAAAATCCTCCCCACTCACAGATATCCCCCTGGTTTGACATCCTGGAGCTAATTTCATTTTTGGAAGTGAAGTCCATCATGGGTCTGGTTCTGAAAAATGAAATATTTGCATTTCATCTGTTCCCATCCCAATGATAATTTATGGAAAACAAGTTACACATCGATTCAAACCCTCACGTTACTGCTAGTAATGAATATGTTCTGGAAAAAAGACAGGAAAGAGTCTGCAAATTATTGGCTCAGTCCCCCCCCCCCCCCCCCCCCACCTCCCTTTTTTTCCACACAAAGGATAGTATAGATTTTTAGGGTTTTATGTGATTTAACCCAATTTCTATCCTCCCATTATCCTGGCACTCCAAAATGCTTTTTTTAAAAATTTTATTTCAAATAACCCTCCAAATTTCATTTACACCCACCTCGACAGTGAAAGTATTAAGTGATTGAGGAATCCACCCTAAAACTGCCACCATTGATTTAAATCACATTAGCCCAGGTAAGTGTTGAATGGACAGATAGTAGTAATAACCAGGTTTATTGAGTGTTTACTGTGAGCGGAGCATTGTCCTAAGTTCTGGGGAAAATGAGCGTGTCTCTGCAAGGGCTCACAATCTAAGAAGAAGGTGGAGAAGGGTTTGGCCACCGATTGTAGTAGGAAAGATGAAATCACATAAATCGAAACAACCTAAAAGACAAAGCTCAGAGTCCCATAATTCTGATGTCAAAGGTACGGGTTATCGGGGAGATGGCAGTGAGTGTCCAGGCATAAGTGAAGCATTCTAAAGTTTTAAGATTCACAAAGGCTGCACATATCCTGTGGCTTAAATTCCCCTCAGTCCTGGTGCACGGGGCATGTAGGTGCCAGAGACCCTGGGCATCATAAGGGTCCTTCCCTTCCTTCCTCTCCCCCTTGTCCCCCTCTCCATTCCCCCCATCTTACCTCCTTCCCTTCCCCACAGCACCTGTATATATGTATATATGTTTGTACATATTTGTTACTCTATTTTACTTGTACATATCTATTTATTTTATTTTGTTTTATTTTGTTTTCTTAGTATGTTTGATTTTTTCTCTGTCTCCCCCTTTTAGACTGTGAGCCCACTGTTGGGTAGGGACTGTCTCTTTATGTTGCCAACTTGTACTTCCCAAGCACTTAGTACAGTGATCTGCACACAGTAAGCGCTCAATAAATACGATTGATGATGATGATGATCATCATCATCATAAAGTCAAAATGCCAAAGTCTGCTAGCCTGTAAGCTCCTCGAGGGCAGGGATCATGACTACCAACTCTATAGTACTCTCCCAAGTGTTTCAGTAGATCTCTCTCTCTCTCTGCACATAGTAAGGACTTAATAAATACCATTGATCAGGTTCCTGGCAATTTACTTAGCACTCCACCACCACGGAAAGAATGCAGTGGATTTGGAATGGTTTGGAATCGGTAAAGATTTTGTCATTTTAAAATAAGGAATCATTTCTTGAGTGGCAAAAAGATATCGCCCATCTGTCCACTCCATAAAGTGTGTGGCGTTTCTTGACATAGCCGTCATTCCGGCTCAGGCTTTGGACATCTTTGAAGCATCTCCATTCTCTTCTCTCCACCGTGAAACCGCCCCCCTCCAGATTCATTCATTCATTCACCCAATCGTATTTATTGAGCACTTACTGTGTGCAGAGCACTGAACTAAGCACTTGGATCAGATTTGGATATCAGCTGGTGTCGGATGGGAGCTGGAATCTAGTCCCTGATAGTCCTTGCACGCAGTTAGGTGTCAGAGTGGGTGAGGGCCTCAGGGTGGCTTTTTCTTAATAATAATGATCATAATGGTATTTAAGTGCTTAAGTAACCTCCCCAGCGCTTAGAACAGTGCTTTGCACATAGTAAGTGCTTAATAAATGCTACTATTATTATTATTATTACTCTGTGCCAAGCATTGTTTTAAGTGCTGGGATAGATACAAGATAATCAGGTTGTCCCACATGGGGCTCGTGGTCTTAATCACCATTTTACAGATGAGGTAACTGAGGCATAGAGAAGTGAAGTGACTTGCCCAAGGTCATACAGCAGGCAAGTGGCAGAGCTGGGATTAGAACCTACATCCTTGACTCTCAAGCTTGTGCTCTTTACACTAAGCTGTAATTAATAACCTTGTAATAATAATAATAATGGCATTTATTAAGCGCTTACCATGTGCAAAGCACTGTTCTAAGCACTGGGGAGTTTACAAGGTGATCAGGTTGTCCCATGTGGGGCTCACAGTCTTAATCCCCATTTTACAGATGAGGGAACTGAGGCTCAGAGAAGTGAAGTGACTTGCCCAAAGTCACACAGCTGACAAGTGGCAGAGCTGGGATTTGAACCGATGACCTTTGCACAGTGCTCTGCACATAGTAAGCGCTCAATAAATACGATTGATGATGATGATGACCTCTGACTCCAAAGCCCATGGTTTTTCCACTGAGCCACACTGCTTCCCCTTGTAACCTCACCAGCACTTAGAACAGTGCTTGACACATAGAAAGCGCTTAATAAATGCCATAAAATAATAATAATGATAAGAACTGGTATTTGAGGGTTTACTTTACTCCAGACACTGTACCAAGCCCTGGGGTGGATACAAGCAAATCGGGTTGGACGCAGCCCCTGTCCCACATGGGGCTCACAGTTTCCATCCCCATTTTACAGATGAGGTAACTGAGGCCAAGAGAATGAAGTGACTTGCCCCAAGTCTACTTTTGCAAGGACACACGTTCTTGGAGTCCTTGGTCACTCACCAGAGGCGAAGGCAGTCTCGCCTAATATGAGATTGATAAACTAGTTGTGTTTTTCACACCTCTTCCCCAATGGTGACTCTAATTTCTAAGGTACCCCATTCCACTGCATAACAGAGAAGCAGCATGGCCTAGTGGAAAGAACACTGGTCTGGGAATCAGAGGACCTGGGTTCTAATTCTGCCTCAACCACTCGTTTTCTGTGTGACCTTGGGGAAGTCATTTCATTTTTGTGGGACCTCATCCATAAAATGGGGATTTAGTCAGTAAGCCCCGTATGGGACAGGGACTGTGTCTAGCCTTCTTTCTACCCCAGTACTTTATATTGTATCTGGTGTATATAAAGCACTTAACAGATACCAAAAAACCCCAAAACAAAGAAACTATTCCTCATTCAACCTATTTCATGGGGTTTTTTTGATGCTTAAGTGGGTTAAAAATGGAAGGCTCAGTAATTGGAAAGCTTTTCAAATGCTTTCCAAAATAAGATCTCTGCATTATTTGAAAACAAAGCCCAATCTCTCACATCTGATGCCACTGCTTAAATCTGGGAGGGAAAGTGTTGGTTGAATTACAGTGACTCTGAGTATTAAATATTCCTGATGAATATAATTTATGGGCAGCCTATCGGCAATGCTAATAAAAGTGAATTAAAGTGTCTTTACGTGGCAGGAGATCCTGTAATTCCCTTTCCAGGAATGGCACAAGTGACAGCAGCATTATTTTGAGGAACCCAAACACATCCATTATGATCCTCTAGATAGCTGATGGAGGGTGAAGATGGGGAGATGAAATAGAAAGTTCCAGCAATCTGGCAGTTCTCCAGCCATGCGGAAATAAGCAGCGTGGCCAAGTGCATAGAGCCTGGGCCTTGGGTGTCAGAAGGACCTGGGTTCTAATCCCGGCTCTGTCACTTGTCAGCTGTGTGACCTTGGGTAAATCATTTCAGTTCCCTCAGCTGTAAAATGGAGATTGACTGTGAGCCCCGTGTGGGACAGGGACCGTGTCCAACCCAATTATCATGTAAGCGCTGAATAAATACCATTATTTATGGTGAAGCAGCGTGGCTCAGTGGAAAGAGCACAGGCTTGGGAGCCAGAGGTCATGGGTTCTAATCCCGCTCTGCCACATGTCAGCTGTGTGACTTTGGGCAAGTCACTTAACTTCTCTGTGCCTGTTACCTCATCTGTAAAATGGGGATTGACTGTGAGCCCCACGTGGGACAATTTGATCACCTTGTTAACCCCCCAGTGCTTAGAGCAGTGCTTCACAGATAGTAAGCACTTAACAAATGCCATCATCATCATCATGATTAAAAACATCATCTTTGTCTTCATCTTCTGTCTTTAAGTACTTGCTTTGCATCAAACACTGTTCTAAGTACTGGGGTACAATTTAATTAACAAATGCCATTATTGTTAAACTATGTTCTCTGCCCACAATCTACGTGCAGATAGCTGCCAGCCCACACATGCCAGTATCACCACATGGGACTCACAGTCTTAATCTCCATTTTACAGATGAGGGAACTGAGCTGCAGAGAGGTGAAGTGACTTTCCCAAGGTCACAGAGCAGATGTGTGGTGGAGCCAGGATTAGAACCATAAGTGCTCTGGGGCTGGGAGAGAGGAAGAGCAAAGGGATCAAGTCAGGGTGATGCAGAAGGGAGGGGGAGAAGAGAAAACGAGGGGCTTGGTCTGGGAAGGCCTTATGGAGATGTGGCTTCAATAAGGCTTTGAAATGGGGGAGAGGAATTGTCAGATTTGAGGAGGGAGGGCTTGCCAGGACAGAAGCAGGATGTGGACTAGGGGTTGGTGGTGAGATAGGTGAGATGGAGGGACAGAGAGAAGATGGGCATTAGAGGAGCAAAGTGGTGTAGCCTGGGTTGTAGAAGGAGAGTAGTGAGGTATGAGGAGGGCGAGGTGTTGGGCTGCTTTAAAGCTAACGGTGAGAAGTTTTGGTCTGTGGATTTGGAAGGGCAACCACTAGAGTTTTTAGAGGAGAGAGGTGACATTTCCTGAGTGTTTCTGTAAAGAAAAATGAGCCGGGCAGCCAAGCAAAGTATAATATTACTAATAATGGCATTTAAGTGATTACTATGTGCAAAACATTGTTCTAAGCATTGCGGAGGTTACAAGGTGATCAGGTTGTCCCCCGGTGGGGCTCACACTCTTAATCCCCATTTTACAGATGAGGTAACCAAGGCACAGAGAAGTTAAGTGACTTGCCCAAAGACACAAAGCTGACAAGCAGCGGAGCTGAGACTAGAACCCACAACCTCTGAATCCCAAGCCCGGGCTTTTTCCACTGAGCCACACTGCTTCCGTATGGGAAGTAGGAATAGGGACTGTATGGGATAAGTATGGGATAGGGACTATGTCTGACTTGATGAACTTATCTTTAGTAATAATGGCATTTATTAAGCACTTACTATGCGCAAAGCATCTAAGTGCTAGAGAGGTTACAGGGTGATCAGGTTGTCCCATGGGGGGCTCACGGTCTTAATCCCCATTTTACAGATGAGGAAACTGAGGAACAGAGAAGTGACTTGCCCAAAGTCACACGGCTGGCAAGCGGCAGAGCAGGGATTTGAACCCATGACCTTGTACTCCAAAGCCCAGGCTCTTTCCACTGAGCCACGCTGCTTCTCTAACTTGTCTTTACTCCTACACTTAGTTCATAGTAAGCACTTAACAAATACGATGGTGATGATGGACAAGATGAAATTATTATTATCATTACTATTATTGATTTATACTCTACCTGGTGTATCAAGGTCTGTTATCAGAGAAAATATGACCAGAAAACCATTTTAACCAAGATGAAAATCACAATTAGGTGGAGGGTTTTCCCAAGCTCAGAAGTATCACAGCTGAATTTTTCTCCCTTCTCCCCGTCAAAACCCTAATTGCAATAGCATCATAGTCACCCAAACAATTTATCTCCAATCAGTGACCCAAAGAAATCATTTGGCCAGAATTAATGTAGGTAGACACAGCAAGAATTCAAATAAAATCATGGAGAAAATGACAACTCTTGGCAAAAAAAAAAATGAGATGAGAAGCTGTTGTATGTACTTATCTGTTATAAATTTAGCCATGTTGGGTGGAACAATTGAGACTATAATTTCTTTATTTGGTTTATGGTTTCTAATAGTAATGCAACATGTCCAAGTTATGTGATGTGAATGGTCATTCATTCATTTAATCGAATTTATTGAGCGCTGACTGTGTGCAGAGCACTGTACTAAGTGCTTGAAAAGTAGAGTTTGGCAACAGATAGAGACAATTCCTCCCCAACAATGGGCTCACAGTCTAGAAGGTTGTATTTCTGGTGGAGATATTTTGGGGTCGCCTTGCAAAATATTCCTGTAGGAAACTATTTCAACCAGTGTTATGACACTTCGATACTCAATGCAACCCATACCACTTGTGTACATGTAATTATTTGTGGGCAGGGATCATATCTACCAACTCTATTGCCTCATACTTTCTCGGGCTCTTTGTACAGTTCTCTGTATCCACTAAGCACTCAATCAACAACATTAACCAATTAATTCTGTGCTAGATTCTCCCATTTTTGGAAAAGTGAGTAAAAGCCATTCTTCTGAGTAGCCAACTCTTGCAATCACAAGCAAATTGCCACTCTATGCCATCTGTAAAAGAGGGATCGCATTCCTGGCCTCTCTTTTACTTAAACTGTGATTCCCATGTGGGGCAAGAACTGTTTCCGATTTGATTCTCGTATTTACCCGAACACTTCTACAGTGCTTGGCACATAGTAAGAACTTTTACAGTTGTTGTTATTATTTAAATCAATCAATCAATCGCATTTATTGAGCACTTACTGTGTGCAGAGCACTGTACTAAGAGCTTGGGAAGTACAATTTAAAACATTCATAGACTGTGGGCCTCCCCCAGCAACTGCTGAGGGACAGAGACAGTGTCTAATTTCCAATGTGTGTTCTCTCCGAGCACTTAGTAGAGAAGCAGCATGGCTTAGTGGCAAGAGAATGGACTTTGGGAATCAAAGGACATGAGTTCTAATCCTGGCTCCGCCACTTACCTACTGTGTGACCTTGGGCAAGCCACTTCACTTCTCTGTGCCTGTTAGCTCATCTGTAAAATGGAGATTAAGACTGTATGCCCCACATGGTACAACCTACCTTACATCTACCCCAGCGCTTAGAACAGTGCTTGGCACTTAGTAAGCCCTTAACAAATACCGTAATTATTATTATTACAGTACTCTGCACACAGTAAGTGCTTAATGCTATTTTTACTAATAGTTTAAAATCCTTTGCCGGTACAGTTCCAGGAATCTTCTTCTTCTTCTTCAATCATATTTATTGAGTGCTTACTGTGTGCAGAGCATTGTACTAAGCGCTTGGGAAGTACAAGTTGGCAACATATAGAGACGGTCCCTACCCAACAGTGGGCTCCCTTAATGCTTTAGAATAGGGGTTTGGGAGTCAGAAGGACCTGGGTTCTAATCCCTGCTCTGCCACTTGCTTGTTGTGTGACCTTGGGCAAGTCACTTCTCTGGACCTCAGTTTCTTCTTTTGTAAAATAGGATTGAGACTGGGAGCCCTATGTGGGACTGGGAATGTGTCCAACCTGATTATCCTGTATCTACCCTAGTGCTTAGTACTGTGCCTGGTACATAGGAAGTGCTGAACAAATAACATTGTTATAGTAGTAATAATAATAATTGTGGTGTTTGCTTACTTTGTGCTAGGCACTGTACTAAGCACTGAGATCTATATAATCACTCAATTTTCAGTCAGTCAATTGTATTTATTGAGTGCTTACTGTGTGCAGAGCACTGTACTAAGTTCTTGGGAGAGAATGATTATAGCCATATAATAATGCCATCATTATTATATCACACACAGTCCCTGCTCACAGTGAGCTTAAAGGCTAACGGGGAAGACAGACATTAATAGAAATAAATAAATTGCAGGTATAAGTGCTGTGGGGCTGAGAAGGGGACATGAATAAAGGGAGCAAGTCGGTGAAGGAGAAGGGAGTTGAAGAAAGGGAAAAGAGGACATAGGGAAGGCCTTTTGGAGGACTCATTCATCCATTCATTCAAATGTATTTATTGTGCACTCACTGTGCGCAGAGGACTATACTATTCATTCATCCAATTGTATTTATTGTGTGCAGAGCACTGTACTAAGCGCTTCGGAAGTACAAGTTGGCAACATATTGAGATGGTCCCTACCCAATAACGGCCTCACCGTCTAGAAGGGGGAGACAGACAACAAAACAAAACATGTGGACAGGTGTCAAGTCATCAGAACAAATAGAATTAAAGCTAAATGCACATCAATAACAATAACTACAAAATAATACTATGTGCTTGGAAAGTACAATACAGCAATAGAGACAGTCCTTGCCCACAATGGGCTCACAGTCTGGAGGTGGCGGAGTGGGGAGAGAGACATTAATAAAAGTAAACAGGCATCAGTAGAAGTAAAATTATAGCTATGTACATTTATACATAAGAGCTGTGGGGCAGGAGGTGGGGAAGAGCAAAGGAAGTGAGTCAGGATGATGTGGAAGGGAGTAGGGGGATGAGGAAAAGTGGGGCTTAGTCTGGGAAGGCCTCTTCAAGGAGGTACGCCTTTAGGAACACTTTGAAGGAGGGGAGAGTCATTGTTGGGTGGATTTGAGGAGGGAAGAGGAGATGTGCCTGCAATACATTCATTTAATCGTATTTATGAAGCACATACCGTGTGCAGAGCATTGTACTGATAAGGCTTCGAAGGCGGGGTGAGTCACTGTTTGTCAGATATGAGGAGGGAGGGCATTCCAGGCCAGAGGCAGGATTTGGGCAAGAGGTCGGCTGTGAGATAGACGAGATGGACGTACAGTGGCTATGTTGGCATTAGAGCTTAGTACAGTGCTCTGCACACAGTAAGCGCTCAATAAATACGATTGAATGAATTACAGGAGTGAAGCGTTCAGGCTGGGTTGGAGTAGGAGCGTCTGCTGTTGCCCCTTTTGCTTCACCTCCACTTCCTCAGTCAGCACTTCCTTTCTGTTTGATTATAAAACAGAAAAGGGATGTGAGTTATAATCACATCCTATCACCATTAAGAATAAAAGCTGACGATAATTACCATTTCATTCTCGCACCTACTCTGTCATTTTCTGCAAACATGTTATGGTTTCTTGCTGTTTTAGAAAACAAAGCTCTCTGTTATTATCTGCAAGGACTACCGACGTGATGTTGTCAGCCCTTCTGAGTGTGTTTTATAATTTGTGACCAGGAAACGGGTGATTCAAGATTTATAACCTGGCAAATACTGTTCAGATTCTGGAGGCAAGATTAAAGCACTGAGGTGCAAGGTGTCTTTATTTTTCTGTAACACTTAATGCTTTTCAGATGGAATAAACTAAGGTCTAATTTCCTCTTTTAAATTTTCAAATTAAGATGTTTAGGTGCTGAAATAATGATAAAAAATAGTATTTAAGTGCTTTCTATGTGCCAAACACTGGGGTAGTAGAAGATAATCAGGTCCCACATGGGGCTCACAGCCTAAGTAAAATGTTTCATCGGAAATTAAATCAAGTAGCTCGTTGTTGGCAGGGAATTAGAGCAACACTGTTCCAGTGCTTAGAACAGTGCTTGGCACATAGTAAGTGCTTAACAAATGCCATTATTATTATAGGGAATGATTTTATTGCTCCACTGTACTCTCCCAAGCACTTAGTACAGTGCTTTGCACTGAGCCCTCAATACATACAGTGAGCCCTCAATAAATACTACTGAATGGATCAAATTAATAATCAAGGGTATAGTAGAGAAGCATCATGGCTCAGTGGAAAGAGCCCGGGCTTTGGAGTCAGACGTCATGGGTTCAAATCCCAGCTCTGCCAACTGTCAGCTGTGTGACTTTGGGCAAGTCACTTAACTTCTCTGTGCCTCAGTTCCCTCATCTGTAAAATGGGGATGAAGACTGTGAGCCCCACGAGGGACAACCTGATCACCTTGTATCCTCCCCAGTGCTTAGAACAGTGCCTTGCACATAGTAAGCGCTTAATAAATGCCATCACTATATTGTGAAAGACCTTCTGGGAAAATTAGAGCTTTGGTGTAGATGTGGTGGATAAGTTCTGGGCTGATATTTTAGGAATGGTTCAGAGTGGATAAACCTCTCACTGCCAATGATGAATCTTGATAGGAAATTTCTACTAAATATTCCTCTGGAAAGAGAAGAAATATGCTTAGGGGTTAGAGTGCCAGGGTGGAAATAAAACGATGTTCTGAAAGCTTCAAATGGAAGAAGAGCTGTAGGCATGATTCCATGTTTACCGCTTTCGCCGCTTTGTCCTGTGAACAAAATTATCTTCTTCCAGGAAGTGACTGGCTTCCAGGGCAGACCTGAGAGAGTGAAGGGGGCCAGCACTGAATGTTCATTGTCATTTGCTTTCTCCACGGGGGCAAGTTTCCTCTTTTCCAGTTGGCACAAAAGAAAGGCAGGGAGGAGAGGACCTTCCCAAACTCTAGGAGGCCTTCCCAGACTTAGCCCCCTTTTTCCTCTCCTCCTCCCCATTCCCCCCACCCTACCTCCTTCCCCTCCCCACAGCACCTGCATATAGGTTTGTACAAATGTATTATTCTATTTTACTTGTACATATTTACTATTCTATTTTGTTAATGATGTGCATCTAGCTTTACTTCTATTTATACTGATGACTTGACACCTGTCCATATGTTTTGTTTTGTTGTCTGTCTCCCCCTTCTAGACTGTGAGCCCACTGTTGGGTAAGGGCCGTCTCTATATGTTACCAACTTGTACTTCCCAAGTGCTTAGTACAGTGCTCTGCACACAGTAAGTGCTAAATAAATATGATTGAATGAATGAGGGGTGTAGCTGATGGAAAAGGACTGTGGGTATTGGGCTGCATCCCGTTCTCCAAGAATGGAGGGGGTTGGTTCTTGCAAACCTCCAGTGGAAGAAAACCCATCCTGGGAGCCCGATGTGTTTAGGTACTGAAATAATAATGATAAAAAATGGTATTTAAGTGCTTACTATGTGCCAAACACTGGAGTAGTAGATAGAAGATAACCAGGTCCCAAGAGGAGCTGAATGGAGTGTATCTAAGATGATCATCTTGGTATCAACCACAGTGCTTAGTACAGTGCTTGACACATCACGAGCCCTTAATTATTATTGTTATCATTATCATTGTTGTTACTATCACACTCTCAACTGTAATTTATTTTAATATCTATCTCCCTCCATCAGTCTTTCCATTTTCTTGAGTGCTTACTGTTTGTGGAGCAATATATTAAGCACTTGGGAGAGTACAACATAACAGTGTAATAGAATTGTAACAGAAGCAGCGTGGCTTAGTGGCTTAGAATAGTAAATATGTACAAGTAAAATATATAGAGTAATAAATCTGTACAAGCATATATACAGCTGCTGTGGGGAGGGGAAGGAGGTAAAGGGGGGATGGGGAGGGGGAGGAGATGGAGAGAATAATAATGATGGCATTTAAGTGCTTACTATGTGCAAATTATTATTAATGTTGGAAGAAGTCCAAATTACTATCAACTAATCCTTCATTGTTCTTCGTGGACACTTAACTGTGTGCAGAGCACTGCACTAAATGCTTGAGAGAGTACAATATTACAATCACTGCCCTCAAAATGCTTACAATCTAGTAGAGAGACAGACATTAAAATCCAAATCAATCAGTGGTATTTATTGAGGGCTTATGGTGTGTAGAGCACTGTACTAAGTGCTCGGAGATGAGGCATGGCCTAATAGATAGAGCATGGTCCTGGGAGTCTAATCCTGCTCTGCCACTTACCTGCTGTGTGACCTCGAACAAGTCACTTCACTTCTCTGGACCTCAGTTCCCTCATCTGTAAAATGGGGACAAAGACTGTGAGCCCTGTGTGGGACAGGGACTGTGTCCAAACCAATTATCTTGTATATACCCCAGCATTTAGAACAGTGACTGACAAGTAATGAGCACTTAACAAAAAACATAATAATTATCATTGCCATAATAATAATTACCATTATTATTATTACAACAGAGTTGGTAGGCACATTCCCTGCCCACAACGAGCTTCCAGTCTAGAGAGGGAGAAAAACATGGATATAAATTAATAAAAAAAACACATTAAAAATAAAGTCCCATCCTGAGTGTCTTCAGAAGTTGGAGAGATGAAACTAACTCCCATGAGTCTCAGAATTTGGTGAGGGTGGAAGACTGTGAGCTCGTTGTGAGCAGGAATTGCCTCTCTTTATTGCTGTATTGTACTTTCCCAAGTGCTTAGTACAGTGCTCGGCACATAGTAAGTGCTCAATAAATATGAATGAATGAATGGATTTTCACCCCCCACTGTGGGGTCTTGGGCACTTCGGGCGAAGCCTTCTTTCAGTTGACTAAGATGGGAGAATTGCTATGCCAGCCAAGCTGGATAAACCAAGACATGATTTACTGACTGTAAGGGATCAGTAAATCAAAACTGGTTTTTTTATTATTTCTAATACTGGTAGTTTGGGGTAATCTAACTTCAGCCAACTAGGTTCCTCTTTGCAACCTGTGGCCAGGGTACGCATGTTTTTAAAAGGGTATTACTCATAACCTTCTGATGTAAAAGAAGCCCCAAATTTGGTGAGCAAATTTTTAATCCTGCTTACGCAAGGTTCACAATGGCCTCTAGTGTTGCAATTTTTAAAACATATTTGAACCTATGCTCTGGGTCAAGGATATTATAGGGTAAAAGTATTATTACTTTATTGCTTTCTCCCACTCCCTTCTGCATCATCCTTTCACTTCGCTTTACACCCTTTAAGTCGCCTCTCTCCGCAGCCCTATAGCGCTTATAAACATAGCCACAATTTATTCATATTAATGTCAATCTCCCTCTCTAGACCAAATGCTCATTGTGGGCAGGGAACATGTCTACCAACTTGGTTATATTTTACTCTCCCAAGCACCTGGTGTAGTGCCCCGCACACAGTAAGTGCTCAATAAATACAACTGATTAATACTTTAGATTTAAGCATTGCCTTTGAGGAATTCTGAGCATTTCCTCAAGAGGACCAGTCAGTTGGAAACCTTACGATACTAAGAATTTTCAAAGGGGAATTTAGTGTCTTCTTTCCAAGTGACACTTATGGCAAAATGGATCTGAATGAAAACCTTAAGGATGGACAGATTTTAGAGTTAGCCATTTGAGTAACTCTGAATATATACTTCTACTACTAATAATGTTTTTAAGCACATATCTGCCAAGCATCATACTAAGCACTGGAGTAGATGCAAGCTAAGTAGGACAACAGTGTCTGCTTCAAATAAGGCTCTCAGTTTAAGTGGGAGGGAGTAGTATTTAATCCCCATTTTGCAGAGGAGGAAACTGAGGCACAGAACAGCAAATTGCCCAAGGTCACATAACAGGCAAGCGACAGAGGTGGGATTAGAACCCAGGTCCTCTGACTCCCAAGCTTGGATCTTTCCTCTAGGCCTAGCTGCTTCCTAAAGTTTTGTCAAGTTGCCATGGGTATATATCACTCCCGGAAGGTGGGAGGGGAACTGATTTTAGAGTGGAGGCTTCTTTTGAGTGGGGATTGAGTCTAGTGCTTTTGTTATGCTTCTTCAAGCCCCTAGAGCTGGCCATTCCACCCAGCCGATGCTCTATAAATCCCATTACTGCCACTGTGACTACTGAAGCAGGTTTTGTAAATCACCTTGACCTTTTCAGAAGAAAAAGGCCACGGGTGGACAAAATCACCGCTATTAATATCTGGCCCAATCCTATCATAAACTAGATTAGCTGAAATATCCCTTTGGAATAAAAGCTCCGCTCTATGGAGCAGATGATGTATCCAAAATCCTTGCGCTGTGTGGTTTGGATGGAGCAGAGCCGGGCTGAAAGGTTTATGAGGTCAAGTTTTCCATGAACTTTCTGGCAGTCTGACCTCCATCCCGGCCAGGAATGCTGGATTTGCCTTCCAGGAAGGATTTTCTAATGTCTGGACTTTAAACGTCTTGGTTCCAGCTAGGGACAAGAAATGAAAATGTGGATTCAGCCATTTTATGTATTTCTCTCCCCCCCTCCCCAGAGGAGTCATTTTGTTTTAATGCCAAGGATCAGCAAAGACTGCAGGAATGTAGATGCTCTTTTCATCCATAGAAAAGATGGCCATGTGTGTGTGGGTGTGTTAATAATAATAATGGTGGTATTTGTTAAGCACTTACTATGTGCCAAGCACTGTTCTAAGCTCTAGGGTAGATGCAAGGTGATCAGATTGTCCCATGTGGGGCTCAGTCTTCATTCCCATTTTACAGATGAGGGAACTGAGGCCCAGAGAAGTGAAGCGACTTACCCAATGTCACACAGCAGACAAGTGGTAGAGCTCAGATTAGAACCCACGACCTCTGACTCCCAAGCCTGGGCTCTTTCCACTGAGCCACACTGCTTCTCTAATGTCATGCTTCTATAAATATGTGTGCCTCTTTTAAAAGACCAACGTGAATTTCTCCTTCTCACAACTACAGCTTAACATTCATTCCTTCAATTGTATTTATTGAGCACTTACTGCATGCAGAGCACTGTACTAAGTGCTTGGGAAGTACAACTTGGCAACATATAGAGATGGTCCCTACCCAACAACGGGCTCACAGTCTAGAAGGGGGAGACAGACAACAAAACAAAACATCACTCGCATTTATTGAGCTCTTGCTCTGTGCAGAACACCTAACTAAGCACTTTGGAGAGAATACATTATAATAGAGTTTGTAGATATGATTCCTCCCTACAAGGAACTTGCAATCTAGTGGAGGAGACAGACATTTAAACAAATTTGATAAGGGGAGAGCAGAGCACAAGGATAAGTACATCTTCTCTAAGCTCACTGTGGGCAGGGAACCTGTTTACCAACTCTGTTATATTATCCTTCCCCAAGCACTTAGTACACTGTTGTGTATACAGTAAGTGCTCAAGAAATATAATTGATTGAGGTACATAAGCGCTGTAGGGCTGGGGGTGGAGTATTAAAATGCTTAAGGTGTACATAATAATGATTGCATTTATTAAGCGCTTACTATGTGCAAAGCATTGTTCTAAGCGCTGGGGGATACAAGGTGATCAGGTTGTCCCACGGGGCCTCACAGTCTTAATCCCAATTTTACAGATGAGGTAACTGAAGCTCAGAGAAGTTGTGACTTGCCCAAAGTCACACAGCTGACAAGTGGCAGAGCTGGGATTTGAACCCATGACCTCTGACTCCAAAGCCCGCACTCTTTCCACTGAGCCACGCTGCTTCTCTAAGTACATATGAGAAGCAGCATGGCTTAATCAGAAGAACATGGGTTTGGGCATCAGAAGCTGTGGGTTCTAATCCTGACTCGGCCACTTGTTTTTGTGGAGTGGGTAGTTGTGCGTGGCTTACTGGAAAGAGCACAGGCTTGGGAGTCAGAGGTCATGGGTTCTAATCCCGGCTCCGCCACCTGTCTGCTGTGTGAGCTTGGGCAAGTCTCTTAACTTCTCTGAGCCTGTTACCTCATCTGTAGAATGGGGATTAAAACAGTGAGCCCCACATGGGACAACCTGATTACCTTGTATCTACCCCAGCACTTAGAACTGTGATTGGCACATAGTAAGTGCTTAACAAATACCATTATTATTAAGTGGATTGAGCTTTTTTTTTTTTAATAATGCAGGAAGCAGAGTGAAGTGATGCCTGGAGTGGTGAGAGATAGGAAACAAGGGAGGTCAGCGAGGGGCTGATGTATTAGTCCTCAAGGAAAATGCTTGGATCTCCATAGTAGCAGTTTGGATGACAAGGAAGGAGTGGATTTTTAAGATGCTGGGAAGGTAGAACTGATAAGATTTGATGGCACAATGATTATTTAGGTTGACTGTAAGACAGTGCTTTGCACACAGTAAGCACTCAATAAATGCAAATGAATGAATGGAAGGGATAAATCTTCTCTCCCTCCCCCTCCCCATTCAGGTTAAAATAGTTACCATCACCCAGGGTACTGGTCAGCTTGAACCCAGAGAAGGAAAAAAAAATAGTTATTTCCAAAAGTATTTCACGTCAGGGACCATATTTTTTACCTGAGTCGTATGCTTCCAAGTACATACAGAGAGCTGTCTTCACCAGACACCTAGAAAATAGTGTTGATAATGGTGACCAGTCATCTTATTTGGAAAGTAGAGGGGAAGAGAGCGATAGCATTATCTCTAGGAAACAGAGGCCCAGAGAGGTTAAGTGATTTCCCGAGGTCACACAGCCTCCCAGGGGCGGACTCAGAGAGAGAACTCCCCCTCACTACTTAGATTGTAACCCCTATGTGCGACAGGATCTGCGACCTACCTGATTAACTTACATCTACCTCAGAGCTTAGAACAATAATAATAATCTCCCCACCCTCAGGCCTGTGTTCTGTTTAATGGCCCACAGTAAGCGCTCAATAAATACGATTGAATGAATGAATCCCAACTCTTTTGCCTGGCTTCAAATCAGGAGAGGAGAGTTTAACAAACAGTGCCGCCCATTTTAAATCAACCCAGATCTTGTAATGACTATAGAAAGGCAAAGGGTATCTGGAGGGGGGAAAAAAAAGCTTTTCAAGAATATAATGTAAACTTCCATACAAAAGGGGATCCTGGGGTCTTCTGAAATTTTGTAATAAAATCATTGAAAAAAACTGATGACATCTAGAGTGGAAAAAATGAATCTGTAGTACTTGAGTGCCTAATTAAAGGCCAGGATTATGCTTTCCCTGAATAAGCTCTCAATTCCTCTTCCTCTACTCTCCTCTGCATCGCCTTAGCAGTTGGAGCATTTAACAAATACCACAGTTATTATTTGCACCCTTTATTCACCACTCCCTCAAACCCTCAGCATTTCTGTACGAATCTGTAATTTACATTAATGCCTTCTTCCCCTCCAAACTGCAAGCCCACTGTGGGCAGGGAACATGTCTACTATCTCCGTTATACTCTCCCCAGTGCTTATTACAGTGCTCTGCACAAAGTAAGCACTCAATAAATGCAATTGATTGACTGATTCTAAGCATTTGGAACAGGATAAGAGAGTTAATAGACAAGATTCCTGCCCTTGAGGTGCTTACTATCAGAAGGTTGAAGGTTGAAAGGAAAATAGACACATAATGGTCCTTTGTTAAATATTGAAAGAAATGGTTAAAGTGAATGAGAACCATCATTATAATAAAATTGTGGCATTGAGACCTGGGTTCTAATCCTGACTCTGACACTTTGCTGTGTGTCACTGGGCAAATTATTCCACTTCTTAAGGACTATGTTACCTCTTCTGTAACATGGAAATTTAGACTGAGTGCTCCATGTGGGAACGGACTGTTTCCAACCTGATTATTTTGTATCTAACCCCGTGTCTAGTACAGTGCCTGCCACATAGTAAACACTTTGCAGACACATAAAAATAATTGTAAAGCACATGCTAGTCGCCAAAGTGCCGTGCATAACAGTGGGTAGATACAGTACAACCAGATAGAGAAGCAGCATGGTGTAGTGGCTACAGCACTGTCTGAGTCAGAAGGTCATGAGTTCTAATCCTGGCTCTGCCACTTGTCTGCTGTGTGACCTTGGGCAAGTCACTTCACTTCTTTGGGCCTCAGTTACTTCATCTGGAAAATGGGGATTGAGACTGTGAGCCCCATGTGGGACTGGGATTGTGTCCTACCTGATTTGCTTGTACTAGAGAAGCAGCGTGGCTCAGTGGAAAGAGCATGGTCTTTGGAGTCAGAGGTCATGGGTTTGTATCCCGGCTCTGCCAATTGTCAGCTGTGTGACTTTGGGCAAGTCACTTAACTTCTCTGTGCCTCAGTTACCTCATCTGTAAAATGGGGATTAAGACTGAGCCCCCCCCCGTGGGACAACTTGATCACCTTGTAGCCTCCCCAGCACTTAGAACAGTGCTTTGCACATAGTAAGCGCTTAATAAATGCCATTATTATTATTGTCATTATTATTATTCAATCCAGTGCCCAGAACAGGGCCTGGCACAAAGTAAGCACTTAACAAATACCATTATTATTATTATTACTATTATTATTGTTATCAGAAACAGTCCCTACACAAGGTAGCTCACAGCCTAAGGGGAGGGAGAACAGAAGTTAATAATAATAATGATGGCATTTAAGCACTTACTATGTGCCAAGCACTGTTCTAAGAGCTGGGATAGATACAGGGTAATCAGGTTATCCCACGTGGGGCTCACAGTTTTTGTCCCCATTTTACAGATGAGGGAACTGAGGCACAGAGAAGTTGTGACCGGCTCAAAGTCACACAGCGGATGTGGCGGGGCCGGAATTAGAATACATAAACTCTGTCTCCCTATCCCCAACATAAAGATGAGGAAACTGAGACATGGAGAAGTGAAGTGACTTGCCCAGGGTCACCCAGCAGTCAGGTGACAGATTTGGGATTAGAATCCAGGTCTCCTATCTCCTGACCCTGTAGTCTTTCCAACAGGTCAGTCTCCTTATCATTGCTGATTCATCAGCCACAAATCAAAGGAACAGGCTTTACAAAACAAACAAAGCACTCTGGCACCTCTTTCCTCCTCCCCAGTGACACAGAAAGATACCGTTTCGAACAATCAAATGTAATTTGGGCCTGACTGCTATGACAGATGCCATAATTCATTTCTTTGACATTAATGATAGGGCCACAAGTCTTCCTGTACAAATCCAGTTCTCGCTCAAAATTGGCGGGTTGACGAATTCTTCAAAGAAAGCCATTGTCAGGCTAAGTATGGGCTGTGGGGATCGTTTCATTTTGGGTCTCTAAAGCTTTTCAGAAATCAGAAATAGCATGAGGAAGAAAAACCTATCATCACCGCTCCTGGGTTAAGCCAATAAAGGCGAGAGAGCCGCCAGCCCCGGGGTTTTGGGCGGCTGGCTTGAGACCTGGGGAAATGGGGCTGAAGAGAAGCGGTGTGGCCTAGTGGAAAGAGCATGGGCCTGGGAATTAAAGGACCTGTGTTCTATTCCTGGCTCAGTCAATTGCCTGCTGGGTGACCTTGGGCAAGTCACTTCACTTCTCCATGTCTCAGTTTCCTCATCTTTATGTTGGGGATAGGGAGACAGAGTTTATGTATTCTAATTCCGGCTCAGTTCTCCCATCTGCAAAATGGGGATTCAATGCCTATTCTCCCTACTTAGACTGTGAGCTCCATTGAGATCCGATTATCTTTTAGCTACCCCAGCACTTAGGACCAAGCTTGGAACATAGAAAACACTAAAATGCCACAATTGTTAAGAGGGTGAGTGCACCCATTTAATCAAAAATATTTATTGGGTGCCTTCTCTAGGCAGAGAAGCAGCGTGGCTCGGTGGAAAGAGCCCGGGCTTTGCAGTCAGAGGTCATGGGTTCGAATCCCGACTCCACCACATGTCTGCTGTGTGACCTTGGGCAAGTCAACCTCTTGAGCCTCAGTTCCCTCATCTGTAAAATGGGGATTAAGACTGTGAGCCCCACGTGGGACAACTTGATCACCTTGTATCCTCCCCCAGCGCTTAGAACAGTGCTCTGCACATAGTAAGCGCTTAACATGCCATTATTATTCTTATTATTATTATTTCTGATCATCTTTTGGGGACTTCTGTAGGTGATGAGTCTGAAGCCGGCCATTAGGTCTGCCCTTGCAAACTAGACAAGTTGGGCAGCCTAGGAGTGGGGATTCAGAGACCCTCCTGGCCAGGTTGAGAAGGAGTGTGGCTCAGTGGATAGAGCCCGGGCCTCAGAGTCAGAAAGACCTGGGTTCTAATCTTGGTTCTGCCACATGTCTGCGATGTGACCTTGGGCAAGTCACTCTGTGACCCAGTTACTTCATCTGTAAAATGGGGGTAAGAGCGTGAGCTTCCTATGGGACAGGGACTGTGTCCAACCTGAATAATCTGTGTCTACCCCAGTGCTTAGAACAGTGATTGGCACATAGTAAGTGCTTAGAGAAGCAGTGTGGCTCAGTGGAAAGAGCCCGGGCTTTGGAGTCAGAGGTCATGGGTTCAAACCCCGGCTCTGCCAATTGTCGGCTGTGTGACTTTGGGCAAGTCTCTTAACTTCTCTGGGCCTCAGTTCCCTCATCTGTAAAATGGGGATTAAGACTGTGAGCCCCCCGTGGGACAACCTGATCACCTTGTAACCTCCCCAGCACTTAGAACAGTGCTTTGCACATAGTAAGCGCTTAATAAATACCATTATTATTATTATTAGCAAGTACTGGTCCTTCTGACTCCTGGGCCTAGTCATTCATTCAATCATATTTATTGAGCGCTTACTGTGTGCAGAACACTGTACTAAGTGCTTGAGAAGTTCAAGTTGGCAACATATTCATTCAATCGTATTTATTGAGCCCTTACTGTGTGCAGAGCACTGTACTAAGCGCTTGGGAAGTACTAGTTGGCAACATATAGAGACAGTCCGTACCCAACAGCGGGCTTACTGTCTAGTCTAGAAGGGGGAGACAGACAACAAGACAGAACATATTAACAAAATAAAATAAATAGAATAAATATATACAAATAAAATAAAGTAACAGTAAGTGCTCAACAAATACGATTCTGTGATTGTTTTTTCAATCAGAAGGAGTTAATAAGAGATTGCTTTGTGCTGAGCACTGTACTACTAATAATAACAATGGCATTTGTTAAGCGCTTACTATGTGCAAAGCACTGTTCTAAGCGCTGGGGGCGGGGGTACAAGATAATCAGGTTGTCCCACATGGGGCTCACAGTCTTAATCTCCATTTTACAGGTGGGGGTAACTGAGGCACAGAGAAGTTGAGTGACTTGCCCAAAGTCACACAGCTGACAAGTGGTAGAGCGGGGATTAGAACCCATAAACTCTGACTCCCAAGCCCGGGCTCTTTCCACTGAGCCACGCTGCTTCTCTAAGTACTTGGGAGATTGTAAGAATAATAATAGAGGTTTTTAAGTGCTTACTAAGAACTGACTATGGGCTAAGTGCTAGGGTATTTGAAATAGTAGTAATAACAGTATTTATTAAGTTTACTGCATGCACATCCTACAGACAATTGCTCTCCCCCCTTCAAAGTCTTATTCATTCAGTTGTATTTATTGAGTGCTTACTTTGTGCAGAACACTGTACTAAGCGCTTGAAAAGGCATCTCCTCCAAGAGGGCTTCCCTGACCAAACTATTTCCTCTTCTCCCACTCCCTTCTCTGTCACTCTTGAGCTTGAACCAGCTCCCTTTATTCACCAAAGAGCACGGGCTTGGGAGTCGGAGGTCATGAGTTCAAATCCCTGCTCTACCAATTGTCAGTGTTGTGACCTTAGGCAAGTCAGTTAAGTTCTCTGTGCCTTGGTTACCTCATCTGTAAAATGGGGATTAAGACTGTGAGCCCTGCCTTGGACAACCTGATCACCTTCTAACCTCCTCAACACTTAGAACAGTGCTTTGTACATAATAAGTGCTTAACAAATGCTATTATTATTATTATTATGTGCAGATCCATGATTTATATTAATTCCTGTTTCCCCCCCTAGACTATAAGGACACTGTGGGCAGGAAACATATTAATGTCTTTCTCCCCTGTTCTAGACTGTAGGCTCACTGTGGGCAGGGAATGTGTCTATTATATTGTACTCTCCCAAGTGCTTAGTGCAGTGTTCTGCACACAGTAAGCACTTAATACACACAATTGAATGAATTTCTACCTACTCTGCTATACTGTCCCTTCCCTAGTGCTCTGCATGCTGTAAGTGCTCAATAAATACAATTTACTGATGGATTGCACGACGCTGGGAGAGAATACACAGATATAAGATAATTAGGACAGGCACAGCCCCAGTCCCCTCTAGCTTACTTTCTGAGCAGAAATTGAGGCAGTTGCCAAGACAGGTGAGGATTCTCCATTGAAAATAATTACTTAAACTTGATTTTTCCTCCAGTCTAAACTTACTTTTCATTGGTGGCTCAGTGGAAAGAGCACAGGCTTTGGAGCCAGAGGTCATGGGTTCGAATCCCTGCTCCGCCACATGTCTGCTGTGTGACCTAGGTCAAGTCACTTAACTTCTCTGAGCGTCAGTTACTGCATCTGTACAATGGGGATTAAGACTGTGAGCCCCACGTGGGACAACTTGATCATCTTGTATCCCCCCCGGCGCTTAGAACAGTGCTCTGCACAAAGTAAGCGCTTAACAAATGCCATTATTATTATTATTATTATTAATATTATTATTGGCCCATGAGCCAGCCTCCTGAAGAAGTGGGGATCATCTTCTCTCACAAACCACCCCCACAAAAAACAGCTGTCTCTCTTTCCAATGAGGTACTGGAAACTTTAACTGTAATGAACTCTCCCAAGCACTTAGTACAGTGCTGCATACAATCAGTACTCCATGAATGCCACTTACTGATTGAGATTATTAGCTGGATGGTGATTTTTTTTTTTTTGACTTTTCCATTTTTGGAAAATGTTCCAAACTGTTCCCCCTTGGCAGAGTTATCATTACACTCCCCTCCCTCATCCTGTTTCTAGTTCCTATGACAAACTTTCTCCCCTCTTCCTGTCTGACCTCAGAACCACAAAACGAACTGGGGAAGAGTCTTTGGAGGGCAAAGCAATTTGTCAAGGCTTAGAGAAAACAAATCCACCTTATCTTTAAGAAACAGCCCAATCTACCCTGAACAAACACTTTGGTGGCTTGTTGGAGGAATAAGTACAAAGTCCTGCAATTTTTCTTTGTTGTTATTTAATTTAAATGGCATAGTCTATATATATATATATATTTTTTTTTATTTTTTATTTTTTTTTTTTTGGTCCTGTCTCCTCTCTCCCCTCCACCTCTATCCCCTGTAGGCATTGTCAGGTGAAACTGATGAAATGTCAAGATTTTCTTTCTATCTCCAGTCTTTGAGATATAAAGTCAACTTCAAATTCAATCATATTTATTGAGCACCTACTGTGTGCAGAGCACTGTACTAAGAGCTTGGGAAGTACAAGTCGACAACATATAGAGACGGTCCACCCAACAATGGACTCACAGTCTAGAAGGGGGAGACAGACAACAAAACAAGTAGACAGGTGTCAATACCATCTGAATAAATAGAATTATAGCTATATACACACCATTAATAAAATAGAGTAATAAATATGTACAAATATACACAAGTGCTGCGGGGAGGAGACAGAAATCCTCCCTATCCTCTTGCAGCAAGAGAAACAACACATTGTAGTAGAGAGAGTCTGGGCCTCAGGGTCAGAAGGTCATGGGTTCTAATCCCACCTCCGCCACTTGTCTGCTATGTGACCTTGGGCAAGTCACTTCTCTGTACTTCAGTTCCCTCATCTGTAAAATGGGGATTGAAACTCTGAGTTCCACGTGGGACAGGAACTGTATCCAATACGACTTGATGGTATCGACCTCAGCTCTTAGTACAGTGAGCCTAGACTGTGAGCCCGCTGTTGGGTAGGGACCGTCTCTATATGTTGCCAACTTGTACTTCCCAAGCACTTAGTACAGTGCTCTGCACACAGTAAGCGCTCAATAAATACAGTTGAATGAATGAATACAGTGCCTGGCGCAAGCACTTAACAAATACCATAATAATTATTATTATTATTAGATATGATAATCAGGCTGGACATAGTCCCTGTCCCTTATAGGGCTCATAGTTCAAGAGGGAAGGAGAACAAGCATTTCATCCCCATTTCGTAGGTGAAGAAACTGAGGCCCAGAGAAATGACTTTCAGGGGATCTCCCTCAGGATTAGAACTTGGGTCTCTTCACTCCCAATTTCTGGGCTCTTTCTATTAGGCCACTCTTCTTCTCTTAGGAAGGCTTCTAAAGCTGTTTCTCAGGCACTCTCCCTTGCCTCCACGCTTTGCCGAAACCAGAACACACCTCAGTGTTCGTGGGTGTTGAGTAGATGGGCACCCTTTATTCTCCTCTCCCTCAAACCCACGGCACGCATGTACAAAACAATAAATTAGTCGATTGTATTTATTGAGCACTTAAAGTGTGCAGAGCACTGAACTAAGCACTCCACACTGTACTATTTAGTGCTTACTATGTGTAAAAACATAGCCTGAGCCCCGGGGGCAGATACTAAGATAAATTGAGCATGGTTCCTGTCCCATGTAGAGCCTACGGGAGTTAGGACGGACAGGTAACTTAAACCTATTTCACAGATGAGGAAACAGAGGTCCACAGAGTTTAAGGGGCTTGTCCCAGGTTAAACAGAAAAACTGCAGTGGAGCTAGGATTCAAACCTGGGTTTGGAGACATCCAGATTCCATGGTCTTTCCACTAATCCGTGAAGCCTCCTCTCTGTCAAAAAGCATAGCAAGGGTTGGGGAGGAGGGAGACATCCCGTCAACACCTGAGAGCTTGTTGTTGCTCTGTGGAGCAGCGAGGAGACAATGCAGTTCATTCAGCATTCACCAAAACCTATTCTACAAGAACATCACTTCTCTGGGCCTCAGTTACCTCATCTGTAAAATGGGAATTAAGGCTACATGCCTGGCACATAGTGAGTGCTTAACAAATACCATTTAACCAATCATAAATTCAGCCAACATCATGGCTCTCGGGAACATGCTTGAAGACAAAGCGTTCCAGACAAACTTCCACCTAATAAGAGGGAGGTAGACTCATCATTAGTTACCAACCTCTACCCTCCACTGTCAAATGGTTTATTCTCCCCCTTATTTGCAAGCATCAGCTAACTACCAGTCCCTTACTATTCTGCTGCTCAGGATATGATTAATGAGATCACTGTTTGTGCTCCTTGGAAAGAAAAGGTCGTTTTAATCTAAAAGTCACTGAAACACACCTGAGTCTTCAAATAAATATGGGGACAATTGTTATAAATGGTAAATATGCATTAAGCTGAAATTAGAGATGAACTTAAGTGGGAAGAATATAATTGATTTCTCCGTGTTACTATCCTCTTGAAAATGCAATCACAACACTGTCTTCATTTTACATTTGTATTCAGAGTGCTGTATTCCATTGGCCTTAATATTATACTCACGGTTTTACCGAAGCAATTTTAATAGCCAGTTTCTATATGAGGGTGAAAAACGTTTGGAATCAAGTTTCCTTTCTCCAATAAAGTTGATTTAAAGTGGCTATCAAAAATTGCTGAAGATTTGCCGAGACTTTATAATTAAAAGGTTGTAAAAATGTGTATGATGTTTGTATGTTTAGGGATTTTAAACATCTGAGGAGAAATATTTCTAAATGCATTTTCTTAAAAAGGTATTGTTCTGCATGATGTGTAGTGGTTATTGGAATTGTGCTGTTACTGCAGTGATTCATTTGGTTGTGATGACAGGAACTGTGTCCAACCCAATTTGCTTGTATCCACTCCTGCGCTTAGTACAGTGTCTGGCACCTAGTAAACACTCAACAAATACTAAGGAAGCAGCATGGCATAGTGGTAATAGCACAGGCTTGGGAGTTGGAGGTCATGGGTTCTAATCCCAGCACCGCCACTGATCAGCTGTGTGACTTGGAGCAAGTCACTTAACTTCTCTGTGCCTGTTACCTCATCTGGAAAGTGGGGATTAAGACTGTGAGCCCCACATGGGACAACCTGATTACCTTGTATCTACCCCAACACTTAGAACAGTGCTTGGCACATAGTAAGCGCTTAACAAATGCCATCATTATTATTAAATACTATAATTACTGTTAGCATGCTCTTGGCACATCACCTAGACTATAAACTCGCTGTTGGCAAGAAACAGGTCTAGCAACTCTTTTTTTTCTTGTATTCTCCCAAGCACTTACACACAGTAAGCACTCAATAAATAGGATCGATTGACCAATTGATCACCTCCAGGGCACGAGGGCCCGCTCTGTCTAGGAGCCTTTGATCCGTTAGCAAATTTGAGAGGGAATGCAGGTGTGCCTGAATCTCTGGATTCTGTACTAGAGGAGTTCCAAGAATGACACAAAGTAATTTCTCCATCTCCCAGACTGAATTCTCAGAGCAGATTCATCCTTGAGTGGTGAACACTTTCAGGGTCATTGAGAGTTGATGCACAGTGTGTTAAGTAGAGCTGCTAACGAAGAGAATAGCCTGAATCAGTGTGCTGTAACTGACAGACTTAGAGAATACCATAATAGCATACTCTGAACTATGTTTTGACAGACTGGGAAACGTTCTGAAAAGCTGCGTGCTAAGTGATTGCCTCAAAGCATTAAGCACCATTTTCGCTTCAGGTCTGGCCACTCGCACCATCTTATTGGGTTTTCCATTTCTCGTCTTTATTTTCTTGCCTAAAGAGAGAGAGGTTTAACTTGTACCCTTTTACACCACAGTCAGAGGGCTCTTTGGTGCAAAAAAAAAAAAATGATTACTAGGTGCTTATGTGCCAAACACTGTACAAAGCACTGCATTCTATACAAAAGAATCAGGTCAGATCAATCGTACCTTTAATCCCCTCCCTCTGACCCTTCCACCCCTAATAATAATAATAATAATAATAATAATAATAATAATAGTAGTAATAATGATATTTGTTAAGCACTTAGTATTTGCCAAGCACTGCACTAAGTACAGGGGTGGATACAAGCCAATTGGGTTGGACACAGACCCTGTCACACATGGGGCTCGCAGTCTTCATTCTCATTTTATAGATGAGGGAACTGAGGCCCAGAGAAGTGAAGTGATTTACCCAAGGTCACACAGCAGACAAGTGGCAGAGTCGGCATTAGCACCCGTGTCCTTCTGACTGCCTCGAATTCCTCAACACCAACTCTCTCCTCAGCCCCTTCCAATCTGGCTTCCATCCCCTACATTCCACGGAAACTGCCCTCTCAAAGGTCACCAATGACCTCCTGCTTGCCAAATCCAACGGCTCCTAGTCTATCCTAATCCTCCTCGACCTCTCAGCTGCCTTCGACACTGTGGACCACCCCCTTCTCCTCAACACGCTACCCAACCTTGGCTTCACAGACTCTGTCCTCTCCTGGTTCTCCTCTTATCTCTCCGGTGGTTCATTCTCAGTCTCCTTTGCAGGCTTCTCCTCCCCCTCCCATCCCCTTACTGTAGGGTTTCCTCAAGGGTCAGTGCTTGGTCCCCTTCTGTTCTCTACACTCACTCCCTTGGTGAACTCATTTGCTCCTATGGCTTCAACTATCATCTCTTTGCTGATGACACCCAAATCTACACCTCTGCCCCTGCTCTCTCTCCCTCCCTTCAGGCTTGGGTCTCCTCCTGCCTCCAGGACATCTCCATCTGGATGTATGCCTGCCATCTAAAAATCAGTATGTCCAACACTGAACTCCTTATCTTCCCTCCCAAACCCTGCCCTCTCCCTGACTTTCCCGTTAATGTAGACAGCACTACCATCCTTCCCGTCTCAAAGCCCGCAAACGTGGTGTCATCCTCAACTCAGCTCTCTCATTCACCCCTCACATCCAAGCTGTCACCAAAACCTGCCGGTCTCACCTCTGCAACATTACCAAGATCAACCCTTTCCTCTCCATCCAAACCACTACCTTGGTGGTTCAATCTCTCATTCTATCCCGACTGGATTACTGCATCAGCCTCCTCTCTGATCTCCCATCCTCCTGTCTCTCCCCACTTCAGTCTATACTTCATGCTGCTGCCTGGATCATCTTTGTGCAGAAACGCTCTGGGCATGTTACTCCTATCCTCAAAAATCTCCAGTGGCTACCAGTCAACCTACGCATCAAGCAAAAACTCCTCACTCTCAGCTTCAAGGCTGTCCATCCCCTCGCCCCTTCCTACCTCACCTCCCTTCTCTCCTTCTCCAGCCCAGCCCGCACCCTCAGCTCCTCTGCCGCTAAACTCCTCACTGTGCCTCATTCTTGCCTGTCCCGCCGTCGACCCCCCGCCCATGTCCTCCCCCTGGCCTGGAATGCCCTCCCTCCACACATCCGCCAAGCTAGCTCTCTTCCTCCCTTCAAAGCCCTACTGAGAGCTCACCTCCTCCAGGAGGCCTTCCCACACTGAGCCCCCTTTCTCCTCACCCCCTTCCCATCCCCCTGCCCTACTTCCTTCCCCACACAGCACCTGTATATATGTTTGTACAGATTTATTACTCTATTTTACTTGTACATATTTACTATTCTATTTATTTTGTCAATGATGTGCATCTAGCTTTACTTCTATTTATTCTGATGACTTGACACCTGACCACATGTTTTGTTTTGTTGTCTGTCTCCCCCTTCTAGACTGTGAGCCCGTTGTTAGGTAGGGACCATCTCTATATGTTCCCAACTTGTACTTCCCAAGTGCTTAGTCCAGTGCTCAGCACACAGTAAGTGCTCAATAAATATGATTGAATGAATGAATAAATGAATTCCCAGGTCCGTGCTCTGTCCACTAGGCCAGGTTGCTTCCCATCCCTCCTCATCCTCTTCCTCACAGGCTGGCCTTTCTCAGATCACTCCCATCCTCCCTCTCCCCATCATCCTATCCCAGCATGGACCCTTTTCCTCCTCCTCTGCACTGGGCCCTACCAGCTCACCCTCATTAATAATAATTATGGTATTAAGTGCTTACTATGTGCCAAGCACTGTTCTTTCAACCCCTTCTTGCCCCTCCCCACTGTCCCCACCCCATATACTCTCCCCTCAGCCAATATGGCCTGTGGACACCCCGCCCCCTGCCCC
Source organism: Tachyglossus aculeatus (assembly GCF_015852505.1). Classification (NCBI taxonomy): domain Eukaryota; kingdom Metazoa; phylum Chordata; class Mammalia; order Monotremata; family Tachyglossidae; genus Tachyglossus; species Tachyglossus aculeatus. The sequence goes on from NC_052067.1 coordinate 6,028,727, forward strand.
ACAGCTCCATCATGGCTTGAGGCTTCCTGGCCTTGTGAGCACCATGGTGATATGAAGCAGTGCAGCCTAATGGATAGAGCCTGGGACTGGGAGTCAGAAAGACCTGGGTTTTAATCCTGCCTCTGCCACTTGTCTGCTGTGTGACCCTGGGCAAGTCTTCACTTCTGTGGGCCTCAGTTACCTCATCAGAAGCATCTTGGCTGGGTGGAAAGAGCCCGGGCTTTAGAGTCAGAGGTCATGGGTTCAAATCCTGGCTCCACCAATTGTCAGCTGTGTGACTTTGGGCAAGTCACTTAACTTCTCTGGGCCTCAGTTACCTCATCTGTAAAATGGGGGATGAAGACTGTGAGCCCCACATAGGACAATCTGTTCACCTTGCATCCTCCCCAGTGTTTAGAACAGTGCTGTGCACATAAGTAAGCACTTAAGAAATACCATCATTATTATTAAGATCACATCTCCTCCAAGAGTCCTTCCCCAATTAAGCCCTCTTTCCCCGGCTCCTTCTCCCTTCTGGATCGTCTGTGCACTTAGATCTATGACCTTTGGTGGTTGATATTTGCCCACCCTCAACCCCACAGCACTTAAGTACATGTCTTTCAACTACATATTATGAATTATTTATATTCATGACTGCCTCCCTCTCTAGACTGTAAGCTCGTTATAGGCAGGGAACGTGTCTGCCAACTCTTGTATCGTACTTTCTTAAGCACTTAGTACAGTGCACTGCACATAGTAAGTGTTCATTAAATAATAAAAATAATGATGGTATTTATAAGCACTTACTATGTGCAAAGCACTCTTTTAATCACTGGGGAGGTTACAAGGTGATCAGGTTGTCCCACGGGGGCTCATAGTTTTAATCCCCATTTTACAGATGAGGTAACCGAGCCACAGAGAAATTGTGACATGCCCAAAGTCACACAGCTGACAGTTGGCAGAGCTCGGATTTGAACCCCTGACCTCTGACTCCAAAGCCCATGCTTTTTCCACTGAGAAACACTGCTTCTCTACCATCAATTGATTGAACAGTATAGAGAATAATAATCGTGTATTCAATATTTGATTTTTTAATTTTATTATATTAGAATTTTCCATTACATAAAGGAGAAAATCTAGGTGGAGAAAAATTAAAGTTACATGGGGGATGTGACAGAACCGGGATTTAGAATGCAGGTCTCCTGAATCCCGGGCCCCTGCGGCTTCATCCTAGTATGTGGAAAAAAATGAAAGCAAAGTATTTTTAAAGGGTTCTATATTTTTTAACATCATTTCCTAAAAATGTTACAGCAAGCTCCAAATTGGGGCCACAAACTCCAGAGAGCCGCCAGCACCCAGAAGGAAAATAAATATTCAAAACGTGAAAGAATAACACCCTTCTACTTGAGTGGTTGATTTAAAGTCATAAATTCTAGTCCGCTGACAATAAACGGCCATCTGGTTCAAATTCTTTTATCAAATTCGAGAGAGAATCTGGCGTTCTGGAAAGTGAGACTAATAAACTGATTTGAGCCAAAGGTCGTGGCAAGTTTTTACATGTGCTGCAGAACTCTCTCTTTGGTTTTAAAACACTCCAGAGGCCAGCACAGAGGCTTGTTTCAGCAGACGGCTCTGATCCTGCTCACATATGTAAGAGATTTTTCGGATCCACAGATTAGCACAGGGTAATATTCTCATCCTCTAGACTGTAAACTCACATGCAGGGAACACGTCCTCTAATTCTCTTGTACTCTCCCAAGCACTTAGAACAGTGTTCCACACGTATTAAGCGATCAATAAATACCACTGATGGTTTGATCTCTCTGGCTGCTCATTCTCAGTCTTTCACAGGTTCCTCCTCTGCCTCCCACCCCCTAAATGTGGGGGTCCCTCGAAGTTAGGTGCTGTGTCCCCTTCTATTCTCCATCTATACCCACTCCCTTGGAGAACTCATTTACTCACCTGGCTTCAACTGTCAACCAAGAAGATTGTTCCCAAGCCCCCATCTTTAGCCCTGATCTCTCTCCCGTCTCACATTTCCACCTGCATTCAAGACATCCTCTACTTAGACATCCCGCCAACTCCTCCAATTTAACATATCGAACCAGAACTCCTTATCTTTCCACTCAAACCCTGTTTTTTCTAGCTCACCTTGATGTTACCGTAAACTTCAAACAAAGCTAAAATCGGCCCTTTCCTCTCCATTAAAACTGCTACCATGTTAAGCAGAGCTCTTATCCTATCCCACCTTGATTACTGTATCGGCCTCCTGACCTATCTCCCTGCTTCTGTTTCTCCCTACTCCAGTCCATATTTTGCTTTTTTTATGGTATGTGTTAAGCGCTTAATATGTGTCAGTCTGTAATAGCTGGGGTAGATAAAAGCTAACCAGGTTAGACACAGTCCATAACCCATGTGGGGCTCACAGTATTAATCCCCATTTTACAGATGAGGTAACTGAGCCACAGGAAAAGTAACTTGCCTAAGGTCACACAGCAGACAAGTCATGGAGGTAAGATTAGAACCCAGGTCCTTCTGACTCCTAGGCCTGGGCACTGTCAATGAGGCCACGTTGTTTCTCACTTTGATGCCTTGATCATTTTCCTATAAAACTGTTCAGTCCTTGTTTCTCCACTCCCCAAGAACCTCTAGTAGCTAACCATTGGAGAAGCAGCATGGCTCAGTGGAAAGAGCCCGGGCTTTGGAGTCAGAGGGCTAGGGGTTCAAATCCCGGCTCCACCAATTGTCAGCTGTGTGACTTTGGGCAAGTCACTTAACTTCTCTGGGCCTCAGTTACCTCATATGTAAAATGGGGATTAACTGAGCCCCCCGTGGGACAAACTGATCTCCTTGTAACCTCCCTAGTGCTTAGAACAGTGCTTTGCACATAGTAAGCACTTAATAAATGCCATTATTATTATTATTATCATCTACCTCCACATCAATCAGAAACTCCTTGCCATCGGCTTTAAAGCACTCATTCATCTTGCTTCCTGCCTCTGGCTTGAGACACCCTCCTTCCTCACATTTGACAGACTCTACCCTCCTCAAACCTTCTTAAAAACACATCTCGTCCAAGATGTCTTCCCCGATTAAGCCCTCATTTCCTTTTCTCCCACTCCCATTTGCATCACCCTTGAATTTGCACCCATTATTCACTCCTCCCTCAGCCCCACACTACTTATATACATAGCCATAATTTATTTACTTCTATTAATGTCTATCTCCCCCTCCTCTGTAAGTTTGCTGTGGGCAGGGAACATGTCTACCAATTCTGTTGTTTTGTACTTTGCACACTAAGCGCTTGATAAATATGATTGAAAAGAATGCTTAGTACAGTGGTCTACATGCAGTAAACTCTCAAGAAATAAAATTGATTGAGCGATTGATTCTTCTTACATATGCCAGTAAACTATCCCAGTGTGGAAACGCTCCAGGAGACATTTTTTTCAGGTGACGCTGTAACCGATGAAGCCACATATCCTAAGGGAAAGAGCCTGGGAGTCAAAGGACACACTGGCTTGTTGTGTGACCTTGGGCAAGTCACCTCACTACTCTGTGCCTCAGTTTCCTCACTAGTCAAATTGAGGTTCAATAATAGTTTTTCGCAGTTGGACCGCGAATCTCTGGTGGGACAGGGACTGCTTGGTACATAGTAAGTGCTTAAATACCATAGTTATTATTCATAATATAGCTTACTGGAGGATTGAGCTTTAGGCTAGAGGTGCTCATAATTCCCAGAGAAGGAGGAAAATGTTTTCCCATGCACAGGGTCCATCTGTCAGTGGGTGTTCCTTTACCTCCAGAGTGTTGGAAATATCAGTGAGAAAAGTTTGGCATTTAGGTCATTCTGTTGATTCAAGGAGCTTATCACACGTCTTACAGGCACTGACAGGTTTTCCTCCGAGCTCCGTGAGAAACTTCTCCCAGTGAACCCATGGAAGCAACTTTTCCTAATGGAAAGAGCTCAGGCCTGGGAGTCAGAAGAACCTGGGTTCTAATTCTTGCTCCACCACTTGTCTGCTGTGTGCCCTTAGGCAAGACACTTCACTTTTCTGTGCCTCAATTACCTCATCTGTAAAATGGGGATTAAGACTGTGAGCCCTAAGTGGGACAGGAACTGCATCTACCCTGATTAGCTTGTACTTCCCGCAACAAGTAGAAGAGTGCCTGGCACATAGTAAGCACTTAACAAACACCACAGTAGTTATTATTATTATTATTAGACCATCAGCTCCTTGTGGGCAGGTAACATGCCTATCAGGTCTGTTGTACGATACCAAGCACTTAGTACAGTGCTCCTCTCTGCTCAATAAATACGATTCGTCTAATCAATCTTTGCATTCCCTGATTATGTCAGCGTAAAACCCACTCTGGGTACATATATTTATAAGCTTATCCTTAATACCTATGGAGATGATCATTTTACATTAATTTACATTTATTTTTGCTTCTTTTTATTCTTCCAAACTACAGCTAATAATGTTTTTCTGTGTCTTTCAACTCATTTATCGCTACCTGTCTTCCCCAGTAGATCATAAACTTCCTGAAGGGAGGGAAAGTGTCATTTATCTTGATCGTGATCTACCAAGTGCATGGCTCGGCATACAGTAGTTAATAAATGCTGTTGAATGAATGAAATTTCTGTCTTTGAAATCCAGAGATATATCAATTGGTCTTCCAGGACTTCAGAATCATTTTGATAATTACAAGCACGTCTAATTGTTGTCCATCTGCTGCCCAAGGACCCAAAACAGAATGCAGAGACACACTCTAAATTCTAGTAATAATAATTAATAATTACAATCCATGTTAAGCACTTTGTGCAAGTACCGTTCTAATCACTGGGGTAGGTACAAGATAATCAGGTTCCACTCCATCCCTGTCCTACATAATTGTAATATTTGTTAAGTGCTTACTATGTGCCAGACACTGTACTTCGCACTGGGGTGGATACAAGCAAATCAGGTTGGACACAGTCCCTATCCCACGAGGGACTCTGTCTCAATCCACATTTTAGAGATGAGGTAACTGAGGCAAAGAGAAGTGAAGTGACTTGTCCAAGGTCACACAAGACAAGTGGCAGAGCTGGGATTAGAACGCACGTTCTCTGGCCCCCAGGCCCTTGTCCTTTCCATTAGGCCTTGATGCTTTGTTAGTAATAGTAACAATATGTGTCAAGCACTTACTATGTACAGAGCACTCTTCTAAGATCATAGAAAGAATACACAATTGGAAATTAGAAACAGTCTCTGTCCCTTGGGTGTTGGAGTCTCACAAATGGAAAACTCTACAGCCGCAAGACTGAGGTGGGAGAGTAGGTTGTGTCCTCTCGACAATCTCTCCTTTGACTGTGCTTTCACACCTTTTCACTGTCCTCCCTCTCTCCCTCCTTCCCTTCCTTCTCTCCCTCTCTCCTCCTCTCTCCCACCCCTCAAATCATCCTGGGAACCAGATTCAATTTTAAGCATTTTAGTCATGATTCATCCTTTGAACAAAATAATGTTACCATTTATTCAAACTGCTGAATTAGGATGAAAGAACAGTTTAGGAATAGGGAAATTGGTGACGCTATCACTTAGATCTGTGTGTTTACAAAAGCTCATTGTCTTGTCTACACTCCAGAAAACAAACGGAGTCAAAAATATTTCTCGGCCACTTTCAGAATTTCAGACGGCTTTGTTGTGCGACTCATTCACCTGGGTCTGTGTTACTTTGATGCACTACATTTTCTTGATGATATTTAATAATTTTTACTGCCTTTACTCAGTAACTGTACAAGATGTTCACCATGGGGTTGGTAGCAAAATGTTGGAGCTGTTTTGGAAGAAGCTAAGCCCTGTCAATAGAGAGCAAAAAGGTGTTTGCTGAATGCCATTGGTTTGTACTACAAGTGTGTGAAAATGTCTGGTCCTTTTCCATAAAAAAATGTAGTGATTTTCTTAGAGCAGAGAAAGAAACAAAAGCAGCGTCAACCATTATGGGTAGCAAAAGTTATAATGCAGCAAGGGGCAAACTGTATGCCTGCAAATGAAGGAAGAGATTCCTGGTGACCACTGTGATTTATCATCCAAACCCCCTCCACCCTGATAAAAATAAAAATCTCACTGTAAGGATCATCATCTTTGAACCCTTTTCACCCTGGTAAATATATCCTGGAAAGAGAAAGATAAAACAGACTAGCAGGAGGATTGAGAGGGAAAATGTGCCCTTTTGTGGTTTATTTTAGCCGCTGAATAGATGAAACCGCGACTCTTCTCTTCTAGTCAGTGCAGAAGGGAAACGGGAGAGAAAATAAAAGATCAAACCAAACATTATTACAGAATCCTCAAACACAATGTGAAAAGCAGGCAGATGGAGGGAAGGACCCTGCCCGCTTCGGGATCAATCTCCTGAATCCCAAATGAGTTGTTAGTCATGAGAGCCTTCCATTAAGGGATTACACAGGAATTTGAAACTAGGTGTTGGGGTTCAGTGAAGAACTGTGATATCGATTAAATGCTGACTATGAACCAAGCACCTTGCTCAGAGCCAGAGGGGATACGAGCTAATCAGGTCAACAAAAAGTTGAATTCATTTCTCCCCACTCCTCAAAAACCCCCAGTGACTGCCCACCCACCTCCACAGCAAACAGAAGCTCACCAGCTATTAATAATAATAATAATAATAATAATGGCATTTAAGTGCTTAGTATGTGCAAAGCACTGTTCTAAGTGCTGGGGAGGATACAAAGTAATCAGGTTGTCCCACTTGGGGCTCACAGTCTTAATCCCCATTTTACAGATGAGGTAACTAAGGCCCAGAGAAGTTAAGTGACTTGCCCAAAGTCACACAGCTGACAATTGGCAGAGCTGGGATTTGAACCCTTGACCTCCGACTTCAAAGCCCAGGCTCTTTCCAATGAGCCATGCTGCTTCTCTATTGGGACATGCTTCTCCAATGTGGCTCAGTGGAAAGAGCATGGGCTTTGGAGTCAGAGGTCCTGGGTTCAAACTCCAGCTCTGCCAATTGTCAGCAGTGTGACTTTGGGCAAGTCACTTTACTTCTCTGTGCCTCAGTTACCTCATTTGGAAAATGGGGATTAAGACTGTGAGCCCCCCGTGGGACCACCTGATCACCTTGTAACCTCCCCAGCTCTTAGAACAGTGCTTTGCACATAGTAAGCGCTTAATAAATGGCATTATTATTATTATTATTCTCCTAGTGCTATATGGTGAGAGTACTATGAATGTTAATGCCCAGTTTAATTACTACACTTTCACTAGAAGACAACACACTTCCTTTAAGTCTCTCTGACTAGATTGTATGCACTTTGAGAATGGGATAATGCCTGCTAATTCCACTGTGCTCTCCCAAGTCCTTAGTAATAATAATAATGGTATTGTTAAGCACTAAGTGCCAAGCACCGTTCTAAGCCCTAGTGTTGATGCAAAGTAATCAGGTTGTCCCACCTGGGGTGCTCAGTCTTCATCCCCATTTTACAGATGAGGTAACTGAGGTACAGAAAAGTGAAGTGACTTGCCCAAAGTCACACATCTGCCAAGTGGCGGAGCCAGGATTAGAACCTACGACCTCTGACTCCCAAGCCCGGGCTCTTTCCACTAGGCCACGCAGCTTCTCATAAGTAAGTGCTCGATAAGTACTCTGATTATCAATCAATGGTATTTATTGAGGGCTTATTATGTGGAGAGCACTGTACTAATCACTTATCCTGACTGATTTAAGCAAAAAACGTTCAGTCGATGTTGCCTGAACCTCCAGTGGTTGCCCATCCACCTCGGTAGCAAACAGAAACTCGTCCCCATTGGCTTTAAAGCGCTCAATCACCTCGCCTACCCTTGTCAAGCCACTTAACTTTTCTGTGCCTCAGTTACCTCATCTGTAAAATGGGGATTAAGACTGTGAGCTCCACATGGGACAACCTGATTATCTTGTATCTACTCCAGCGCTTAGAACACTGCTTGGAACATAGCGCTTACCAAATACCACAATAATTATTATTATTACCTCATCTCACTGCTCTCCTACTACAGCCCAGCCTGCAAACTCTGCTCCTCTAATTCCAATCCACTTCCTGTACCCCAATCTGGAACAGCCCCTCTCTCCCATATCTGACAGACGATTACTCTCCCCACCTTCAAAGCCTTATTGAAGGCCCAGCTTCTCCAAGATTAGGTCCTAACTTACTCTTCTCCCACTCCTTTCTGCGTCACCCTTGCACTTGGATTTGCGCACTTTATTTCCCCCTCCCTCAACCTTACAGCACTTACGTGCTTAATTGTAATTCATTTATACCAATGTCTGCCTTCCCCTTTAGACTGTTAGCTCGGTGTGGGCAGGGAATGTCTACCAGCTCTGTTACAGGGTAATCTCCCAAGTGCTTAGTACAGTGCTCTGTGTACAGTAAACACTCAATAAATATTATTGACTGAGTATTCATTTCCCATTTTAGTTGGCATTGATTAATGTCATCAATGTGGCATAGATAATGCAAGAAGAATAAATTAAAGGCCCTTTTTTTTACAGAATAGGAATGTGAAAGGTAGTGTTAAATGTTTACATGTGTGCAAAAAACATTGAACAGACTTTTCATTATCAGTTCATCCTTTCATTGCTGTTTGATTATGTAACTTCATTATGCTTTTAAGCTTCTGGAGGGCAGGGATCTTTATTTATAAGGTATTTAAGTGCTTACTATGTGTCAGGCATTGTACTAAGCACCAGGGTAGATACAAACTAATCAGGGTGGACATATGGGATTCACAGTCTTAGTCCCCATTTTACAGATGCGGTAACCCAGGTACAGAGAGGTTAAGTGACACGCCCGAGGTCACACAGCAGACAAGCGACGGAGCCTGGATTAGAACCCGGGCCTTCACTCTAGGCCAGGCTCTTTCTTGGTCTATTAATTCTTTTGTTCTTTAGGCTCATAATATACTGTGACTTTTTAATATAGTTATATCATTTTGGTTTTTCAAGAACTTGGGAATGCATTAGTTTTCCTTACACTACTTTATAAGGGAACATCTACTTTGGTAATCTTTGATAATAACAGCCCAAGACCACTGCTTGGGGATAGAGAGTACAAGGAACCAAACTAGAAACTTGGAATCCAATTCATTTGCTCTCTTTGCTCTCATGGATGGGTATTCCTCCACCACGGGCGCCCACAAAACCTAGGTATGAATCCTTATGTTAATCCTAACCAATAATCACGGACTCTGTTAAGCATTTATTATGTGTCCAGCACTATACTAAACGCTGGATTAGATGCAAGCTAATCAGGTCCCACGTGGGACCCATAACCTAAGAAGGAGATTAGATTGTGAGACCTAAGTGGGACATGGATTCTGTCTGACCTGATTATCTTGTATCTTTTCATTCATTCAATCATATGTATAGGAGTGCTTACTGTGTGCGAAGCACTGTACTAAGCTCATGGGACGGTGCAATGGAGCAATAAACACATTCGCATGTGTAATGACATGTGTCGTGGCAAAAGAGGGTACTGGTTCATGCCACAAACCCCAGATTTGAGTCTTCTCATTTGGGTCTTCATGACCCAGGCACTGAGAAGAGTAATTACAAAGAAGCAGCAGCATGGAGAAGTAGCATGTCTCAACGGAAAGAGCCCGGGTGTTGGAGTCAGAGGTCATGGGTTCAAATCCCTGCTCTGCCAACTGTCGGCTGTGTGACTTTGGGCAAGTAACTTAACTTCTCTGTGCCTCAGTTCCCTCATCTGTAAAATGGGGATTGAGATTGTGAGCCCCCCATGGGACAACCTGATCACCTTGTAACCTCCCCAGCGCTTAGAACAGTGCTTTGCACATAGTAAGCACTTAATAAATGCTATTATTATTATTATTATTGTTCGCAACATGCAGCTTAGCTCCATGGAAAGAGCCCGGGCTTTGGAGCCAGGGGTCATGGGTTCGAATCCCACTCTGCCAATTGTCAGCTGTGTGATTTTGGGCAAGTCACTTAACTTCTCTGTGCTTCAGTTTCCTCATCTGTAAAATGGGGATTGATACTGTGAGCCCCCTGTGGGATAACCTGATCACCCTGTAACCTCCCCAGCGCTTAGAACAGTGCTTTGTACATAGTAAGTACTTAATAAATGCCATTATTATTATTATTAATGGCAAGAGAACGGGTTTGGGAGTCGGAGGATGTGGGTTCTAATCCTGGCTCCACCACTTGTCTGCTGTGTGACCTTGGGCAAGTCACTTCACTTCTCTGTGCCTCAGTTAACTCATCTATAAAATGGGGATTAAGACTGTGAGCCCCACGTGGTACAACTTGATTACCTTGTATCTATCTAATCCAGCCCTTAGAGCAGTGCTTGGCACATAGTAAGCACATAACAAATACCATTATTATTATTATTATTCTTTGCCCACAATGAGGTTATAATCTACAGGGGGAGACTGACATCTTCCCCAATGCTTCCCAGAGAAGCAGATTAAGACTGTGAGCCTCCTGTGGGACAACCTGATTACCTTGTTACCTCCCCAGCACTTAGAACAGTGCTTTGCACATAGTAAGCACTTAATAAAGGCCATTATTATTATTATTATAACAGTGCATGGCACAATAGGCACTTAAATGCCACAATCATCATTATGAGAAGCACTTATATTTGGCTGCTTTCCTCTCCAGTAATTTATTTTAGTGTCCGTATCTTTGTCAAAGCAATTTTAAAAAAGAGTCACAATAGCACAATGCTCTTTCTTTCATAGCACCATTTCCAGGAAAAATCCTCGTATATTGATGTGATCTGTGCTGATTCTGTAAAGAATAAGCTGCTTTTTTTTCCCAATCTGACCTCTTATAACGTCCTAGAGGAGAAAATAATGGATTGGGTCAGTCATCTAAATGGAAACCTGACGGCAAAGGAGGGTCCTCTGCATGTTTTAGGGGACCCTCAGGAATTCTGCTGTGCAGAGCCTCATAAAAAGCAGTTGCCACCATAGGGTGTGCAATTTGCTTCTTGATTACAGGTTAAATGTTGTTCCGTAAAAGGAACAGGCTGCGGGACAGTTAACATAATTACCCTTAAGTATTGGGGTTTGGCATTTGGAAACTAAAATGCTGGGAAGAGCCTATAAAATGATTGCAAAGTATCTTGGGAAATGGAAAGTGTTCTACATAAAGGGTCACTAGAAATGAAGATCTTTTGATAACCTGAGAAGAGGAAGTCTATTCTTGAGAAAGAAATGTTCATCTTCTCCTCTGGGTCAAAGGAGACCATTTAATCCCTTCAAGGATGCAATTTACTATTTTTTTTTAAATGGCATTTTCTAAATGCTTACTCTGCACCAGGTACTGTACTAAGTGTTGGAGTAGATACACGAAAATCAGGTTGGGGACAGTCCATTTTCCACATGGGGCTCACAGTCTTAAACCCCATTTTATAGATGTCAGTGAAACTGAGTCAAGAACCAGAGCACTGTACTAAGTGCTTGGGAGAGAAAAATAAAATAAACAGACACGTTCCCTGCCCACAAGGATGAGCTTGAAGTCTAGAGACAGTAGTCCCCCCCCAAAAAAAGAAATAGTGGCATTTGTTAAGTGCTTACTAATGCACTTAGGTACTTCCCTCCTCCTTCCTCTCCACAATACTTAGGTGTCTATCTTTAAACTCTGTAGAGCCCCCTTATCTGCAACATATTTTACTGTTGGTGTCCCCCTCTGGTTTGTAAACTCCTTGAGGGAAGAGATTATGTCTACTAAATCTATTATAGTCTCTCAAATGCTTCCCGCTTTGCATGAATTAAGCACTCAACAAATACTATTGACTGGTGGATATAAGGAGCAACAGAATTGCACCAGGGACATGAGGACATTCAAAGGCTGTCCAGGTTTGGCTTGCGAATCTCTTTTCACTCCATAGCATTGAAAAAACAGAAGTTACTTAATTGTTATTCTAGAACATATTCTATATTCTTACATAATCTGTTTTCTTTCTTTTCTGGGACCTGGAATATTCTGTTTGTCAAATCTTGGGGACAGTGGGGAGGGAGGAGGAAGATGGAGTGTTGTGATCATTCTTTTTTTTATGGTATTTGTTTAGTGCTTATTATGTGCCAGGCACTGTATTAAGCTCTGGGGTAGATACAAGCTAATCAGGTTGGTACTCTCCCAAACTCTCAGTATAATGTCGTCACAGATTAAGGCTCAATAAATACAATTGACTGATTGGACCCAATCCACGTCCCATATGGGGCTCACAGTCTTAATCCCCATTTTCCAGATGGGTTAACTGAGGCACCGAGAAGTGAAATGATTTTTCTGAGGTCACCCAGGAAACAAGTGGCAGAGTTAGGATTAAAACTCAGGTCTTTCTCATTCCCGGTCTGGTGCTCTATCCATTAGGCAACGCTGCTCCTTATTATGACCGAAGCCTTTTACAGTTGAAAAAATAAGCATCTCAGCAACCATTCAGTCAAGGAAATGAGTTAACGAGTCGGAAATTCCACTTGGCTCTAGTCAGGGATGAAATTAGTATCAGTCATACGTAAACCCATCAGTAAAAATGTCAATCAATCAAAAATGCCCCCTGATGAGATGGCTCCATTACTACCTTGTTATCTGAAAAACCTATCCAGCCTCTCCTATGAATTAATCAAATATCATATTGAGGCTCTTACGAGCAGGTTCAAACACGCATGTCTCTTCTGCTTCCTAGGACATGCCTTCAGGAGCCAAGGCAGAGTAGCAGGGCTCAGTGGAAAGAGCATGGGCTTGGGAGTCTGAGGTCATGGGTTCTAATACTGACTCCGCCGCTTATCAACTGTGTGACTTTGGGCAAGTCACCTAACTTCTCTGTGCCTCAGTTACCTCTTCTGGAAAATGGGGTTGAAGAGTGTGAAGAGTGTGAGCCCCATGTGGGATAACCTGATTACCTTATATCTCCCCCAGTGCTTAGAACAGTGCTTGACACATAGTGAGAGCTTAAATACCAAAATTATTTTTATTATTATTATTGTTACTTCAAATATGACTGTATATATGTTTGTACATATTTATTACTCTATTTTACTTGTACATATCTATTCTATTTATTTTATTTTGTTAGTATGTTTGGTTTTGTTCTCTGTCTCCCCCTTTTAGACTGTGAGCCCACTGCTGGGTAGGGACTGTCTCTATATGTTACCAACTTGTACTTCCCAACCGCTTAGTACAGTGCTCTGCACACAGTAAGCGCTCAATAAATACGATTGATGATGATGATGATGATATGACTGAATATGACCGGTCAGTCTAGTCTCCCCCTTCTAAACTGTGAGCCCACTGTTGGGTAGGGACCATCTCTGTATGTTGCCAACTTGTACTTCTCAAGCGCTTAGTACAGTGCTCTGCACACAGTAAGCGCTCAATAAATACGATTGAATGAAAATAAAAATACTGGATACTAACCCCTTAGACTGTAAGCTTGTTATGGGCAGTGAATGTTTCCACTAATCCTGCTGCATTGTACTCTCCCAAGCACTTAGGATAGACCCTCTAGAACAGAAGCTCGTTGTGGGCAGGGAATGTGTCCATTATATTGTACTCTCCCAGGCACTTAGTACAGTGCTCTGCACACACAGTAAGGGCTCAACTCATTCAATCGTATTTATTGAGCACTTACTGTGTGCAGAGCACTGTACTAAGTGCTTGGGAACTACAAGTTGGCAACATAAAGAGACGGTTCCTACCCAACAACGGGCTCATAGTCTCGATAAACACAGTTGATTGACTGACTACTCTGCACATAATAAGCACTCATTAAATGCCAGTGACTGATTGGCACTCATTAAATGCCAATGACTGATTGGAAAAGAAGGCATTTAGTACTGCATTATTATCACAAACCAGCTGAAAAATCAGAATCTTTTAGTGTCTATCTTCAGTCTTAGATTGTAAGCTTCTCGAGGGCAGAGAATGTGTCGACATGTCTCGTATACCTCCCAATTGCTCAGTCCAGTACAGTGCTTAATGAGGAATATATTATTATTATTAATAATAATCATTACTATTATTATTTTTGTGAAGTACTTACTATGTGCCAGGCACTGTAGTGGATACAGGCAAATCGGGTTGACCACAGCCCCTGTCCCATGTGGGGCTCACTGTCTCCATCCCCATTTTACAGATGAGGGAACTGAGGCACAGAGAAGTAAAGTGACTCCCCAAAGTCACACAGCAGACAAGTGGTGGAGCCGGGATAATAATAATAATAATAATAATTATGATGGCATTTGTTAAGCCCTTACTATGTGCCAAGCACTGTTTTAAGCATTGGGGTAGATACAAGGTTATCAGATTGTCCCATGTGGGACACACAGTCCTAATCCCTATTTTACAGATGAGGTAACTGTGATACAGGGAAGTTAATTGACTTGCCCAAGGTGACACAACAGACAAGTGGCAGAGTCAGGATTAGAACCCATGACCTTTGAATCCCAGGTCTTTCCTCTATCCACTAGCCCATGATGCTTCTCAGTTTGTAAGTTTCTCAGACTGTAAACTCTTACAGGGTGGAGATCATCCCTACAAACTATTGTACCTGCCCCCCAATGCTTAGTATTGTGCACAGAGTAAGCACTCAATAAATACTATTTACTGATTGAGGATACCAGAATTTTCTCAAAACTGTGTGCTATTTCTCAGACTTGGGAACCCATCAGGCATCCATCTTCTAGACTGTGAGCCCACTGTTGGGTAGGGACCGTCTTTATATGTTGCCAACTTGTACTTCCCAAGCGCTTAGTACAGTGCTCTGCACACAATAAGCGCTCAATAAATACGATTGAATGAATGAATCAGGCACTGGCAAGAGACTATGCCAACAGGAATTCCTCGATTAGAGAACCTAAGGAAGTTATTTGGACTAAAGTACCAGATTTTAATTAGCATCTGAAATACATCCATCTAGTCCAAAGTGTGGGAAACTGCAGATTCTGATAGAGTCAAGATAATTATAGTCAATGGGAAGGGCATAACTACCAGTATTGAGATGCCAAGGGTTGGGGAAAAGTATGAACAGATGAAAGACCTGAAGAGTAAATCAATTTAAGGGGATCAAGGTGCTTGAAAGAGGAGTGGGACAGAGTAATTATCTATGAGACAAATAGAACAATTACTACTTCTGGAGTTCAGGATGGAATAGGGGGCCTGGAAACCAGATTGGAAGATTGAAGATCTTAAGTGGTGATCCATAGCAGGGCTCGGCTTGAGACGAAATGGATTTATCTTGCCTCTTTCTCCTGCACCTGAAAGGGCAACGAGACATACCTCTTCCCACTTTCAAAGCCTTATTGAAAGCCCATCTCCTCCAAGAGGCCTTCCTTAACTAAGTCGTCCGATACTCTTCTCCCACTCCCTCCTGCGTCGCCCTGGCTTACTCCCTTTATTCATCCCTCACCCCAGCCCCACGCCACTTCTGTATATCTCACTCTCGTGTCTGATTCATAGCAACCCCAGTGCTTAGTTAAGCAATTAGTACACTGCTCTGCACACAGTAAGCTCTCAATAAATGCGATTGAATGAACCCCAGGATACATCTTCTCCAGAACTTTCCATCCTTTACCGTAATCTGCAGCCCCGCCAACGACTCTTTCTTCATCATTGTCGTGGTCTCCAGCCATCTAGCTTCTGGTCTGCCCACTCTGCGTCTTACTGGCATGTGTATCCGTAGACTTTTCGTGGTTGAAAGATATGGAAGTGGTTTACTATCACCTTCGTCTGTGCGGTAGAAACTTAAATCTCTGCCGTTATCTTTGATTAACATTTTGATAATAATAGTGATGGTATTTGTTAAGTGCTTACTATGCGCCAAGCACTGTTCTAAGTGCTTGATCATCTGCCCTTGACTCTTTCCCGTATCTCTGCTGCCCAGCACAGGTGAATCAAATTTGTTGGCTGTTTCAGCATAGACCTTTCCATTATGAGTAACCCTGATGAGAAAATATCTCTCAATGGCATAGCTCTAAGTTTTGTTGGCATATGCAAACTCTCCTGCAGTGATAATTTGTCATTTACATTAATGTCTGTCTTCTGCCCTAGATTGTAACCTTGTTGTAGGCCGGGAGCCCATTGTTGCGTAGGGGCCGTCTCTATATGTTGCTAACTTGTATTTCCCAAGCACTTAGTACAGTGCTCTGCACACAGTAAGCGCTCAATAAATATGATCGAATGAATAAATTGATGTGTCTATTGTTCTGTTGTACTCTCCCAAGTGCTTAGTACAGTACTTGCACATAGCAAGAGGTTTTGAAATGTCGCAGTTATTGGAACAAGCATTCTATAAATACAATTTATTGACTGATTGGTTAGTATTCTCTGCTTTAAGTAGAGATTAAGAAAGTCTTGAAGCTCACAGATTTGGATAAAATATCAAAATCTGCAAGCTCCAAGAAACCCGATTCAGAAGCATGTGGGATAAAATCTCTCCACCTCTAAAATGGTTGGTTTCCTGGACTGTGACATACTTCTTAATCAGCATGGCCTATCTGAAAGAAGTCAGGACTAAGAATCGGAAGACCTGGGTTCTAATTCCAAATCCACCGCTTGCTGGTTGTGTGAATTTGGGCAAGTCACTTCACTTCTCTGTGCCTCAGTTTCCTGCTCTGTAAAATGGGGATTAAACATCCGTTCTCCTTCCCCATTAGACTGCGAGCCCCTTGAAGGACAGGGACTGTGTCCAACCTCATTATTGCATATACACCACAGTGCTTAGTACGGTGCTTGGCATATAGTAAGTGCTAAATAAATAAAACAATCATCATTATTTCTGGAAATAGCAAGGAAAGATATAGTTTGTATTGTTTAAATTTGCCCAGAACTCCTGTATCCAGAATTCTCCTATTCCTTAAGGACCATGATTTTGTTTAATTGACTGTAGCTGATCTGTGCCTCGTTCTCGCCTGTCCCGCCATTGACCCCCGGCCCACGTCCTTCCCCTGGCCTGGAATGCCCTCCCTCCACACATCCACCAAACTAGCTCTCTTCCTCCCTTCAAATCCCTACTGAGAGCTCACCTCCTCCAGGAGGCCTTCCCAGATTGAGCTCCCTTTTTTCCTCTCCTCCTCCCCATAGCACTTGTATATATTTGTACAGATTTGTTACTCTGTTTATTTTACCTGTACATATTTACTACTCTGTTTTGTTAACGATGTGCATATAGCTGTAATTCTATTCATTCTGACAATTTTGACACCTGCCTACGTGTTTCGTTTTGTTGACTCTCCCCCTTCTAGACTGTGAGCCTGTTGTTAGGTAGGGACCGTGTACTTCCCAAACGCTTAGTACAGTGCTCTGCACACAGAAAGCACTCAATAAATATGATTGAATGATGAATTGGCAATAGCCTATTTCAGTTGCAGAATGCTGCAGGCATAGTCAGCTCTGTCATCTGTCAGAAAAGAGTTCACCCATATCTGAGTTCTCTCTATCCTGGGCTCAGTAAATTAAGTTCAAGGGCTTTCCTGACATTTACTACTTTATCCTGTTAATAAAAAAAAAACTCAGTTCTTTTGAGATCCTCTCCATACCACTGCCAGTGTTCTAAGGGACATATTCACTGACCCCTTTGAAAACAGGAGTGACTTGAGGAGAAAGAATAACAAACATAATAATTACAAATAATTAAAAATGATAACAAACATAATGAGCATAATAATGTGCATAATTAGAACTGTGGCACAGAGAGAGATTGTTTGAATTTTTATTTTGGATCTGCAAGTATCTCCGGCATCATAATCATTCACGGGGAAGTGGATGGCTGGAATATTCTGAGAACCATCTTTCACACTGGGAAAGATTCATGATAAATGGCAGAGAGAGAGAATGGCCATATTTAGAAGCTCTTCAAAGCACTGGAATTTGGAAAAGAAGAAAATTGAAATGACTGGCTTTATTATTATTAAGTGCTGTCAAGCCATTTCTGATTCATAGTGATTCCATAGATATACTTTCTCCAGAACATCCTGTCCTCTGCCATAATCCACAACCTTTCTAACGGGTCTTCCGTTATCGTTGTTATGGTCTCCATCCATCTAGTTGCTGGTCTGCCTCTTTCACATTTTCCCTGGAATTTTCCTAGCATTACTGTCTACTCCAGAGAATTAGTCCTCCTGATTATGTGTCCAAAATATGCCAATCTAGATTGGATTTAGACTTAATCAAAATAATCTGTGACAGAAACAGAAATTCCTTACCACAGGCTGTACAGTCTCTACCCTCATTCATTCAATCGTATTTATTGAGCGCTTACTGTGTGCAGAGCACTGTACTAAGCTCTTGGGAAGTACAAGTTGGGCTTAAGAGAAGCAGCATGGCTCAATGGAAAGAGCCCGGGCTTTGGAGTCAGAGGTCATGAGTTCAAACCCCAGCTCAGCCAATTGTCAGCTGTGTGACTTTGGGCAAGTTACTTAACTTCTCTGTGCCTCAGTTCCCTCATCTGTAAAATGGGCATGACAACCGTGAGCCCCCCATGGGACAACCTGATCACCCTGTAACCTCCTGAGTGCTTAGAACAGTGCTTTGCACATAGTAAGTGCTTAATAAATGCTATTATTATTATTACAAGTTGGCAACATATAGGGATGGTCCCTACCCAACAATGGGCTCACAATCTAGAAGGGGGAGACAGACAACAAAACAAAACATGTGGACAGGTGTCAAGTCAGAACAAATAGAATTAAAGCTAAATGCCAGCTAGTTACCCTCGCTAACTCTGAAATCCCTCTACCTGACCAAAACCTCCTCACCTGCCTTCTCTCTCCCTCACACCTCCTCCCCACAAATCTGATACCCAGAGACCGTCAGAGCCCTCCAATCCTTTGATTCCAATTGATTTTCTCAAGTCAGCATGCCCCATCTAGCTTCCACACACAAGCTACCTTCCCTCGATGACCAAATTGACTCCTTCAACCACCACCCTCTTTACTGAACTCTTCACTTGCTCCCCTGTACCTTCATCGATCTTATACCATTTAATGCACAGCCCTGGATCACCTCCACAGCCCACCTCCTTCGTTCTTCTGCACAAACCGCAGAGCGCTGCAGGTGGAAATCTAAATATCAGACCGACTTTATCCACTTCGAGTTTATCCTCGCGTGCTTCAACTCTGCCCTCTCCTCTTCCTGGCTAAATTATTTCTCTATCTTCATTAACATGCATGCCCATTGCTCTCTCCAGTTATTCAAGATGTTTAATTCCCTCCTAAATCCCCTGTTTCCCCTGCCTTTCCCATCTGATGTCCCTATTGACCTGGTACCCTACTTCACTGAGAAAATTGAAAGTATAGGTATGATTCTCCCTGCTCTTCTCCATCTGCACATCCAGCCCCATCCCTTTGTACTTTATCAAAACCCTTGCCCCCTCTCTTCTTCCTTCCCGGACCACCATCTTCAACCATCCACTCTCCAGTGGCTTCTTCTTCTCTGCTTTCACACATGCCCACATTCATTCATTCAATTGTATTTCTTGAGCGCTTACTGTGTGCAGAGCACTGTACTAAGTGGTTGGGAAGTACAAGTAGGCAACATATAGAGACAGTCCCTACCCAGCAACGGGCTCACAGTCTAGAAAGGGGAGACAGACAACAAAACAAAACATGTGGACAGGTGTCAAGTCCTATCCTAAAAAAAAACCCCACCTTCTTGACCCCAGGTCTCCCTCCCCTTTATAAATACCACTGAATGACAGAAAAGTTGTGACCTGCCTAAAGTCACCTAGCAGGCAAGTGGAAGAACTGTTTACTAGAACCCAGGCATCCTGATTCCCTCTTTCCTGCTCTATCCATTAGGCGACACTGTCTCTCCCATTTCAGTGACGCTTGAGGTTTTATTTATGTATTTATTTTTTGATGTGTTCATATTTCCCCAGCTCTCGCTTAGCTGGTCATCCATCACAAGAACAGATTCTCCTCCAGGGATTTAGGAGCACGTGTGAATTATGCACTCCTTCCAAGTATTAGAGGGCCAACAAGCAGGAAATCTGGAGGCCTGTTTACAGTGGGAACCTCAGTGTGGCATATAATCCCATCTAACTCTTTGTTATGTCCTCGTAATTTTACCTTGTTTATTGTTTCAGTCCTGATTGTTTTAAACATCTCTGCTTCTACACCTGACATGTGGTAGAGTGGTTTAGAAATCGTCCTGTGACAAACGCCTGAAAACACGGGCATAAACCGATCAATCACTGGTATTTATTGAGTGCTTATTGTGTGTAGAACACTGTTCTAAGCACTTGGGAGAGTACAAACTCTCTGTGCAGATGATTCCCAAATCTACATATTTAGTCCCAAGATCTCTCCCTCTCTGAAGTCTTGCATCTCCTCCTGACTTCCAGATATCTCTACTTGGACGTCTTGCCACCCCCTCAAATTTATGTCCAAAACAGGGCGCCTTAAATTCCCCCAACCCTAGCCCCGTCCTCCCCTTGACTGTCCCATCACTGTAGACAGCATCCCATCATCCCTGTCGCAAAAAGCCCCTGACCTTGACGTTATCCTCAAGTCATCTCTTTCATTCAACCTACATATTCAATCTGTCACCAAATCCAGTTGGTTCTACTTTCACAACAGCACTGACATCTTGCCTTTTCCCCTCCATCCAAACTGCTACCACGTTAATCTTCTAGACTGTGAGCCTGCTGTTGGGTTGGGACCGTCTCTATATGTTGCCAACTTGTACTTCCCAAGAGCTTAGTATGGTGCTCTGCACACAGTAAGCGCTCAAATATGATTGAATGAATGAATAATCCCAGCATTTATCCTATTCCATCTTGATTACTCCATCAGCCTCCTTGCTGACCTGCCTGCCTCCTGTCTGTCCCCACTCCAGTCCATACTTCACTCTGCTGCCCGGATCATTTTTTACAGGAAGGTTCAGTCCGTGTTTCCCGACTCCTCAAGAACCTCCAGTGGTTGCCCGTCCACCTCCACAGTAAACAAAAACTCCTCACCATTGGTTTTAAAGCAGTCAATCGCCGTGCCCCCTCCTACCTCACCTCTCTGCTCTCCCACAACAACCCAGTCGGCTCACTCTTGTCTTCTCATGCCAACCTACTCACTGTACCTCAATCTCATCTATTTCGCAGCTGACCAGTCCCCCGCATCCTGCCTCTGGCCTGGAATGCCCTCCCTCTTCATATCTGACAAATGATCAGTACCTCCACCTTCAAAACCTTAATAAAAACACATTTCCTGCCAGAGGCCTTCCCTAACTCCTCATTTCCTCTTCTCCCACTCCCTTCTGTCCCCCTTTCATTTGGATTTGCAACCTTTATTCACCCCTCCCTCAGCCCCAAAGCACTTACATACATTTCTTCAATTTCTTTATATATGTCTCCCCCTCAAGACTTTAAGCTCACTGTGGGCTGGGATCAAAGATACATTCTCTGCCCACAATGAGTTTATAGTCTTGGAGTCAGAGATCGTGAGTTCTAATGCCGCACTTGTCAGCTGTGTGATTTTGGGCAAGTCACTTAACTTCTCTGTACTTCAGTTACCCCATCTGTAATATGGGGATGAAGACTGAGCACCCCATGTGGGACAACCTGATTACCTTGTATCTCCCCCAGCGCTTAGAACAATGTTTGGCACACAGCGCTTAACAAATGCCATTATTATTATTATTTTCTTTTTAATAGTATTTGTTTAAGTGCTGGGGGAGACACAAGATATTCAGGTCGAACACAGTCCCTCTCCCGCATTTCATTCAATCGTATTTATTGAGCGCTTACTGTGTGCAGAGCACTGTACTAAGCGCTTACATTCTTAATCCCATTTTGCAGGCGAGGTAACTGAGGCCCAGAAAAGTGAAGTGACTTTCCCAAGGTCACACAGCAGACAAGTGACAGAGCCTAGATTAGAATCCAGGTCCTCTGACTCACAGGTCTGGGCTCTGTTAGAGAAGCAGCGTGGCTCAATGGAAAGAGCCCGGGCTTGGGAGTCAGAGGTCATGGGTTCTAATCCTGGCTCCACCACTTGTCAACTGTGTGACTTTGGGCAAGTCACTTCAGTCCTCTGTGCCTCAGTGACCTCATCTGTTAAATGGGGCTGAAGACTGTGAGCCCCACGTGGGACAACCTGATCACCTCATATCCTCCCCAGCGTTTAGAACAGTGCTTTGCACATAGTAAGTGCTTAACAAATGCCATAATAATAATAATTAATTATCTACTAGGTCACGCTGACCCAGTCTAGAGGCAATCTAGAGGCAAGGCACAAAGTTGTTGCCCTCAGCTATATTTGCAGTCTAATGGAGACTGACAGAAATATTTTCCTGTGAGGGTGGAAGAAAAAAAATAGGATTTGCAGATGGTAGAATAAATACATCTACTACCTGCAATTTCCCGATGAGCCTCAATAAGCCAAAATTTATCTGTTTGCTATCTCTATTCTGTTTACATAAAACTGGAAATGAAATGCAACATTGGGCTGGGTTTGGGTATTTTCAGCAGGTGGCTTCATTTCAATGAAAGGCTTTATTGTGATTCCTTAAGTGGGAAATGACAGCATACAAACAAATGCTGAAAACGGGTGTTGAGTGATTTTTACTTCTGATCCACTAGCATGCTTTTAGGGAAGATCTGTTTTACACCAAACAAATCTGTTCTTTTGTTAAATTTCAGTTCCTTGTGACACTGTACTCCATTGGGTTCACTGGATTTTCATGAATCATTTTTGGTATGAGAATGAGAACTCCTCTTCTGCATGGGAATAGGGCACGGGCCTGGGTTCTAATCCCAGTTCTGCCACTTGTCTGCTGTGTGACCTTGGGCAAGTCACCTCACTTCTCTGAGTCTGTTACCGTGGCTCGGTGGAAAGAGCACGGGCTTTGGAGTCAGAAGTCAGGGGTTCAAATCCCGTCTCCGCCAGTTGTCAGCTGTGTGACTTTGGTCAAGTCACTTCACTTCTCTGTGCCTCAGTGACCTCATCTGTAAATGGGGATAAAGACTGTGAGCCCCCCATGGGACAACCTGATCACCTTGTAACCTCTCCAGCACTTAGAACAGTGCTTTGCACATAGCAAGCACTTAATAAATGCCATTATTATTATTATTATTATCTGTAAAATGGAAATTTAGAGTGTGAGCCCCATATGATCCCCCTCTACACGGTGAACTCCTTGTGGGCAGGAATGAGTCTTGTTTGTTGTTATACTGTACTCTCCCAAGCTCTTAGTATAATGATTTGCACACAATAAGCACTGGATTGAATGAATGATAAGGGAATGTGTCCAACCCGATTTGCTTGTATCCACCCCACGACGTAGTGCAATGCCTGGCACATGGTAAGTGCTTAACCAATGCCACAATTATTATTATTATTATTATCATTACCTCTCCTTACCCCCCATTCTTTGCTGTTTCAGATGGATGGATGGGAGATCAGTTTCTACCAAGTATTTTCCATGTGAGGTCACTTAGGCGACATCTCTCAAAACTCCATTGCGCGGGGATAGGCCTTCTGATCGTTGTTCTTGAGAATAGACTGATGGACGTTTACTATATGAAGAAACGTGTGGCCTAGTAGAGAGAGCACGGGCTTGGGAGTCAGAGCACCTGGGTTCTAATCCCAGATCTGCTACTTGTCTGCTGTGTGACCTTGGGCAAGTCACTTCATTTCTCTGCATTTCAGTTACCTCGTTTGCTAAATGGGGATTAAGACCGTGAGCCCTATGTGGGACTGGGACTGTGTCCAACCAGGCTATCTTGTGTCTCTCTCAGCACTTAGTACGGTGCCTGATACCTAATAACATTGGGCAGGTAACTTAATTTACCTGTGCCTCAGTTTCCTCATTTATAAAATGGGGTTGAAGTACCTCACTCCTACTCAGACTGTGAGCTCTTTGTGGGACAGGGACCATGCCTGACCTAATTAACTTGTATCTACCCCGGGCTTAGAACAGTGCTTGACAAATAGTTAAATGCTTAACAAATATCATAAGAAAGCAAGTGCTTAATAAATGTCATTTAAAAAAGAGTTACTTATCTTCAGTCTGATTTATTGAGCACTTACTGTACTACTACTACTACTACTACTACTACTAATAATAATAATAATAATAATACTGATAATGATGGTATTTGTTAAGCAGTTACTATCTGCCAAGCACTGTTCTAAGTGCCAGGGGAGATACAAGGTAATTAGGTTGTCCCACTTGGGGCTCACAGTCTTAATCCCCATTTTACAGATGAGGTAACTGAGACACAGAGAAGTGACTTGCCCAAGGTCACACAGCTAAGTGGCGGGGGTGAGATTAGAACCTACTCTGTGCCTCATCTGTAAAATGGAGATTCAGTATCTGTTCTCCGTCCTGCTTAAACTGTGAGCTCCATGTGGGACAGGGACTATGTGTGACTTGATTTTATTCTTCCTACCCTAGTGCTTGGTGCAGTGCTTGGCACATATGTGTTGAACAATCACTATAAATATGATTATTCAGCAGTGTCACATTCTGCAATGAATCCTGCATTTAAAAAAAAATATGAAATATTGAACAGACTTTGTTTGCTAGGCCTCAGAGTTCCATAGCTGAAATGGGTAGGAAGTGTAAACTGATAAGACAGGATGATTCTTCCGAATGGCAACTTCTGAGAACCCTAGTCTCTTTCTGGCTCAGAGGGTTAGAAGAAACTGGTCGGTGGGTGGGTGGTCAGAAGATTGGGAGGATTAACGGAGACGGGGACTGTGGAAAGTAGTAGCTGAGGACCCCCGGATATTCCGATCCGGCTCTGAGAAATTAGGGAGAGTTTAATCCGAGTCTTGTCCATCAGTCAATTGTATTTATTGAGCACTTACCATGTATAGAGGACTGTACTTAACACTTGGGAGAGTATGCTATAACAATATAACACACATTCCCAGCCCGCAACGAGCTTACAGTCTAGATGAGGGGAGACAGACATGAATAGAAATGAATAAATTGCAGAATCCTGGCTTCTCCCTCTATCCTGCAAGCTCTCTGTGGATAGGGAGCGTATCTACTAAATCTATTTAATCGTACTCTCTCAAGCGCTTAATACACTGCTCTGCACACAGTAAGAGCTTAATAAATCTGATTGAATGAATGAATATCACTGATTGATTTTAATTTTAAGTCTACTCTAGGACTGTGAGCACTCTGGGTACTTCGTTATTATTGAAATGAAATGATTTTTATTCAAAGTAGTGATAAGTAATGATAATAATCACATCTTCCTGATATAGAAGCAGCATGATTCAGTGGAAAGAGCATGGGCTTTGGAGTCAGAGGTCAGGGGTTCAAATCCCGGCTCTGCCAATTGTCAGCTGTGTGACTTTGGGCAAGTCACTTAACTTCTCTGTGCCTCTGTTACCTCATCTGTAAAATGGGGATTAAGACTGTGAGCCCCCCGTGGGACAACCTGATCACCTTGTAACCTCCCCAGCGCTTAGAACAGTGCTTTGCACATAGTAAGCGCTTAATAAATGCCATTATTATTATTATTATTATTATTGTTACTGTGTGCTCAGCCTTCCTTCTATGGGACACTGACTATGGTCAGAGCACTGTGCTGCCTTCTTAGGAGGGTGAATAAAAGTAGAAAACCAAGATCCTACCACTGAGGAGATTTCAGTCTAACAGAGGAGACAGGCAGCTAGGCTAGCCCTTGTCTCGTTCAAAATTATGCTTCGAATAAATGCAAAATACCCAGCAGAAACATCTTCTCCTATTGAAAATGTTGCTGATGGAGATAACCCCGGATGGGATGGTTTCTTGATTACAGGAACTAGGAAGGGAAGGGAGTCGGTTGATAACCTTTTCAGCATGGAATATAATCTATTTTTTCACATTTCACTCTAGGACATATCTCCATGCTAGACAGGGCTTCCAAAGTAGAGGGCAGGGGGACAGTTTAACACATAAACCTCCACATAGCAAATAGCAAATTTCTTTCTCTCTACCAAGGCCCAGAACTAAACTCATTTTTATTCTGAGCAGACACAGGGGATCTCTTTGAATTCCTTTCTCCAGGTCCATCCAACATTTCACCAAATGTCAGATGTCAGGAGCCCAGGAATGAAAGACACACGACCTTTTCCAAGGCCGTACCCAACTCCAATCAATCCATCAGTGGTATTTTTTGAGCACTTACTGTGTGCAGAGTGTTGCACTCAGGGTTGGGAGAGCACAATACAACAGAGGTGATAGATCCATTCCCTGCCCACAATGAGTTTACAGTCTAGAGGGGGAGACAGACATTGATATAAAGAAATAATTCATGATATGCAATTTATAGATATGTACAGAAGTGCTGTGGGGTTGACTGCCAGGACGGTATTCATTCAGTCATATTTATTGAGTGCTTATTGTGTGCAGAGCACTGCTCTAAGCGCTTGGGAAGTACAAGTTGGCAACATATAGAGACGGTCCCTACCCAGCAACGGGCTCACTGTCTAGAAGGGGGAGACAGACAACAAAACAAAACATGTGGACAGGTGTCAAGTCATCAGAATAAATAGAAATAAAGCTAGGTGCACATCATTAAGAAAATAAATAGAATAGTAAATATGTACAAGTAAAATAAATAGAGTAATTCATCTGTACAAACCTATATACAGGTGCTCTGGGGAGGGGAAAGAGGTAGGATATCAAAGCAGGGAAGCTAGGGAAGTAGCATGGCTTAATGGAAACAGCCCAGGCTTGGGAGTCAGAGGTCATGGGTTCTAATCCCGGCTCTGCCACTTGTCCTCTGTGTGACTTTGGGCATGTCACTTCACTTCTCTGTGCCTCAACTACCTCATCTGTAAAGTGAGGATTAAGACCGTGAGCCCGACGTGAGACAACCTGATTACCTTGTATCTACTCCAGTGCTTAGAACAGAAGTGCTTAGAAATACCACTATTATTATTATTATTATTATTATTATTATTATTATTAGTTATGAAAGGGGCTTCAGGGATGCTATGATCAGAATGCCTAGAGGCTGGCGAAGGATCAGAGGAAACAGGCCCTGGTCCTGAGTGATTTAGCGTATCCTCCCAAGCACTTAGTACAGTGCTCTGCAAACATCAAGTGCTCAGTAAATACCAATGATTGATTGATTGGCTGTTTGATTTATACCCAGATCAAGGCAACGGAAGTTCTTCCAGAGAAATGAACTTTGTTCCCTGATCTTCAGCTGCAGCATTTCATCAAACAGTTAAATCAAGCAGTAAATTATGTATCCCAAAAGATTTCTGCTCCTTCCTTTCTTTGGGACATCTGGGGCCTCTTGGGGTAATTTATCCAATCAATGCAGGCGAGAGCAGTATGATCTTTTTCTGGGCTCACCCCCGCATGCTGTGCAGAAAGAGCATCTGTTCCCTCCAAAATGCCAATTTATCGCTTTCTGTTCACCAATTAGCTACTTTATGGAAACACACGGAAGGTCCTTAGCAGCCTAGCTCAATCCATCGACCACAATAATCCTTGGAAACAGAACATCAAATTGGGATGGAATGGGTTTTTCTGCCACGGTTTCTTGCCCGGATCCACACTTTCTGTTTCTTCTGAAGGCTGTCAGACCTTGGCTAAGGATGGGAGAGGAGCCAGCTGCATCTTGAGAGAGAGCGGAAGTGGATAAAAATAATGGCATTTGTTAAGTGCTTACTATGTGCCAAGCACTGTTCTAAGCGCTGGGAGGGAATAACAAGGTCATCAGGTTGTCCCACGTGGGGCTCACAGTCTTCATCCCCACTTTACAGCTGAGGGAACTGAGGCCCAGAGAAGTGAAGTGACTTGCCCAAAGTCACACAGCTGACAGAGTGGCTCAGTGGACAGAGCCCAGGCTTGGGAGTCATAGGTCATGGGTTCGAATCCCAGCTCCGCCACTTGTCAGATGAGGTAACTGAGGCACAGAGAAGTTAGGTGACTTGCCCAAAGTCACACAGGTGGCAATTGGCAGAGCCGGAATTTGAACCCATGACCTCTGACTCCAAAGCACGGGCTCATTCCACTGAGCCATGCTGCTTCTCTAAGGTTAGAGAATCCTGAGAGTTAGAAGGTTATGGGTTCTAATCCCGGCTCTGCTGCTTGTCTGGGACAATCTCATCACCTTGTTTCCCCCAGTGCTTAGAACAGTGCTTTGCACATAGTAAGCGCTTAACAAATACCATTATTTTTATTATTATTATTATTAAGTGGCGGAGCCAGGATTCGAACCCATGACCTCTGACTCCCAAACCTGGGTTCTTTCCACTGAGCCACGCTGCCACATCCCCCCCACCAGACTGTAAATTCCCCCTCTAGACTGTAAGCTTGTGATGAACAGGGAACGTGTCTGCTCATTCTGTTGCACTCTCCCAAGCACTTAGTATAGTGCTCTGCACATAGTAAGCACTCCCTAAATACCACTGATTGGTTGATATATAGTAATCTTTGGGGAAAGACCATTAATACGATGGAACACTAAATCCTAATCAGTTCTAAATCCTGTCATCACTAAATTCATCACTAAATCCTGTCAGTTCTACCTTCACAATATCTCCAACATCGCCTTCCTCCCCATCCAAACTGCTACCACATTCATGCAAGCGCTTATCTTATCCCGCCTTGATTATTGTATCAGCCTCCTTGCTGGTTTCCCTGCCTCCTGTCTCTTTCCACTCCGGTCCATGCTCCATTCTGCTGCCCAAATCATTTTCCTTCAAAAACGTTCAGACCGTGTTTCCCCACTCCCCGAGAAACTCCAGTGGTTTCCCATCCACCTCCACATCAAGGAAAAGCTTCTCACCATTGCCTTTAAAGCACTTAACCACCTTGCCCCCTCCTCCCTCACCTCGCTGCTCTCCTACTCCAACCCACACACTGTGCTTCTCTGGTGCTAACCTTAGAGAAGCGACGTGGCTCAGTGGAAAGAGCCCGGGCTTTGGAGTCAGAGGTCATGGGTTCAAATCCTGGCTCTGTCAATTGCCATCTGTGTGACTTTGGGCAAGTCACTTAACTTCTCTGGGCCTCAGTTACCTCATCTGTAAAATGAGGATTAAGACTGTGAGCCCCCCATGGGACAACCTGATCACCTTGTAAACTCCCCAGTGTTTAGAACAGTGCTTTGCACACAGTGCCTAATAAATGCCATCATTATCATTATTATTATTATTATCATCATCACTGGGCCTCCATCTTGTCTATTTTACCACCAACCTCTCACCCACATCCTGCCTCTGGCCTGGAATGCCCTCCCTCCTCATATGAGACAGATAATTGCTCTCCCCCACTTCAAAGCCTTATTGAAGGTACATCTCCTCCAGGAAGCCTTCCCTGACTAAGCCCTTCTTTTCTCTTCTCCCACTCCCTTCTGCGACGTCCTGCCTTGCTCCCTTCATTCATCCTCCTTCCCATCCCCACAGCACGTTTATATCTTCATATATCTGTAATGTATTTATCTATTAATTTATTTACTTCTATTAATATCTGATCCCCCTCTAGACTGTGAGCTCGTTGTGGGCAGGAAATGTGTCTGATGTTATTTTGTACCCTCTCAAGTGCTTAGTACAGTGCTTTGCACACAATAAGCACTTAATAAATAATAATAATAATAATGATAACACCTAAGTGGTTATGGTCTATTGTACCCTTTAAGTGCTTAGAACAGTGTTCTGCACAAAGTAAGCACTCAAACACATACATAAATGCATACACGCATAAACACAGTTGACTTTCATTCTTTCATTCAAACATATTTATTGAGCCCTCATTGTGTGCAAAGCACTGTACTAAGCACTTGGAAAGTACAATATAGCAATAAAGAGAGACAGCCCCTGCCCATATGTGTTAAGCACTGTACTAAGCGCTGGGGTAGATACAAGATAATCAGTCCCCATGTGGGCTTGCAGTCTAAGCAGGAGGGAGAACAGGTATTGAATCCTCATTTTGCAGATGAGGGAACTGAGACAAAGAGAAGTGAGATTCATTCATTCCTTCATTCATTCGTATTTATTGAGCGCTTACTATGTGCAAAGCACTGTACTAAGCACTTGGGAGAGTACAATATAACAACAGACACATTCCTGCCCACAATGAACTCAGAGTCCAGAGGGAGAGGCAGACATTAATGTAAATAAATACATAGATAAGTAGAAATGATTTGCCCAAGGTCATATAGCGGACAAGTGACAGAGCCGGAATTAGCACCCAGCACTAGTGGCCCGTGCTCTTTCCACTAGTTTGTGTTGTTTTTCTTCTTGTGGATGATGCAAAGTGCCGGGGGCAGTGGGGTGAGGGGAACACCATCTGATTTTGCCTTGTGACACCCCAAGCCTACTGGGTGTGGGAGGGTGCTAATGGGTTTGTTTATTCTTTTGGACCTGGGGGAAGCAGAGGAGGAACATGTGGAGCAATAAGAAGGGTCTAATACTGATTTATCATTGACTCTGCTATTGCCTAATGGGAAATCGGGACTAAGTGTCCTTTTCCGGGAATTGTAGTGTGGCCGCCACCTTGGTTGCTTGAATGGATTCCCTATTTAGAGCTGAAGGACTCTGATTTCCTCACTGTAATCCCTGGAGTCTCCGGAACCACCAGGGCCTGGTGGAAAGAGCACTGGTTCTCATCCCAGATCCGCCATCTTCCTGCTCTGTGACTTTGGGGAAATTGCTTAACTTGTCTGTTTCCTCATCCGTAAAATGGGGGTGGAATACCTGTTCTCTAAACTGACACAGTCGCAGTCCTCAGAGAGAACACGTATTTAATTCCCATTTTATGGATGAGGAAATGGAGGCACAGGGAGATGAAAAGACTTTCCCAAGGTCGCCCAGCAGTCAGGGCGGAGGAGGACTAGAAGCCCGGTCTTCTGACTTCCAGTCCTGGGCTCTTTCCACTAGGATACACTGTATAGGGAGGTTCATTTACTAGAAAAGAGGTTGAAGGAGCACGGACAGGTTGAGCCCCAGTGCTCAGGAGCCCATAGTAGCTTGTTGACAGTGCTCTTTAGCTAAAAGGTCTAGCCTATCCAGCAGTAGACATGAACTGGACATTCAGAAAAAAAGTGAAGTGACTTGCCCAAGGTCACACTGTAGAAAAGTGATGTAGTTAGGCATTAGAATCCATAATAATAATAATTATAATGTTGGTATTTGTTAAGCGCTTACTATATGCCAAGCACTGTTCTAAGCTCTGGGGTAGATACAAGGTCATCAGATTGTCCCACGTGGTGCTCACAGCCTTAATTCCCATTTTATAGATAAGGGAACTGAGGCCCAGAGAAGTTAAGTGACTTGCCCAAAGTCACACAGCCTACAAGTGGCCGAGCCGGGATTCGAACCCATGTCCTTTTGACTTCCAGTCCCGGGCTCCAGAGTATCCTGCGTGCTCTTCATATAGCACGATTCTACGGTTCCTTGTATGGAAGTTTCTGGTGTGTATGTGTGTACGTGGGCATGTGTGTGCACATGAGTATGTTGGGAGAGGTATGTGAGTGTGGAGGAGTGAGACAGTGTGAGGAACGGTTTACATTTGTCACTCTAGGAGAGTGCGGTCAGCACAGTGGGGATTTTGTATATGTGTGGGTGGGTTTTTGGTTGTGTATCTGAGCATTGTTGATTGAATGGAAGTCCATTGTGGGCAGAGAACGTGTAACAGGAGGAGCAGTGTATGTAAATCACTTTTTGTGTAAGAAGCACTGTGCTAAAAGCTGAGATAGTAACAAGTTAATCAGGTCCAAAACAGTCCCTGTCCCACATGGGGCTCACAGTCCGGTTAACAATGAAAGTCTGAAAAAGACACCTTTTTTAAGCTATAGCAGTTACTGCATCACTTGGAATTAATCAATGAGCCAACCAAGCATATTTATTGAGCATTCGGGTGTAAAGTGATCAATCAATCATGTTTACTGAGTGCTTATAGTGTGGAAAGCAAACAATGAATCATATTGAGTGATTACTGTGTGCAGAGCTTTGTTTTAAGTGCTTGGGAGAGTACAATCTAACAAGTTGATAGATATGTTTCCTGCCCACAAGGAACGTACAGTCTAGAGGGGGAGACAGACATTAAAAGAAATTACAGGTTGTTATACTTGTAGTCCTTGAGAGACTACTATATAGCAGAGTTGGTAGACTTCTCCCTTGCCTGCGAGGAGCTTACAGTCTAGAAGAGGAGCCAAAACAATCCTCTAATGTATTTTTGTCTCTCTCAAGCGTGTCGTGGGTAGAGGATAGACCACGAACCCAGAACTCAGAAGGGCTGTGGGTGCCAATCCCGGCTCTGCCACTTGCCTGTTGTGTGAACTTGGGCAATTCACTTCACTTCTCTGTGCCTCCATTACCCCATCTGAAAAATGGGGATTGAGACTACAAGCCCCACATTGGGACAGAGACTGTCACCAACCTGATTTGCTTGTACCCACCCAGCACTTAGTAATAATGATAGTGATTATGGTATTTGTTAAGTGCTTACTATGTGCCAGACACTGTGCTAAGCCCTGGGGTGGATCCAAGCCAATCGGGTTGGACACAGTCCCTGTCCCACATAGGGCTCACAGTCTTCAACCCCATTTTCCAGATGATGATGATGGCATTTATTAAGCGCTTACTATGTGCAAAGCACTGTTCTAAGGTCTGGGGAGGTTACAAGGTGATCAGGTTGTCCCACGGGGGGCTCACAGTCTTCATCCCCATTTTACAGATGAGGGAACTAAGGCACAGAGAAGTGAAGTGACTTGCCCAAAGTCACCCAGCTGACAATTGGCAGAGCCGGGATTTGAACCCATTTCCTCTGACTCCAAATAATAATAATAATAATGGCATTTATTAAGTGCTTACTATGTGCAAAGCACTGTTCTAAACCCTGGGGAGGTTACAAGGTGATCAGGTTGTCCCACGGGGGGCTCACAGTCTTAATCCCCATTTTACAGATGAGGGAACTGAGGCCCAGAGAAGTTGTGACTTGCCCAAAGTCACGCAGCTGACAATTGGCGGAGCCGGGATTTGAACCCATGACTTCTGACTCCAAAGCCCATGCTCTTTCCACTGAGCCACGCTGCTTCTCTTGAGGTAACTGAGGCACAGAGAAGTGAAGTGGCTTTCCCAAAGCCACACAGCAGACAAGTGGTAGAGCAAGGATTAGAACCCCAGACAGACCTTCTGACCCCCAGGCTCATGCTCTATTTACTACACCTGGCACACAGTAAGTGCTTAAGAAATATCATGGTTATTACTATTATTGTTGCAGTGCTCTGTGCACGGTAAGTGTTCAGTAAAAGGCCATTGATTGATTGGAATGAAGTGATCCAAGGCACTGCCAGAGGGGAGAACACACCTCTGTGGTTCCTTGCCAGGAATGACGAGTCTTCAAGATTCCCGACGTAGCAGAAAATGATGAAGATTTGAATAGAAATCCCAGCAGAGGTCAGAACGGAATAACGCTAAGCACGATCTCCGTTCTGTACCAAGGGATTGATCAAAGAGGATACCAGTGTCGGGCCGAAGGGGAAATACAGAACCGAACACACAAAACAGAAACACGGATTTCATCCATCTCTTAATTATTCCTGGAGGGAAGACCAGAAAGGAATGCGATTGGAGCAGAGGGGAAGCATTGTCACTCGACTTGCAGGGGAATGCTAAATCCAATTCAGTTGCTCAATAGAGACGTCTTCAAATTGGAAAACTCACATTATGTCTCACCACTGGAGTCATAACCAAGCGATTCGTAATTTTTTTATGGTATCTGTTGAGCACTTACTATGTAATTGGAATGACACCCAAGTCTAGGCGGTCTGGAAACACTCGGGGGGAGTAGGTTTCTTGAAAATGAATATTTTCCTTTCTGCTCTCTTGACTCTCCTGCATACATTTGATGGGTAACACGGCAGGGAGTGTTAATTATCCAATCTCTTTCCCTAGGTGGTCTGTGGGAAGCCAGGCTGCCCTCTCCCTAGATGGGATTGAATTTATCTCTGTGCATTTTCTATGGGGAAAGACACAATTTGAGAATCATCTGGCACTCCCTCGGCGGTGAAAAACGTTGCATACAAATGATTGATTTTCTAATGAAAAGGAGCCATGATTCTTAGCTATTGGACCGAGTAACTTGGTTTTTAACACTTGAATGTTCATTTTAACATCCAGGGTTGGGGGTGGAGTGAGGGAGAGCGTTATAGAAAGGGGTGAGATGACTAAATCTAGGCTAAGGCCATCCAAATTATGATCACCCATAGGTTAGTGGGACCAGAGAGAGGGGAAAGGAATGTGGGAGGTGGGGGAAAGGAAAGGAAGAAGGGTAAGGAGGATACAGAGGGATAATAATCATAATTTATAATTGTGGTATTTGTTAAGTGCTTACTATGTGCCAGGCACTGTTCTAAGCACTGAGGTAGATACAAGCTAATCTGGTTGGACACAGTCCCTGTCCCACATCAGGCATATGGTCTTAATCCCATTTTACGGATAAGCAAACTGAGGCAAAGAGAAGTGAAGTGACTTGCTCTCTGGACTGTAGCCTTGTCTTCTAGACTGTAAGCTTATTGTCTGTGGGGAATGTGTCTGTTTATTGTTATATTGTACTCTTCTAAGTGCTTAGTACAGTGCTCTTCACACAGTAAGCACTCAATAAGACCGACTGACTGACAGATTTGGCCAAGGTCACACAGCAGACAAGCGATGGAGCTGGGATTAGAACTCATGTCCTTTTGATGTGTTTTATCCACTAGGCAGTGAGAACAGTAGGTTTAGAAGGGAAGGGGGTAGAAGGAGAGAGGAGAGAAGTGAGTGTTAGAAAGGAGGGTCGTAGAAGGGAGAGAGGAGAGAAGGAAGAAAGGAGAGCATTAGAAAGGAGGGTCATAGAGGGAGAGAGGAGAGAAGGAAGAGAAAAGAGCATTAGAAAGGAGGAGTGAAGAGGGAGAGAAGAGAGTATTAGAGAGGAAAGTGGACAGGGAGAGTGGAGAGAAGGAAGAGAAAAGAGCATTAGAAAGGAGGAGTGAAGAAGGAGAGAAGAGAGTATTAGAGAGGAAAGTGGACAGGGAGAGTGGAGAGAAGGAAGAGAAGAGCAACAGAAAGGAAGGATGTAGAGGGAGAGAGGAGAGAAGGAAGAGAATAGAAAGGGGGGTTGTAGAGGGAGAAAGGAGAGAAGGGAGAAGAGAGTGTTACAATGGTGAGGCATAGAGGAAGAGAGGAGAGAAAAAAAGGGACCATTTGTGATTAAATAAGGCCCTCTGGGTGAAACTGACAGCAGGGTCTGAGTTCTCCCAGCCCACAGAAGGTGGAACCCCAAGGCAGATTGGTAATCTTTTAAGATATAGTTCCTAAAATTTCCAAACCATTATTCTTCCGGACCGTTGTGTCTCCCTCTCTCTTTTGAAAGGGAATTCATTCTCCTCGGGGAGCATGGGCGTCTTTTCAACGACAACAGCATAATCTGTAGGTTAAGTCCTGTCGTTAGAGAGCCGAAGCCATCAGAAACCACTCAAGCTTACCGTATGGGGCATTATTATCTTAGGACGAGGAATAAAAGCATTTGAATCACACACACCCACTGGATTGTACCAAAAATGGTTTCTTAAATGGAATGAGGTCACTTGCTTGCTCTTTGCAGCCACAAAGCGGCTTGCGCGTGGTGTGTGTGTG
Organism: Tachyglossus aculeatus; assembly: GCF_015852505.1. NCBI lineage: Eukaryota > Metazoa > Chordata > Mammalia > Monotremata > Tachyglossidae > Tachyglossus > Tachyglossus aculeatus. The sequence continues at coordinate 6,064,267 of NC_052067.1, forward strand.
TGTGTGTGTGTGTGTGTGTGTGTGTGTGTGTGTGTGTGTTGGGTGAGGGGGGAGTATCTGTGGGTCTGCCTACTTCTGTTTGTCTCTGAACTAAATCAGCTTTATGTTTTGTAAATTTAATTCACTTTCTTTTATCAGAGTTTCTTCCTTGAAGTCGTTATAGACCGTGGAAAGGTTTAAGGAGGAAGGCAGAATGTTTACTAGGACGCTTCTGAGCGTTAACACTGATTGACTTGGTATAGAAGATAGGGAAACCTTTCCTTCAGAAATTTGAGGGCCCAAAAATACTTTTTTTATGGTATTTGTTAAGCACTTACTATGTGCCAGGCACTGTTCTAAACTCCAGGTTAGATATAAGGTAGTCAGGTTGGACATAATCCATGTCCCACATGGGGCTCACAGTCTTAATCCCTATTTTATGGATGAGGGAACTGAGGCATGGAGAAGTTAACTGCCCTGCCCAAGGTCACACAGCAGACAAGTGGCTGAGGCAAGATTAGAACTCAGGTCCCTCTGTCTCCCAGGCCAACGCTTTATCCACTAAGCCACACTGCTTCTCATTCCTAGCCTGTTTCTTCCAATACCTGCATTCCCTGCCTCTGGTCTCTCCCTTTCCTGTCCAAACTTCACTCTGTCAATTTTCTAGAATGTCATTCTGCACACGTCTTCCTACTCCTCAAGAACCTAAAATAGTTGTCCTTTTTTTATGGTATCTGTTAAACGTTTACTATGTGCTAGGCACTGTACTGACTGCTAGGGTAGATGCAAGATAATTGAGTTGGGCACAGTCCCTGTTCCACATAATAATAATAATTATGGCATTTGTTAAGTGCTATGTGCCAAACACTGTTCTAAGCGCTGGGGAGGATACAAGGTGATCAGGTTGTCCCACGTGGGGCTCACCGTCTTAATCCTGCTAGAGAAGCAGCGTGGCTCAGTGGGAAAGAGCCCGGTCTTTGGAGTCAGAGGTCGTGGGTTCAAATCCGGGCTCGGTCAATTAGCTGTGTGACTTTGGGCAAGTCACTTCTCTGGGCCTCAGTTACCTCATCTGTAAAATGGGGATGAAGACTGTGAGCCCCCCCCGTGGGACAACCTGATCATCTTGTAACCTCTCCAGTACTTAGAACAGTGCTTTGCACATAGTAAGCACTTAATAAATGCCATTATTATTATTATCCCCATTTTCCAGATGAGGTAACTGAGGCACAGGGAAGTTAAATCATCATCATCATCAATCGTATTTATTGAGCACTTACTAGGTGCAGAGCACTGTACTAAGCACTTGGGAAGTACAAATTGGCAACATATAGAGACAGTCCCTACCCAACAGTGGGCTCACAGTCTAGAATGACTTGCCCAAACACACAAAGCTGACAACTGGCAGAGTTGGCATTTGAACCCATGACCTCTGACTTCCCAAGCCCGTGTTCTTTCCACTGAGCCATGCTGCAATCTTACTCCCCGTCTTACAGATGAGGTAATCAATCAATCAATCAATCGTATTTATTGAGCGCTTACTATGTGCAGAGCACTGTACTAAGCGCTTGGGAAGTACAAATTGGCAACACATAGAGACAGTCCCTACCCAACAGTGGGCTCACAGTCTAAAAGGGGGAGACAGCGAACAGAACCAAACATACCAACAAAATAAAATAAATAGGATAGAAATGTACAAGTAAGATAAATAAATAAATAAATAGAGTAATAAATATGTACAACCATATATACATATATACAGGTGCTGTGGGGAAGGGAAGGAGGTAAGATGGGGGGATGGAGAGGGGGACGAGGGGAAGAGGAAGGAAGGGGCTCAGTCTGGGAAGGCCTTCTGGAGGAGGTGAGCTCTCAGCAGGGCCTTGAAGGGAGGAAGAGAGCTAGCTTGGCGGAGGGGCAGAGGGAGGGCATTCCAGGCCCGGGGGATGATGTGGGCCGGGGGGGCGACGGTGGGACAGGCGAGAACGAGGTACAGTGAGGAGATTAGCGGCAGAGGAGCGGAGGGTGCGGGCTGGGCAGTAGAAGGAGAGAAGGGAGGTGAGGTAGGAGGGGGCGAGGTGATGGACAGCCTTGAAGCCCAGGGTGAGGAGTTTCTGCCTGATGCACAGATTGATTGTAAGGAAGGTAAAGAAGTGGAGCGACTTGCCCAAGGTTACGTAGCAGACAAGTGGTGAACTCAGGATTGGAACGCAGGTCCGCTGACTTCTGGGCCCAGGTTCTTTCCACGAGGCCATGCTCCTTCTCATCAAGCAAAAATTCCTGCTTTAAGGCACTCCATCTACTAGCTAACTCTCTTGTCTCACCACACCCCAGCTTGTACTCTCTGTTCCTTGCAAGTTCACCTACTCACTGCTCCTCGTTCTTGTCCCTCCTGCCACTGACCTCCTCGCCCACGCTTTTCTCTACTCCTGGAACTCCATCCCCTCTATCACCAAAAGATCTCAGCTCATCCTGTTTGCAAAGCCCTTTTGAAACTGCATCTCCTTCAGGAGATCTTCAATCAACTTCTCATCTCTCCAGTTGCTGTTCCTCCACCTGTCGCTCTCAGCCTCTGGACACTTTCTGTTTTTTAAATATTTGCTAAGTGCCAGGCGCTGTACTAAGTGCTGTGGTAGATTCAAACTATTCAGGTTGGACACTGTCCATGGCCCACATGGGGTTCACCATCTTTATCCCCATTTTCCAGATGAGGTAACTGAGGCATGGAAAAATTAAGTGACTTCCTCAGACTTGTGGCTGTCATACATTTCTACACATTTCCATACATTTTTAGATACACTGGTTATTTACGTACTAGCTCATGCACAAAGCTCTTTTTTTCTCCCTGCTGTCTGTAAATTATCTTATTCTCTTGTCTCACCCTTTACGTTGTAACCCCCTTGAAGGCAGGGATCATATCTGCTTATTCGATTGTACGCTCTGAAGATGCAAAAACCCTGTCTGCACCTCCTCAATCTAATGCTTTCCAGTCATGTGCTGAGTTGTGACTAAAAAGGATATGATTGACTCTTTTGGCCAGTGTCTTTTATTACTTGGGGTAAATTATTTGATGTTTTTGTCATCAACTGATGATGGATTTAGCCTTATTATAAAGTCAAGACTCCGAAGCCTGTAACAGAAGCTCCTAACCTAAGGAAGACCTTGCAAAAGAAGTTGAGATTCTGAAGAACAGAGTGCAATTATCATTGTATATTATTATCATCGTCATTATTCTATTATTATATTTGTTAAGCATTTACTATGTGTCAAGCACTGATCTACACTCTCGGGTAGATACGATTTCATCAGGTTGGACACAGTCTCTGTCCCACATGGGGCTCACAGTCTGAGTAGGAGAGAGTAGGATTGAATCCCCATTTTACAGCCGAGGAAACTGAGGCATGGAGAAGTTAAGTGACTATCCCAGAGTCCCAGGGCAGACAGGAGGATGAGCCGGGATGATGACGATGGTATTTGTTAAGCCCTTACTATATGCCGAGCTCTTTTCTAAGCACTGGGATAGATATAAGGATATCAGGTTGTCCCATGTGGGGCTCAGTCTTAATCCCCATTTTACAGATGAGGTAACGGAGGCACGGAGAAGTTAAGTGACTTGCCCAAAGTCACACAGCAGACAACAGGATCAGAACCCAGGTCTTTTGACCCCTAGGCCTGTGCTCTTTCCACTAGGCCATGCTGCTTGCCTTGCTGCAGTGCTATTGATACCTCTGTTCTTAGGTAGCTGTACTCTTTGTAGCAGCGGTGGTAATAATAATAATAATAATAATAATAATAATAATAATAATAATGGTATTTGTTAAGCACTTACTATGTGCCAAGCACTGGTACTGTTCTAAGGTGGTAGTAGTAGGATTAGTAGTCATACTAGAGGCATTTATTAAACTTGGTACAGTGCGCTTTATTAGACACTTGGGAAGTACAGAGTAACAAAGTGACACATCCCTTTCCCACAGGGAATTTACACTGTAATAGGGAAGAACAGAGGCTGAGCTTGGGAGTCAGAGGATGTAGGTTCTAAACGCAGCTCCTTCCCTTGTCCCCTGTGTGACCTTAGGCAAGTCACTTAACTTCTCTGTGCCTCAGTCACCTCGTCTGTAAAATGAGGATTAAGACTGTGGATCCCACGTGGGACAACCTGATTACCTTGTATCTACCCCAGTGCTTAGAACAGTGTTTGGCTCATAGTAAGCAATTAACAAATAAAAGAATAATAATAATAATAATAATAATAATAATTTTAAAAAAGTATTTCTGAGCTCAAATAAACTCTGGAGAGAGAACTTCCCTCCTACTTCGATTGTGAACCCTGTGTGGGCCTGGGACTGTGTCCAATCTCATTCCATGTGGGACAACCTGATTACCTTGTATCTACCCCAGTGCTTAGAACAGTGTTTGGCACATAGTAAGCATTTAACAAATATAATAGTAATAATAATAATAATAATAATAATAATAATAATAATAATAAAGTTTTTCTGAGCTCAAATGAACTCTGGAGGGAGAACTTCCCTTCTACTTCGATTGTGAGCCCTTTGTGGGCCTGGGACTGTGTCCAATCTCATTATCTCATGTCTTCACTGGGGTTTAATAATAATAATAATAATGGCATTTATTAAGTGCTTACTATGTGCAAAGCACTGTTCTAAGCACTGGGGAGGTTACAAGGTGATCAGGTTGTCCCACAGGGGGGCTCACAGTCTTAATCCCCATTTTACAGATGAGGTAACTGAGGCCCAGAGAAGTGAAGTGACTTGCCCAAAGTCACACAGCTGACAATTGGTGGAGCCGAGTTTTGAACCCAGGACCTCTGACTCCAAAGCCCAGGCTCTTTCCACTGAGCCACGCTGCTTCTCTATTTAGAACAGTGCTTGGCATATAAGTGCTTAACAAATACCACAGTTTATTATTATTATTATTATTATTATTACTGTTATAATCTAGGTGTCCTCCTAGGGGACATGTTCTTTCCATGCAACTTTATGGTGCCAGTTCATTTTATGTAGCCTTTGTCGACAACATAACATTGTGTACCTCTGATTCCCCGTTTGCAAAAGGATATCTGGTACTCTCTGTGCCCTTGGGAGCCACTCTACCATCATCCCAAAAAGATATCCATTCATTCTATCGTATTTATTGAGTGCTTAGTGTGTGCAGAGCACTGTTCTACATGAAGAATCAATTGTTAACATTTGAATATTCACTTTACCCTGGTAGCTGTTTGTTCATACAGCCAATATATTGGGAAATTTGTGGAAAGGTTTAATCCTATGCCTGCCAACTCTGAAGAGACCTGCTGTAGTGAATACAAAGCTTCCGCCTTGGTGAATTAAAAAATAAAATAATTTCACTCTTTTACTTTGTGTAAAACACTCAGTAAGGTTTGGGGAGGTCTTGCTTGTTACCGTGATGAAGAAAATAACTATGTATTGGTGGTTCAACACCATTTACCAAATTAATGAATCCTTGAATTGCTAGTACACTTTTTTTAAGACTACACACGTGCTTAATGAGTTCTTCATATTAAAGTAATTGGATAATTAGTATCAAATTACTTCCAACATTGGAACACTTTATATTTAGGGAAGACCAAAATTTGAGGCTTATTCTTTAAGAAGTTGTTTATAAGGCTGATGTTTAAGGGTGTATTAGGTACCAAGCACTGTACTAAGCATTGGAGTGGATACAGGATAATCAGATTGGACACAGTCCCCATCCCACATGGCGTTTACAGTCTAAGGGGGAGGGAGTACAGGTATTGAATACCCATTTTCCAGAAGGGGAAACTGAGGTGCAGAAAAGTTAAGCAATTCGTCCAAGTACACAGCGTGAGCAAGTGACAGAGACAGACCTAGAACCCAGGTCCTCTGACTCTCAGGCCTGTGCCTTTCCAGCACAGAAGCAGCAGCACAGAGAAGCAGTGTGGCTCAGTGGAAAGAGCACGGGTTTGGGAGTCAGAGGTCCTGAGTTCTAATTCCAGCTCTACCACATAATAATAATAATAATAATAATAATAATGCATTTGTTAAGTGCTTACTATGTGCAAAGCACTGTTCTAAGCACGCAGGAGGATACAAGGTGATCAGGTTGTCCCATGGGGGACTCACAGTCTTAATCCCCATTTTACAGATGAGGTAACTGAGGCTCAGAAAAGTTAAGTGACTTGCCCAAGGTCCCACAGCAGACATGTGGTGGATCCAGGGTTAGAACCCATGACCTCTGGCTCCCAAGCCCGGGCTCTTTCCACTGAGCCACGCTGCTGTCAGCTGTGTGACTTTGGGCAAGTCACTTCACTTCTCTGGGCCTCAGTTACCACGTCTGTAAAATGGGGATTAAGACTGTGAGTCCCACACGGGACAGCCTGATCACCTTGTATCTACCCCAGTATTTAGAACGGTGCTTGGCACACAGTAAGTGCTTAACAAATCTTCTAGACAGTGAGCCCGTTGTTGGGTAGGGGCCGTCTCTGTATGTTGCCAACTTGTACTTCCCAAGCGCTAAATACACTGCTCTGCACATAGTAAGCGCTCAATAAATACGATTGAATGAATGAACACATACTATCATTATTATTTCCACAGGCCACACTGCTTCTCTCTTTTCCTTCATTCAGTCATTCAGTGGTATTTATTGAGTGCTTACTGTGTGTAGAGCAATCAATCAATCAATCGTATTTATTGAGCGCTTACTGTGTGCAGAGCACTGTACTAAGCGCTTGGGAAGTACAAGTTGGCAACATATAGAGACAGTCCCTACCCAACAGTGGGCTCACAGTCTAAAAGAGCACTGTACTAAGCACTTGGGGGAGGACAATCTAACAATAAACAGATGCATTCCCTGCCCACAACTAGATTACAAGCTCGAGGGGGGACAGACATTAATATAAATAAATCAATTATGAATATGAATATGAATGATATGTGCCTGGGAGGAAGGATGAAAGAAAGGTGACGCAGAAGGGCGAGGAAGACGAGAAAAGGAGGGCTTAGTCAGGGAAGGCATCTCGGAGCCCTCAATAAGACTCTGAAGGAGGGGCGAATCATTGTCAGATATGAAGAGAAGCAGCGTGGCTCAATGGAAAGAGCACAGGCTTTGGAGTCGGAGGTCAGGGGTTCAAATCCCGGCCCTGCCACTTGTCAGCTATGTGACTTTGGGCAAGTCACTTAACTTCTCTGGGCCTCAGTTACCTCATCTGTAAAATGGGGATTAAGACTGTGAGCCCCTTGGGACAATCTGATCACCTTGTAACCTCCCCAGCACTTAGAACAGTGCTTTGCACACAGTAAGCGCTTAATAAATGCCATTATTATTATTATTATTATTATTATTCCAGGCCAGAGGCAGGATGGGGGCAAGAGATTAGCAGTGAGTTAGACGAGATGGAGACCCAGTGAGAAGGTTGGCATTAATAATAATAATGATAGCATTTATTAAGCGCTCACTATGTGCAAAGCACTGTTCTAAGTGCTGGATGAGCAAAGCGTGCAGACTGGGTTGGAGGAGGAGAGGAGCGAAGTGTGATAGGAGGGGGCGAGGTGATGGAGGGTTTTAAAGCCAGTGGTGAGGAGGAGTTGTAACGAAGAGTGAGTCACACAGGACTCTTGGTCCTGGCTCCTGCCTTCACCTTCAAGGCGTCCCATCAGCAGCCTGAAGCCGAAAAGGGAAGTCTGAAGGTTTGGAGTTTCCAGAGGCTCCGATAAGTGAGAGGGGAAGGAGGTTCCCGGCCCCCCGGGTGACCCCTGGATCCACTAGAATTAGCTGTTTCCTCAGACCTTCTCCAGGGAGAAGGTGTATTTTTAGAATTCCACATTTGCGACTTGTTAGCAGAAAGCGTGACCAGAAATACTCGGCTCTATTTATATACACCATGTAAACGGAATTGATGTTTTTTCTTTCTGAATTCAAGAACAAGCAGTCACGTTGCTATGGTGAATCTTTATTTAAAGAAATGCACGGCCCAATGAGAGTAGAAATAGCAGCGAACTGTATAGAGGCATTGAATATTCTACTGCATTTTCTACCAATGTAGTCAGTTCACCGAGAGTTGGAAATTGGAAAACCTTTGGAAATATTTCCTTTTTTTTTCCGAACTTGGGGAAGTGGAAGGGGAGATTTTTCAACTGTTCAAAGTTTCCTTGAAACTGTAAGCTCACTGTGGGCTGGGAATGTGTCTATCGATTCTGTTATATTGTACTCTCCCAAGTGTGCTCGACACACAGTAAGTGCTCACACCACATCAATCAATGAATCAGTTGTATTTATTGATCGCTTATTGGGTGCGAAGCACTGCATTAAGTGTTTGGGAGAAGACAATGAACAGAGTTGGTCTGCCAAAAGGAGTTTACAGCCTAGAGGTGGAGACAATCAATTAATCAAATGTATTTAAGAAGTCCTTACTGTGTGCAGAGCACTGTTCTCTGCATTTTGGAGAGTACAATATAACAGAGTTGATAGACATGATCCCTGCCCACAAAGAGCTGACAGTCTGGAGGGGGAGGCAGATGTTAAAATAAATTACAGATATGTATCTAAGTGCGCTGGGGCTCAGTATGGGTGAATAAAGATTAATAATAATAATTATGGTATTTCTTAAGCGCTCACTATGTGTCAGGCACCATACTAAGTGCTAGGGTGGATACAAGCAAATCAGGTTGGACACAGTACCTGTCCCACACGGGGCTCACAGTCTCATTCTCCATTTTACAGATGAGGTAAATGAGGTCCCTAGAAGTCAGTGACTTGGACAAGGTCACACAGTAAATAAGTGGTGGAGCTGGGGTTGGAGCCCAAGACCTTCTAACTCCCAGGCCTGGGCTCTATTCATTCATTCAATCGTATTTATTGAGCGCTTACCGTGTGCAGAACACTGTACTAAGCGCTTGATCCTCTAACGCCATGCTTCTTCAACTCCAAGTGCAAGGATCATGTAGAAGGAAGAGGGAGTAGAAAGAATGAGAGCATTGTCACTTATGTACTTAAATCTTAACAATCAGTTGCTCTATCCTGCTTGCCATTTATTTTAGTCAGTCCATCGTATTTATTGAGCACTTACTATGTGAAGAGCACACAGAGCAAAGAACACACAATCAGTGTTTGTCTTCCTCACTAAGAGAAGGATAATGATGATGATGGCATTTATTAAGCGCTTACTATGTGCAAAGCACTGTTCTAAGTGCTGGGGAGGTTACAAGGTGATCAGGTTGTACCACGGGGGGCTCAGTCTTCATCCCCATTTTACAGATAAGGCAACTGAGGTACAGAGAAATTGACTTGCCCAAAGTCCCACAGCTGACAATTGGTGGATCTGGGATTTAAACCCATGACCTCTGACTCCAAAGCACCTGCTCTTTCCACTGAGCCGCGCTGCTTCTCAATAAGGAATCATCTCTACTAATGATAATGTACTGTCCCAATTGTTCAGTACAGTGCTCTGCACACAGTAGGTGCTCAATAAATCCTATAATTCTCCAGGCCCAAGAAACAAGGCCACAATTCATTGGTCTCTGTCTCTTTTTCTTGGAAAAGTCTCTCAGTGCTTATTCAGCTGTGCTCTGGATCAGAAAGGAGCCTCAGGAAATTTTGCCGTCATCCTGTGAGGAACTGCCCTAGTTATTTAGCAACTGTTTAATCAAACTGACCTCCTGTGCTTTGGAGAGGGCAGTGATGTTAAGCTCAGACCCCAAAATGGACAATTCTAAGACTCAGCACCATTACCGTATTTACTCGTGTAGTTCTCATCACTGCATCTTCCTCCCTCAGCCCCCTGATTTTTGAATAGAAAATAAAGGATTATTTTTGTAAGGAATGATAGCGGCTTGTGCCAGGATAGGGAGACTAGTAGGGGAAGAATGGTTAATACTGTAGATACAGCCTCACACCTGGGAGAGTTCCTTCCCTGAGATGTGAAAATTCTAGGAAGAAAGAGGAGAATAATAAATATGGCATTTGTTAAGCGTTTACTACGAGGTTTTTGTAGTATTTGTTAAACACTTACTCCGTACCGGGGCAGATACAAGATAATCAGATCAGAACAATCCCTGTCCCTCATGGGGCTTGTCTGGACCAAAGGGGAGGGAGAAGGAAGTAGGAAGTGAGGGGCCAATTCACTGAGCACTTGGCAGAGAGAAATAGAAGAAAGAGAAGCAATCTCAAGTACTCAGGTACAATTTTCTCCCTTTACCCTCCCTTTCCTGCTCCTTTTTATTAAAACCTGTTTTTTCCCCTTTACCTCTTTTGCTAGACTTAATTCCCCATGTTGTAGCCCCACCCCACAGTTGGGGTTGACAATAATAATAATAATAATTTAATAATGATGATGATGACATTTATTAAGCACTTACTATGTGCAAAGCTCTGTTTCAAGGAGATCAGGTTGTCCCACAGCGGGCTCACAGTCTTAATCTCCATTTTACAGATGAGGTAACTGAGGCCCAGCAAAGTTAAGCGACTTGCCCAAAGTCACATAGCTGACAATTGGCAGAGCCAGGATTTAAACCCATGACCCCTGACTCCAAAGCCCAGGCTCTTTCCACTGAGCCATGCTGCTTCTGTAAACACAAAAGTGGGGCTATTTTGCGAGCCAAGACTATAGTCTGCTTAGCCAACCAAAGGGGATGCTGCGATTTTCAAGTCAGCCCTCTAGACTGTAAATTTGTTGTGGGCAGGGAACATGTCTACCAATTTGGCTTTATTGTACTCTCCCAGTACAGTACTCTGCACACAGTAAGTGCTCAATAAATACCTAAAAAAAAACCCTAAACCAAATAATAATGATAGTGGTATTTGTTAAGCGCTTACTATGTGCCAAGCCCTATACTAAGTGCTGAAGAAACCCTGAGCGCTCCAGGACCTCAGTGGACTCCATGGTGATAAATATTTTAAAAGAGTGGTTGAAAGCCCTGGAGATTTTGCAATTTTCAGTTCCACCGATGGACATCTTGAAGCTGGAGACCGAGGTCTCGATTTCTTGAACTCCCTGCTGAGCGTTTGATGTTAACTGATAGGTAATGACCCCTCCAATATGAGTCACGATCCCAGCATTGGAGGTGCTGTACCCCAGAGGACAGCTCTGAGAGTCCAAAGTCGAGAGAGGGGCAGGGAAAATGGGTCTTTGACCTATTTTAGCCCTGGAGTCTACAGCGGATATTAGAAATTCACTTTTCTCCACGTCCCACCACAGAAACAAGTCACTGCTGGTCAAATGGTTGTGTGTTGAAAACAAATTAATGGTGAGGGATACTCAAAGCAAAGCTGTTTAAACAGTCTTTCCACAGGAGGCTGTTATAGGGACTGTGTACATAAGCAACATGGGTTCTTTTCCTGCCGAAGATCTCCACCTATTCATTCATGGATTCATTGTATTTATTGAGCGCCTACTGTGTACAGAGTACTGTACTGGGAGAGTACAAGACAGCCAAATTGGTAGACACATTCCCTGCCCACAACTAGCTGTGAGCCCGCTGTTGGGTAGGGACCGTCTCTGTATGTTGCCAACTTGTACTTCCCAAGCGCTTAGTACAGTGCTCTGCACACAGTAATTGCTCAATAAATATGATTGAACTAGCTTACAGTCTAGAGGGCTGAATCTGAACATCCCAGCATCTCTCCTCCATGAACTCTGGCATCCGACCTCATTCCCGCAGGCCCCCAAGAGCACAGAGATTCAACTAGCAGAGTAAATACTGATTTTTCCCAGGCTCAGTTTTCTCCCTGCTGTGAAAGAAATGGGCAGGGTTCAAAAAAGGGATTCAGAATAATAATATTGCTGCTGTAGCTTCCATTTTCCATGCCCGCGCCACTCCCGGAGAAGCAGCGTGGCTCAGTGGAAAGAGCCCGGGCTTTGGAGTCAGAGGTCCGAGTCTGCCAACTATCAGCTGTGTGACTTTGGGAAAGTCACTTCCCATCTCCAGGCCTCAGTTTCCTCATCTGTAAAATGGGGATGAAAACTGTGAGCCCCCTGTGGGACAACCTGATCACCTTGTAACCTCCCCAGCACTTAGAACAGTGCTTTGCACATAGTAAGCGCTTAAAAAATGGCATCATCATTATTATTATTATTCCGGAAGAGGAAAGAGGATTTCGGCCAGAAGTGCAAGTGCAGTTTGCATTATACAAATGGATCTCAGCATCCACTGAGAAAAACCTGGATGGTAAAATGGGATCTCCTCCGGTCCACAGATATTTGTTGAGCGCTTACTGTGTGCAGAGCACTGTTCTGGGCGCTTGGGAAGTACAGGTCGGCAACGGGTGGAGAATGTCCCTACCCAACAGCGTGCTCACAGTCTAGAAGGGGTGACAGACAAAACAAAACATGTAGACAGGTGTCAAAATCGTCAGAACATATACCTCCCTCCCCTCCCCACAGCACCTGTATATATGTTTGTACATACTTATTACTCTATTTATTTTACTTGTACATATTTATTCTATTTATTTTATTTTGTTAATATGTTTTGTTTTGTTGTCTGTCTCCCCCTTCTAGACTGTGAGCCCACTGTTGGGTAGGGACCGTCTCTATATGTTGCCAACTTGTACTTCCCAAGCTCTTAGTACAGTGCTCTGCACACAGTAAGCGCTCAATAAATACGATTGAATGAATGAATGAATAAGGACAGTAAAACCGTACCTCGTTCTCACCTGTCCCGCCATCGACCCCCGGCCCACTTCATCCCCTGGGCCTGGAATGCCCTCCCTCTGGTCATACGCCAAGCTAGCTCTCTTCCTCCCTTCAAGGCCCTACTGAAAGCTCACCTCCTCCAGGAGGCCTTCCCAGACTGAGCCCCTTCCTTCCTCTCCCCCTCGTCCCCTTCTCCATCCCCCCATCTTACCTCCTTCCCTTCCCCACAGCACCTGTATATATGTATATATGTTTGTACATATTTATTACTCTATTCATTTGTTTTACTTGTACATATCTATTCTATTTATTTTATTTTGTTAGTATGTTTGGTTTTGTTCTCTGTCTCCCCCTTTTAGACTGTGAGCCTACTGTTGGGTAGGGACCGTCTCTATATGCTGCCAACTTGTACTTCCCAAGCGCTTAGTACAGTGCTCTGCACACAGTAAGCACTCAATAAATACAATTGAATGAATGAATGAATAAGGACAGTAAAATGACTATTTGTCGTTGTGCCAGCTTTCAACTCTGACCGCCCTTTCCTCCTAAGAAGGGACCATCTTTTTGTGGCCCCCAAAGCTTCTCTATCATTTTTCCCCTTCATTGCCTCCATTCTCCAAGGCCCTCTGCACTTCTCCTGTGAATTCTAAATTCATTCATTCAATCGTATTCATGCTCTGCACACAGTGAGCGCTCAATAAATACGAATGAATGAATGAATGAATGAATTAGCACATACTATTGTCAAGCACTGTAATGAACTCTGGAATAGATAGAAGATAATCAGGCTGGACACATATCCCTGTCCCACATGGGACTCACAATCTGAGGAGGGAGTCCAGGTATTAGATCCCCATTTTTCAGAGGACAAAACTGAGGCCCAGAGAAATGAAGTGACAATAATAATAAGAACAATAATAATAATTATGGTACTTGAGTGCTTACTGTTAGCCAAGCACCGTTCTAAGTGCTGGGGTAGATACAATTAATCAGGTTGGACAAAATCCCTTTTGCACATGGGTCTCAAACTCGAGAAGCAGCGTGGCTCAGTGGAAAGAGCCCGGGCTTTGGAGTCAGAGGTCATGGGTTCAACCCTGTCTCTTCCAATTGTCAGCTGTGTGACTTTGGGCAAGTCACTTCACTTCTCTGTGCCTCAGTTACCTCATCTGTAAAATGGGGATTAAGACTGTGAGCCCCAGGTGGGACAACCTGATCACCTTGATCAACTGTGCTTAGAACAGTGCTTTGCACCTTGTAAGCACTTAATAAATGCCATTATTATTATTATTATCCTTATTTTACAGAGGAGGTAATTGAGGCACAGAGAAGTTAAATGACTTGCCCAAGATCATGCAGAAGGGAAGTGAGCCCCCTCCTTCCTCTCCCCCTCCTCCCCCTCCCCATCCCCCCACCTTACCTCCTTCCCCTCCCCACAGCACCTGCATATATGTATATATGTTTGTACATATTTATTATTCCATTTATTTTACTCATACATGTTTACTCTATTTTATTTGGTTTATATGTTTTGTTTTGTTGTCTGTCTCCCCCTTCTAGACTGTGAGCCCGCTGTTGGGTAGGGACCGTCTCTATAATTTGCCAACTTTCCCAAGCACTTAGTACAGTGCTCTGCACACAGTAAGCGCTCAATAAATACGATTGAATGAACGAATGAATGAAAGTGGCAGAGCTGGGATTAGAACCCAGGTCTCTAGCTCCCAGGCCCGTGCTTTTTTCAGTAGGCCACACCGTGTCCATTTGACAACATTAGTCGTGTGCCTAGTGAAACGCACGGAACCTCAACTGCATCCGTCTGCCCTGTATCCATAAATCGGCCCATGGTATTCGAGTGTTTATTATGGGCAAAGTCCTGTACTAAGTGCTTGGGAAAGCATAGTAATGATAGACTTTGTAAACACAATCCTTACCCACGAGTAGCTGACAGTCCACAGGAGGAGACAGATGTCAAGGAGGGTTAGGGAAAGAGAAACTACTGAGATTGGTGCTCCTGGATAGAAACCCACAGACTACCAGCCTCCGAGGAGTTTTATTTTAATGAAACATCATTCATGAGGCAGGTTTAGTCAGGACAGAGCACGCGTCTGTTCATTCAGAGCTTATTGTGATTCTTCCTCGCCCTCGGTTGGATCTGCTCTCATTTAAGAATGGCCCTGTATCCTCCACGCTTTCAATCCCAGTGTCCATGCTAATCTACTTGGATTTCTGCCTAATGTATGCCCCATTAATTTTAATGTCAGAAGGGAGAATTCTAAATAAGTTACGGACAGGGTTCAGCGTGGGTTGACTGTCAAATTCTAGCTTCCAGACACATGCTTTATTGACTCCTTTCCAAATCCCCAGCTCTCCTATTTCCATTCATTCAATCGTATTTATTGAGCGCTTACTGTGTGCAGAGCACTGTGCTGGGCGCTTGGGAAGTACAAGTTGGCAACATAAATGACTTGCCCAAGATCATGCGGAAGGGAAGTGGCAGAGCTGGGATTAGAACCCAAGTCAATTCTAGACTGTGAGCCCACTGTTGGGTAGGGACCATCTCTATATGTTGCCAACTTGTACTTCCCAAGCGCTTAGTACAGTGCTCTGCACACAGTAAGCGCTCAATAAATACGATTGAATGAATGAATGTATTGGGGATAAAAGTAGACTGCCCACTGAAGCTTATCTGTTTTTATTGCTTGATCTGCTGGGTTTGGTTTTCTTTTTGTATTTCAATTAGTTCAAAATCATTCCATTGAAAGTTTTAGAATTCATTCATTCAATTTTATTTATTGAGCGCAGAGCACTGTACCAAGCGCTTGGAAAGTACAATTCAGCAACAAATAGAGAAAATCTCTACCCAACAGTGGGCTCCCAGTCTAGAAGGGGGAGAATTGTTCTCCCAATTGCTTAGTAAAGTGCTCTGCACACAGGAAGTGCTCAATAAATGCCATTTATTGAATTATACAGACGCTTACGGGGGACTGAGGGGTGGCATTCATTCATTCAGTCGTATTTATTGAGCACTTACTGTGTGCAGAGCACTGTATGCAGGTGAGAAGATGCATCTAGGGGAAAAAGCACGGGCCTCGGAGTCAGAAGATGGAGTTTGAATCCCAATTTAGCCACGTGTCTGCTGTGTGACCTTGGGAAAGTCACTTAACTTCTCTGTGCCTCAATTTACTCATCCATAAAGTGGGAATTCAACACTGTTCTCCCTCCCCATTGGTCTACAAGTCCTGTGTGGGACAGAGACTGTGGTCGGCCTGATGATCTTGTTACTACCCCAGCACTTAGCGCAGTGCTTGGCACATGGTAATCATTTAACAAAATGCCTCAATTATTATTGTCAAGTGAACATAACACGGTATTCAACTAATCACAGTGTTTTTTATTTTTCCTTGTCTAAGTTGGCAGCATATAAGGTGCAGGAAATGGCTTTCCAGTGAAACTTCTTGGTTGATAAAGTGGATCATAAATCCATTTATCGACCGCTTTCCTTGGTGTATTTTAAACGCACATAAATTTGTTTGTGCAGTTGATTTAGAATACTTTCACATCTGTACACAATCATTAATAATTTGCAGTTCTAGTAATGTTTACTTTGTTCAGTTTTCTCATTCTTCATGTTAAATGAAAATTTTATATGCTTCATTACATAAAATATTATTAAAGTGATCACAAAGAATGAGGGACTCTGGATAAGTGACAAAAAGATTAATATATTCCAGTCCATGTATTATTATTCATGAAAAAGAAAAAAACAATGAATAAAATTCATTGAAAAAGATGGCAGGCGGGATATCCAGGATGTAAGATAAACAATGAGATTTGAAATAGCCAATGTATGAAACATGTAAATTGGGTTAGGTAAATAGGAATGGTTTATTGCATAAGGATAACACATTTTCAATAAGGTGGCGATTTGTGAACCATAAAATATGGGAAAATCCTTTTACAAGTTTACGGAGATTGAACATGTTTCATTAATGGAATAGCAGTGCTATTTCACCAAAAGAGATTGAGGGCTTGGTTTTCAACAATTGCTATTCATGGGTAATAAAAACAATGGCACAATCTAAGAAATTTAGGAAACTGTCCCAATTATCATAAAGACGTGTTTCTGATTTAGTTTAGTTTGGACAATTGGGGAGAGTCAGGAAACATGGCTACCACCATTCATTCAATCATATTTATTGAGCATCTATTTATTATTAGTAGTATTGTTGTTGTTATTATCATCATATTTGTTAAGTGCTTATACTGTTCTAAGCACTGGGGACGATACAAGCTAATCGATTTACTTGCTGTGTGCAAAGCACTGTACTAAGCGCTTAACACTGTATTAACCAAGCACTTAGTATAGTGCTCTGCACATAGTAAGTGCTCAATAAATACCATCGATCCATTCACTGATGCATTGCTCCCGGTTCTGCCACTTAGCTGTGTGACTTTGGGGAAGTCACTTAACTTTTCTGTGCCTCAGTTACCTCATCTGTAAAATGGGGATTGAGACTGTGAACCCCACGAGGGACAACCCGATTACCATGTATCCTCCCTCCCAGCACTTAGAACAGTGCTTGGCACATAGTAAGCGCTTAACAAATACCGGCATTATAATTAGACTGTGAGCCCATTGTTGAGTAGGGATTGTCTCTATTTGTTGCTGAATTGTACTTTCCAAGCACTTAGTACAGTGCTCTGCACACAGGCAGCGCTCAATAAATACGATTGAACGAATGAAAGAGTTAGACTGTGAGCCCCACGTGGAAGGGACTGTGTCCAACCTGATTAGCTTGTATCGTCCCCAGTGCTTAGAACAGTGTAAGCACTTAACAAATATGATGATAATAATAACAATACTACTACTACTAATAAATAGAGTGGGAAACTCAACTGAAACACGATTAAAGCTGAATTTTCAGGGGATAGGCATAATTCAGAGCTAGCTGGCTTGAAAGTGTGCATTCTTTAAGACAGTTGTTTCCCTGCCTCTTCCCCACCGGAATTCCCTTTGGGAGCAGCCCTTAATGTGATCAAAAGCAGAGCAAGTGGCTTAAAACGAGACGGAGGAGTTTCCAGATGTGTTTCCTGATGGGAAGCTATCGGTTCGGAGCTTAAAATATGTGCAGAGTGGCCCTATATTGCAAGCTCCTTCTAGACTTTAAGCTCGTTGTGGGCAGGGAATGCCTCTTGATTATTGTTCTATTGTACTCTTCCAAACGCTGAGGACAGTGCCCTGCACAGGGTAAGTGCCTATTCATTCAATCATATTTATTGAGCACTTGTGAGAGTACAGTGTAACGATAGCAGAGGTGTTTCCAAATGCGACTGAACGAATGAATGAATGTGGGAATTGAATTCTTGAGTAGCTTGGGGTAGGGGAAAATCCTATCACGGTAACCACTGATGCGGTGAGAATGAAAGAGTCCGGCAGTAGATACTTTAGAGATAACACGGTGAGAGACATTTTATACTACAAACACTTAGAAGTCCACCATTAGTGGACCCTTGTGTATTAGACTGTGAAAAGTTGCAATAACACAAAGAAACACAATGTACCGCACTACAGTACAGTAAATTTGAGGAAGAGTCAGGGGAATACCTGGACTGGCACCACCAAAATGCACATTCATTCAGTCATATTATTGAACGCTTAATGTGTGCAAAGCACTATACTAAGCACTTGGCAAGGTACAATATAGCAATGAACAGACACATTCCCTGCCCACAACGAGCTTACTGAGTCTTCCTACACTAAATGTTCATCTACCAAGTTGTGGAGTGTATTATACCAGAACAATCAGTCAGTCCAAAGTATTTTTTTTTATGGTATTTAGCTCTTACTCTGTGCCAGGCACTGTACTAAGAGCTGGGGTATTTACAAGTTAATCAGGGTGGAGCTCATGTGGGGCTCACAGTCTTAATCCCCATTTTACAGATGAAGTAACTAAGGCCCAGAGAAGTTACTAATAATTATGTTATTTGTTAAGTGCTTAATATGTGCCAAGCACTGTTCTAAGCACTGGAGTAGATTCAAGATAATCAAGTTGTCCCACATAGGGTTCACAGTCCTAAGATCCATTTTACAGATGAGGTAACTGAGGCACA
Source organism: Tachyglossus aculeatus (assembly GCF_015852505.1). Taxonomy (NCBI): domain Eukaryota; kingdom Metazoa; phylum Chordata; class Mammalia; order Monotremata; family Tachyglossidae; genus Tachyglossus; species Tachyglossus aculeatus. The sequence continues at coordinate 6,082,982 of NC_052067.1, forward strand.
GAGAAGTTGAGTGACTTGCTCAAAGTCACACAGCTGACAAGTGGCGGAGCCGGGATTAGAACCCACTACCGCTGACCCTCAAGCCCGGGCTCTTTCCACTAAGCCACGCTGCTTCTCAAGCGCAAGTTAAATGACTTACCCAGGGCCACACAGCAGACAACCAGATGAGCCGGGATTAGAATCCAGGTCCTTCTCACTCCCAGGCCCATGCTCTTTCCACTAGGCCATGCTGCTTCTCAAGTGCTTACTCTGTGCAGTACACTAAGCACTTGAGCATGTACAATATGACAGAAATAAAAGGCACATTCCCTGGCCACAGCAAACTCATAGTCTGGAGGGGAAGATGGTTATTAATATAATTATGGATATGTACATGGGGAAATACTGTTTCTTAGACGATAAATCCTGTCAAAATGCAATGCTGAGGATTCCCTTCAGGCAAACTATGACTGCATTGGCTATGTGCTACCTTTCATTGCTCTCTCATTTCCTGTTGTTCCTGGGAATCGCACCCATTGCCATAGGCCCTGCAGCTTCTCAACCAATTAAGCAATGAATTTTGAGTGCTTAATGTGAGCAGAGCACTTTACTAAACATTTGGGAGAGAATAATATAGTTGGTAGACCCAAACCCCTTCTAGTCTTCACCTACACCCAGTCCCTTGGAGAATGCATCCTCTCACATGGCTTCAACTACCACCGCTATGTGGATGATTCCCAAATCTACACCTCCAGCACAGATTCCTCTCCCTCTCTGCAGCCTCCCATTTCCTCCTACTTTCAAGAAATCTCTACTTGGATGTCCTCCCGTCACCTCAAACTTAATTTGTCTAAAACAGAGCTCTTTATCTTCTCACCAAATCCTGCCCTTCCCCTGACTTTCCCATCACTGTAGATGGCACCACCACCCTTCCTGTCTCACAAGTCCATAACCTTGGTGTCATCCCTGACTCCTCTCTCCCATTCAACCCACATATTCAATCCACCACTAAATCCCGTAGGTTCCACCTTCATATCATTGCTAAAATCTGCCCCTTCCTCCCCATCCAAACTGCTTCCATGTCAATCAAAGCACCTATCCTATCCCCGTTTGATTACTGTATCAGCCTCCTTGCTGACCTCCCTGCTTCCTGTCTCTCCCCACTCCAGTCCATACTTTCATTCATTCATTCAAGCGGATTTATTGAGCTCTCACTGTGTGCGGAACACTGTACTAAGTGCTTGGGAAGTACAAGTTGGCAACATATAGAGACGGTCCCTACCCAACAGTGGGCTCACAGTCTACTTCACTCAGCTGCCCAGATCATTTACCTACAAAAACATTCAGGCCGTGTTCCCCCAACTCCTTAGAAAACTCCAGTGGTTGCCCATCCACCTCGGCATCAAACAAAAAACTCCTCACTATTTGCTTTAAAGCAGTCCACCACCTTGCCCCCTCCTACCTCACCTCTCTATTCTCCTCCTCCAACGCAGCCCCCACAGTTTGTTCCTCTATTGCTAACCTTCTCACTGTACATAGATCTTGTCTATCTCACTGCCGACCCCTCACCCACATCCTGCCTCTGACCTGGAATGCCCTCCCTCTTCAAATCCCACAGACAATGACTCTCCACCCATTCAAAGCCTTATTGAAGGCCCATCTCCTCCAAGCAGCCTTCTAGACAGTCTAGACAGTCTTCTAGACTGTGAGCCCACTGTTGGGTAGGGACTGTCTCCATATGTTGCCAACGTGTACTTCCCAAGCGCTTAGTACAGTGCTCTACACACAGTGCTCAATAAATACAATTGATTGATTGATTTCCAGACTGAGCCCCACTTTTCCTCATCTCTCACTCCCTTCTGCACCATCCTGACTTGCTCCCTTTTATTCATCTCCCCTCCCAGCCCCACCGCACTTACGTACATATCCGGAATTATTCATTTAATTAATGTCTTAACCCCCGCCCCCCCCAGCCCTAGACTTTTAGCTCACTGTGGGCAGGGAATGTCTGTTTATTTTTATATTGTACTCTCCCAAGCCCTTAGTACAGTGCCCTGCACACAGTTAGTACTTATTAAATGGGATTGAATGAATGAATGTACCCAATCCCTGCCCTTCTAAGGACCTTATGATCCAGCAGGCAAGTTGCCACAGGATAATGAAGAGAATAATCAAACAAGAAGAGCAAATGAGAGAAGAGGAGAGACCCCCTCCACCCTGCAAAAAAGGTCTTTTTTTTTTGCTAGTCACTTTCTCCTTTTTCTTTTTCTTTTTTTCTTTCTCCTTTTTCTTTTTCTTTATAATACTAGTTGTTAAGGGTTTATTATGTACCAGATATTGTACTAAGGGCTAAGGTAGATCAACCAATCAATGAATTGTATTTATTGAGCACTTATGGCATGCAGAGCACTGTCCAAAGCATGGTAGATGTATTTCCTGACCACAAGCAGGTTACAGTGTAATGTCTGTCTCCTTCTTGACTGTAAATCCGGTGTGGGCAGGGATTGTCTCTCTGTTGCTGAATTGTACTTTCCAAGCACTTAGTACAATGCTCTGCACATAGTAAGTGCTCAGTAAATGATTGAATGAATGAATGGGAGATAGACATAAATATAAATAAATACATGACAGATATATACATAAGTGCTGTGGGGCTGAGAGTGGGGCGAATAAAGGTGCAAATCAAGTGCCAGGGCAATGCAGAAAGAAATGGGAGAAATGACTTGCCTAAATTCACAAAGCAGATGTGACGGAGCTGGAATTTGAACTCGGGTCTTCTGACTTTTAGGCCCCTACTCTTTCCACTAGGCCACACTGCTTCTTAATTAAGCAGTGGAATTTGAGTGTCTTAATGTGTGCAGAGCACTGTATTACACATTTGGGACAGAACAATACAGTTGGTAGTTCTATCCTGGCCCTTGAGGATCTTATGATCTAGCAGGGAAGTTTACAATCTAGCAGATGATCTCCTAGATGCTCAGCTGCTATTTTTAGGTGCTCAGTTGCTAGGCTTGGTCTCTTAGATACTCAGTTCTCTTTGGCGGGGATACAGATGCTGTTGTTATCGAAGACGCAGGCTGTTGTTGGTATCCCAGGTGTACAGATGCTGTTGATATTGAAGATAATCACATTTCACTGTTGATAACTGTCATTCCAATACTGCCGTTGATATCTCAGATGCTCAGATGCTGTCTCTGTGCCAAGTGCTCTGACGTTTTTTAATGTTACTTGTTTAACACTTAAACATATGCCAGGCACCGTGTTAAGCACCGGGGTAGATACAAAATAACCGGGTTGGACACAGTCCATGTCCCACATGGGGCTCACAGTCTTAGCCCGCATTTTACAGATGAGGAAACTGAGGCACAGGGAAGTAAAGTGACCTGCCCAAGGTCACGCAGCAAAGTGGAAGAGCCAGGATTAGATGTTTTGTGTCTTCACTGTGCCAGGGAAATTTCGGCTGTGATCAATTCTGCACCTCCTCCCACCCGCCAAAACCCACTTCGGGTAGAAGCTCTGAACAGATTTCTCAGAGGGGCCGTGGAGGTGTTTCCTGCAGCATGGAAAAGAAAAACGAGGGTTGGGAGGCGGAGGGGCTGATCTCTCAGTGATGAAAATGTGGCTTCACGTCTTTGGAGAAGCCTTTTAATAAGTCCACACCCAGCCCACACACACACAACCACACCATCCCCCTTCAAGATGCGCTAGAGGGTGTGTATGGGTGTTGGCGGTGGGAGGAAGATTTCTCCGTCGCTCGTCAGGTGCTGGAGAGGTTATGGGCTTGTCTGCCTTCCGGGAGTCTGACTCTGCTGACTGCTTCATGATTCCTCCACCCCACGGGGACCTCTCGTCAATAGAAACGGTCGTCTCCAAAAACGTCAGTTTATTTCACTTCTGTGTGCCAGAGCTGCGTGGATCTGAGGATTTTAACGTAGAATAATAACAATGATGACATTTATTAAGAGCGTAGAAGAAGAAATGGGTTACAACAGAGAGCTTCCAAAATCCCCAAGCCTGCCACAATTCTGTTCAATAATAATAATCAGGGTATTGGTGAAGCATTTCGTACGTGCATGTACTATGTTTACTGAGAGCTGGGAAGTGGGGAATATACATGATATCCAGGTTCATCCATTCATTCAATCGTATTTACTGAGCGCTTACTGTGTGCAGAACACTGTACTAAACGCTTGGGAAGTACAAATCGGGTTGGCATAAGACCTAACCCACATGGGGCTCACAATCTAGGAGGAAGAAGCAGCATGGCCTAGTGGATAGAGCACGGGCCTCGGAGTCAGAATAATAATAATAGTAATAATGGTATTTGTTAAGTGTTTACTATGTGTAAAGCACTGTTCTAAGCACTGGGGAGGTTACAAGGTGATCAGGTAGTCCCACGGGGGGCTCACAGAGTGAACTAGATTTTAATCACGGCTCCACCACTCTCCTGCTGTGTGACCTTGGGCAAGGCACTTAACTTCTCTGGGCCTCAGTTATCCCATCTGTACAATAGGGATTAAGACTGTGAGCCTCATGCGGGACAGGGACTGAGTGAAATCCGATTAGTTTCTATGTCTATGAGGTAGGTGTGGTTCCACAGGGCAAGGAGGTTACCGTCACAGAGTTAAAACAGAAAGCAGAGAACAGAACAGATGGATTAATAATAATAATAATGGCATTTATTAAGTGCTTATTATGTGCAAAGCACTGTTCTAAGCGCTGAGGAGGTTACAAGGTGATCAGGTTGTCCTGCGGGTGGAGGGGCTCACAGTCTTAATCCCTATTTTACAGATGAGGGAACTGAGGCCGTGAGAAGTTAAGTGACTTGCCCAAAGTCACACAGCTGACAACCGGCAGAGTTTGTATTTGAACCCATGACCTCTGACTCCAAAGCCCATGCTCTTTCCACAGAGCCACGTTGTTTGATGTGGGAGGGGATAATGAGTTTGAAAGAGATGGGTGGGAGGAGTTTGGGTAGTGGAAAGAACACGGACCCGGAGTCTTAGGATCTGGGTTCTAATCCCGGCTCCACCACGATCTGCTGTGTGGCCTTGGGCAAGAAACTTCACTTCTCTGGGCCTCTGTTCCCTCATCTGCAAAATGAGGGAGTTGGAATTGAGACCCTGGTTCGAAGCCCCACTCTGCCATTGGAAGAGAAGCAGGGGAAGCAGTATGGCTCAGTGGAAAGAGCACGGGCTTTGGAGTCAGAGGTCATGGGTTCTAATCCCCGCTCTGCCAGTTGTCAGCTGTGTGACTTTGGGCAAGTCACTTAACTTCTCCGTGCCTCAGTTACCTCATCTGTAAAATGAGGATTAAGATTGTGAGCCCCCCGTGGGACAACCTGATCACCTTGTAACCTCCCCAGTGCTTAGAACAGTGCTTTGCACATAGTACACACTTAATAAATGCCATCATCATTATTATTATTGGCTAATGGTGTGACCTTGAGCAAGTCATTAGCCTTTCTGGGCCTTACTCTCCCCATAGGTAAAATGGAGGTAATGACAGATTATGAACCTCCAGTGGGATGGGAATTGTGTCCCATCTGATAACCTTCTGCCTCATACCTAGTAAGTGCTCACTAAATGCCACAAGGATGAGTACAATGATGGAGATACATTCATTCATTCCAACGTATTTATGGAGCACTTTCTGTGTGCAGAGCACTCTACTAAGCACTTGGGAAAGTACAATACAACAATAAACGGGGTGTGGGGAGAACAAAGGGAGGAGATCTGTGAGCCCACTGCTGGGTAGGGACTGTCTCTATATGTTGCCAACTTGTACTTCCCAAGCGCTTAGTACAGTGCTCTGCACACTGTAAGCGCTCAATAAATATGATTGATGATGATGATGAGGTCAGAGAGACGCAGAAGGGAGTGGGAGAAGAGGAAAGTGGGGGCTTAGTCAGGGAAGGCCTCTCTCAGGAGACGCACCCTCCGCAGACAGTGGTACTGCTGATGGAGGGAAATGTGCAAATAATAATAATAATAATGGCATTTGTTAAGTGCTTACTATGTGCAAAGCACTTCTCTAAGCGCTGGAAGTACTGTTCTAAGCCCTGGCAAATGAAGGGATCTTTGGCAGGCGCATTAGTGGTCGGGTCTTTGGGCAACAACACAGTGAAACTAGCTTGCTCCATCCCTAGTCTCCCTTTCCTCCTTGAAGTTTCACCCGGTCACTCCCTCCACTCTGGATGACCCTTGCTCATAAATTCTAGACCATGCCCCCGAGTTTCCCGTAACCTCCGCTATCCACTTGACATCAACAGGGTAGATGTAATAAGCTGCCGAGGGAAAGACACCTATGAGGAATTGGCAAGAACTCCGGAATTCACACCCAGGAATCTGGAGAAGTAGGTTGGTTTAGGGGAAAGCCCACGGGATTGGGAGTCAGAGGGCCTGGGTTCTAATCCTGCCTCCATCACTAGCTTGCTGTAGGATCTGGTGGAGATAGATGCTAATTGGGCTGCACACTTTCACTGTCCCCCATGAGGCTCACAGTCTTAATCCCTATTGTACAGATGTGATAACTGAAGTCCAGAGGAGCTAAAACTCCTCACTATTATTATTATTATTATTACTGGCTTCATGAGAAGCAGCGTGGCTCCTTTGGAGTCAGAGGTCATGGGTTCAAATCCCGGCTCCGCCAATTGTAAGCTGTGTGACTTTGGGCAAGTCACTGAACTTCTCTGGGCCTCAGTTGCCTCATCTGTAGAATGGGGATTAAGACTGTGAGCCCCCAGGGGACAACCTGATCACCTTGTAACCTCCCCAGCACTTTGAAGAGTGCTTTGCACATAGTAAGCACTTAATAAATGCCATTATTATTATTCAAAGCTGTCCATCCCCTCTCCCCCTCCTCCCTCACCTCCCTTCTCTCCTTCTCCAGCCCAGCCCACACACTCCGCTCCTCTGGTGCCGCTAACCTCCTCACTGGGCCTCGTTCTCATCTGTCCCACTGTCGACTGCTGGCCCATGTCATCATCAATCATATTTATTGAGCGCTTACTGTGTGCAGAGCACTGTACTAAGCGCTTTTGTCCTACCTCTGGCCTGGAATGCCCTCCCTCCTCACGTCACCCACACAAGCACATTTCCCCCTGTCAAAGCCCTGCTGAAAATTCACCTCCTCCAGGAGGCCTTCCCAGACTGAGACGCCCTTTTCCTCTGCTCCTCCTCCCTTCCCCATCACCCCGACTCCCTCCTTCTTTTCTACCCCTCTTCCCCGCCCCACAGCACTTGTGTATATATGTGCATATTTATCATTCTATTCATTTTATGAATGATGTGTATATATCTATAATTCTATTCAATTATATTGATGCTATTGATGCATATTTGTTTTGTTTTGTAATCTGTCTCCCCCCTTCTGGACCGTGAGCCCGTTGCTGGGTAGGGATTAACTCTGTTGCCGAATTGTGCTTTCCAAGCATTTAGTACAGTGCTCTGCACACAGTAAGCGCTCAATAAATACAAATGAATGAATACCTCAAATTTCATCTACTAACAAATAATATCCATCACCATTACAAGAAATGCAGTTTTCCTTTCTTCAGTTCATTCCATTACAGCGCGTGCACGCTCTCTGTCTCTCTTTATCTCGCTCTCTCTGTCTCTCTCTGCCTTTAAATAGCAGGCAATTTCAGAATGTTATACCACTGGGAAATGACGATCTGACAGATAATGCGAGTTTAATTTTATCCCCGTTAGCTTCTGTGACCTATAAATGTGGGGGACAATATATTTTGAATCGTGAACATGTTTCCTTAATTTATCTTTTCCTTTTCGTTCCTCTCCATAATTAGTCAGTCAATAATTATTTATTGAGAACCCACAGGGTTCGAGAGAGCTGTAGAAAGAATTAAAGGCTATAAATGATTAGGACATGCAGTCTAGCATTCGTGGAGAGGGGATTTTTCTTCAAAGATCAGGCGACTTTTGGATGAAAACTGACTTGCAACTTTACGGGAAGTCACTATGGGGTAATTTTCCTCATTGAAGTCATTTATCTGAGTGTGTGTGTGTGTCTTCTAGACTGTGAGCTGGTTGTTGGGTAGGGACCGTTTCTATATGTTGCCGATTTGTACTTCCCAAGCGCTTAGTACAGTGCTCTACACACAGTAAGTGCTCAATAAATATGATTGAATGAATGAATGTCTGGAGGGGGCGTTGGGGACAGGCAGGAGATGCTTGCCTCTGAAAAGACAAGTGGGACATGTTTGAGCTAGTTGGTGAATTCATTCTGATTTATTGAGCGCTTATTGTGTGCGAGCACCAAACTAAGCACTTGGGAGAGTCCAGTACAGCAATAAATAGACACATTCCTTGACCACATCCTGATATACCTCGATAAACGGGAGTATGGATGTCCAATCACTCCATCAACAATAGTTAGAATTCTAATAATAACTCTGTGGCTCAGTGGAAAGAGCACGGGCTTGGGAATCAGAGGTCATGGGTCCAAATCCTGGCTCTGCCAATTGTCAGCTGTGTGACTTTGGGCAAGTCACTTAACTTCTCTGTGCCTCAGTTACCTCATCTGTAAAATGGGGATTAGAACTGTGAGCCCTCCGTGGGACAACCTGATCACCTTGTAACCTCCCCAGTGCTTAGAACAGTGCTTGGCACATAGAAAGTGCTTAATAAATGCCATTATTAATATGATTATTATTAACTGTGGTATTCACCAAGCTCCTAATCTGTCCTAAGCACTGTTCCAAGCACTAGGGTAGATAACAAGATCATCAGATTAGATACTGTCCCTGTCCCCCACATGGAGCTCACCGTTCAATTAGGAGGGAGATCAAGTGCTTCATCCCACTTTGCAGATGTGGAAACTGAGGTGCAGAGAAGTTATGTGACCTATTCAAGGTTACACAGTGGCAATAAATAATATTTATTTATAGTGATGTCTGTCTCCTTCTCTAGACTGTGAGCTTGTTATGGGCAGGAATATGTCTGTTGTAATATTGTACTCTTCCAAGCACCTAGTAATAATAATAATAATAATGATAAGGATGGCATTTATCAAGCGCTTTCTATGTACAAAGTACTGTTCTAAGCGCTGGGGAGGTTACAAGGTGATCAGGTTGTCCCACGAGGGGCTCACAGTCTTCAACCTGTATATATGTATATATGTACACATTTATTACTCTATTTATTTATCTTGAACATATCTATTCTATTTATTTTATTTTGTTAGTATGTTTGGTTTTGTTCTCTGTCTCCCCCTTTTAGACTGTTAGCCCACTGTTGGGTAGGGACTGTCTCTATATGTTGCCAACTTGTACTTCCCAAGCGCTTAGTACAGTGCTCTGCACACAGTAAGCACTCAATAAATACGATTGATTGATTGATTGATTCATCCCCATCTTACAGACGAGGTACCTGAGGCCCAGAAAAGTGAAGTGACTTGCCCAAAGTCACACAGCTGACAATTGGCGGAGCCGGGGTTTGAACCCACGACCTCTGACTCCAAAGCCTGTGCTCTTTCCACTGAGCCGCGCTGCTGGTGCTTTGTACACAGTGAGCGCTCAATAAATACTCCTGAAGGAATGAGCGAATGAATGAAGAGGCAGAGCCGGAATTAGAACCTGTCCCCGGTACGGGTCCTTAGCTCTTTTCACTAGGCCCCACTGCAGCTCCGTAAATCCCACTGATTGATGGAAGAAGGAGAAAGCATCTGTGTCTGCATTTGGCTTTGAAATATTGGCATGGGAGCTTCTCTTCGGAGTAAAAGGAGGACAAATGGTGCCCCCTGGCTTTGTTTCAGAGCACGGACCAATCGAGGCTGGGATGGAGATAATAATAATAATAATAATAATAATAATAATAATAATAATAATAGTATTTGTTAAGCACCTACTATGTGCAAAGCACTGTTCACTGTTAAAGCACTGGGGTGGGAGGACGGATGAGGGAAGGGGAGTGGAGGGGACACCGGACCTTCTCGGAGGTCGGACTGCTGCCCTGGCAGAGACCAAGGCCCCCAATAATAATAATAATAATAATAATGATGATAATAATAATAATAATAATAATGACATTTATTAAGCACTTACTATGTGCAAAGCACTGTTCTAAGCGCTGGGGGGGGATAGAAGGTGATCAGGTTGTCCCACGTGGGGCTCACAGTCTTCATCCCCATTTTACAAATGAGGTAACTGAGGCCTAGAGATGTTAAGTGACTTCTCCCTTCAAAGCCCTACTGAGAGCTCACCTCCTCCAGGAGGCCTTCCCACACTGAGCCCCTTCCTTCCTCTCCCCCTCGTCCCCCTCTCCATCCCCCCATCTTACCTCTTTTCCTTCCCCACAGCACCTGTATATATGTATATATGGTTGTACATATTTATTACTCTATTTATTTATTTATTTATTTTACTTGTACATTTCTACTTCCAATTTGTACTTCCAGGAGGCCTTCCCACTGAGCCCCCTCCTTCCTCTCCCCTTCCTCCCCCTCCCCATCCCCCCTGCCTTACTCCTTCCCCTCCCCACAGCACCTGTATATATGCATATATGTTTATACATATTTATTACTCTATTTTAGTTGTACATATTTATTCTATTTTATTTTGTTAATATGTTTTGTTGTCTGTCTCCCCCTTCTAGACTGTGAGCCCGCTGTTGGGTAGGGACCGTCTCTATATGTTGCCAGCTTGGACTTCCCAAGTGCTTAGTCCAGTGCTCTGCACACAGTAAGTGCTCAATAAATACGACTGAATGAATGAATGCCCAAGGTCACACAGCTGACATGTGGTGGAGCCGGGATTCGAACCCATGACCTCTGACTCCAAAGCCCATGCTCTTTCCAATGAGCCACGCTGCTTCTCAGTGAGAAGGGGAGGGGGCATCAGGGTTGGTTGACTCACCTTCCTCTTCTCTCTCTCCTCCACTGTCACCTTCCCGGTAGCCCCTGAGCCTGGGGAGTGGGCCGACATGGTCTGTGGGAGAAATAGCCTGGCATAGTGGATAGAGCCTGGGCCTGGGAGTTGGAAGGTCATGGGTTCTAATCCTGACTCCGCCACTTGTCTGCTGTGTGACCTTGGGCAAGTCACTTTTACTTCTCTGGGCCTCAGTGACCTCAGCTGGAAAATGGAGATAAAGATTGGGAGTCCCACGTAGGACTCTCTGATTCGCTTGTGTTCACCCCAGCCCTTAGTACAGTGCTTGGCACATAGTAAGCTCTTAATAAATACCATAATAATAATAATTATTATTATTATAAGGTTCCACGCTGGCCCTCAGACCCCTCCTCCTACTCCCTCCCTCACCCTCTTTAAGGACCCCAGGGACCAAAGATGGCAGCCAGTCTGTTCACCACAGGAAGCTGGGAGCATAGGGATGGGCCAGTCTCCTTCAGAGATAAGGAAACAAGGAAAATTGGGGCCTTTTACAAAGAAATGCATAAAGGGGGAATGGAACCTAGGGCCGAGAAAGATATAGAGGAGGGAAGAAAAGAGAATCCAAAAAAAAGAAAAATAATGCAAATGAACCTAATGGAAAGAATTTGGGCTTGGAAGTCAGAGGATCTGAGTTCTAATCCCACCATCCCCACTTTCCTGCTGGGCGACAAATCACCCAACACTTCTGAGCCTCAGTTTCCTCATCAGCAAAATAGGGATTGCATAGCCGTCCTCCCCGCTCCTCTGAACAGTGAGCCCCATGTAGGACAGGGACTGCATTCAACCTGTTTAACTTGTATTCCCCCCAGGACTGAGTAGAGTGCTTGGCAAATAGTGAATGCTTAACAAATTCCATAATTATTACTTGTAAATAAGGGGAAAGCAGAACAAAAGGGTAATCAAGGATCATGGAAACACAGCCTGGGGAATCAGAAATGTAAGGTGGGAAGGGAGGAAAGGAGAGAGAAGGGAATATGCAGAGATGGGACAACCCAGGAAAGGGAAATGGGAGGGAACAGAAAAATTTGGGAAAGGGTATGTCAACTGGTAATGATGATCATTTAGGATAGTGATAATAGTGATATTGGTTAAGCGATATTTGTTAAGCTAAGCACTGGGCTGATTTCAGGAGAATTAGAATGGACAAAGTCCCTGCCCCCATGGGGCTCACCATCTGTGAGAGAACAGTTATCTTAGTCTCATTTTACAGATGAGGATACTGAGGCATAAAGAAGTTAAATGATTTGCCCAAAGTCATATGGCAGGCATTTGGCAGAGCCAAGATTGTAACCCAAATTTTCTGATTCAGGGCCCGTGATCTTTCTGCTAGGTCACAGAAGTGAAAGAACAGACAGACTGGAGAAAGCAGGTTTTGCGAGAGGAAGTCTGTGGGTTAAATTCCCTGGGAATTTAAAAGTGGTAAAGCAGATTCAGGTTTTGTTTAAAAATTGTGAGCGCTCACATTTCAGCATAGTTCCATTTTGAAATTCTCCCTATTTTGCAGTTTTCTCTTCTGGATACTCAGTCCATCAGGGGTATTTATTGAGCACTTACTGTGTGCAGAACACTGTATGAAGTGTTTGAGAGTATAATAAACAAGAGTTGATAGACGCATTCCCTGTCCACAGTGAACTTACTCCATCCTATTGTCCGACATTGCCTGATACGTACGTATTATTCAGATTTAGTAGAATGGGAGGTGAGGACAATGCTGTTTGCTTGGGAGCCCGGGTTTTAAACTACACCACAGATTTCAAAACTCCATTTATAGCATTTATATTTTCACACTCCATTTATAGCATTTTATCTCCTGTTTGTTCTCTTCACAAGTGAGAGTCCTTGCTTGTCTCTTTACCACTCTTGTTTCGGGCCAAGTTTTTCTCTCTCTAGATAAACTATTCTTCTTCTTATTCCCCTCTCTATCCCTTCACGGCAATGAAGTAAATCCTTCTTTGATTCATGTGACCAAAAGCCTCATTTTCTATTTTTTTCAAACATCATTTATGATTGTACTTCCCAAGCGCTTAGTACAGTGCTCTGCACACAGTAAGCACTCAATAAATATGATTGAATGAATGAATGAATCAATCAAGCATTCCCCCTCTAATAATAATAATGATGGCATTTATTAAGTGTTTACTATGTGCAAAGCACTGTTCTAAGCACTGGGAAGGTTACAAGGTGATCAGGTTGTCCCACGTGGGGCTCACGGTCTTAGTCCCCATTTTACAGATGAGGTAACTGAGGCACAGAGAAGTTAAGTGACTTGCCCAAAGTCACACAGCTGACAAGTGGCGGAGCAAGGATTTGAACTCATGACCTCTGACACTAAAGACCGTGCTCTTTCCACTGAGCCAAGTTGATGGGCAGGGAATGTATCTACCAATTCTGCTGTATTGTACTCTCCCTAGCGCTTAGTTCAGTGCTCTGCACACAGTGAGCGCTCATTACCCGTTGATCGATTGATCAATTATTTTCCGTCCTCTCCGTCTCGAAATTCAGTGGCCAGACCTAAAAGTAACTCTACTTTATATCTTTGCTAGTGCTTTGCAGAACAGAATAATTATCTTTCCCCTCCCGCTTATATGACCTATTATGACATTTGAGTTTTGCAAATACAGCACTTTGTTGTCTCATATTGAATCTATCTTCCCAGCCTGTAGAAGCCCAAATCATTTTCCACAGCAATTGCTGACTAAATAGTAATTCTCCATTTTAGAGCCGTGCATATGATTACCGTGTTCTACAAGGATCTCTTTACCTTAGCCTTTGTTCAATCTTCCAGTATTGATTTCAGCACAATTTCTCCAATTAATCATGGTATCTCGTATCTGTGGTGATGTTGGAGATGAATCCCGGTCTTTGGTCAGCTGGGAATCTGATGAGCACTCTCTCTGCTAGATTCTTTAAGTTCTAAGTTTGCAGGTTCTGCTCTGAGAGTTATGCAGGTGAGGTAACTGAGGCACAGAAAAATGAAATAACAGCAGAGAGGTGGCAGAGCAAGGATTGGAAGCCAGGTCCTTCTGATTTGCAGGTTTGTGTTCTATCCACTGGGCCACACTGCTTCTCACCTATTTCTATTTTAACTCCCTCTTCCCTCTCCCTCTTTCCTCCACCTCAGCTCCAAGGCCCTATTATTATTATAATAATAATAATATTTCTGGTATTTGTTATACTGTGTGCCAGACACTGTACTAAACCCTGGGGTGTATACAAGCCCTGGGAGGCATAGGTTTATTAATAATAATAATAATATTTCTGGTATTTGTTATACTGTGTGCCAGACACTGTACTAAACCCTGGGGTGTATACAAGCCCTGGGAGGCATATGTTTATTAATAATAATAATAATATTTCTGGTATTTGTTATACTGTGTGCCAGGCACTGTACTAAACCCTGGGGTGAATACAAGCAAATTGGGTTGAACACAGTCCCTGTCCAACGTGGGGCTCACGGTCTTCATCTCCATTCTACAGATGAGGAATCTGAGGCCCAGAGAAGTTAAGTGACTTGTCCAAGGTCACACAGCAGACAAATGGCGGAGCCAGGATTTGAACCCATGACCTCCTGACTCCCAAGTTCATGCTCTATCCACTGTGTCATGCTGCTTCCCACTGCCCAGGACATGATGCGAGCATGGCCTAAGGGGGCACAGTTTGTGTGGGGGTGTGGTGGAAGAGTTGTGTGGTAGGGAATGTGTCTACTTTATTGATGTACTCTTCCAAGCACTTAATACAGTGTTCTGCACACGGTAAGCACTAAATAAAGATGATTGACTGGCTAGTCTGATGGAGAAAGACACATAGTAAATGCCCTGCAGTGGCTTAAATCCCTGCGTCACAACTATTTCATGGGCAGTGGATGCTGGGGAGAGAGTGCCTGAATAAGAAATGTTGAGGGGCGAGCAGATATTAAAGTATCATCAACCCCGATCTGAGCTCCACACACTGAGAAAATGAGACTTGATTGACTCAATGATAATAATAACGATGATGGCATTTATTAAGCATTTACTATGTGCAAAGTACTGTTCTAAGTGAAGCAGTCAGAGAAGCAGCATGGCTGAGTGGAAGGAGCCTGGGCTTTGGAGTCAGAGGTCAGGGGTTCAAATCCCAGCTCTGCCAATTGTCAGCTGTGTGACTTTGGGCAAGTCACTTCACTTCCCTGTGCCTCAGTTCCCTCATCTGTAAAATGGGGATTAAGACTGTGAGCCCCCTGTGGGACAACCTGATCACCTTGTAACCTCCCCAGCACTTAGAACAGTGCTTTGCACATAGTAAGCACTTAATAAATGCCATTATTATTATTATTCTAAGCAGCGGGGAGGTTACAAGGTGATCAGGTTGTCCCACAGGGCGCACATAGTCTTAATCCCCATTTTATAAATGAGGTAACTGAAGCACAGGGAAGTTAAGTGACTTGCCCAAAGTCATACGGCTGACAATTGGCAGAGCTGGGATTTGAACTCACGACCACTGAATCCAAAGCCCGTGCTCATTCCACTGAGCCGTGCTGCTTCTCAAAATAATGATGGCATTTGCTAAGCATTTACTATGTGCAAAGCACTGTTCTAAGCTCTGGGGAGGTTACAAGGTGATCAGATTGTCCCACAGGAGGCACACAGTCTTCATCCCCATTTTACAAATGAGATAACCGAGGCACAGAGAAGTGAAGTGACTAGCCCAAAGTCACACAGCTGACAATTGGTGGAGCAGGATTAGAACCCATGACCTCTGACTCCCAAGCTCGTGTTCTTTCCATTGAGCCATGCTGCTTCACTATTTAGGAACACAGTTGGTCTCTGTGCAAGTGGCGTTCATAAGATTGAAAAATGAAGAAATACTAATCTAACTTGAATTCATGAACTTCTGCTTAAACTGGCTGCTTAAATATCAAATCGACGTCATCTGGAAAATCCTAAGAATTTATGCTGTTGTCGTCAAAACTCACATTCTGAGGCTGATTCAAACAGACCGTGCTTTATCGGATCAAGAAGATTTTCAGCTCAAACTATGGCCCTTATTAGATGGCTTTAGCTCATTAAGTGAAAACCTGTCACTTAGGTGATGAAATAATTGGGGGATTTGTATGGGATTAAGCTTGAAGTAGCCCTGGCTTCCCTCAAGAACACTCCTAATTAATATCTCTGGAAGCCGAGCCACGCAAGGAACACGGTGAAAATTTTATAATCCATATATCTTTGTTAACGCACGTCTCCATTTCCCACAGTCCCTCTTCTCTTTGTTTCATCATCCTAGACAGTTCAACAGAGATAAAAACTAAAAGCCAACTCATAAAATCATCCTTTATTTGTGCTATGGTCATTAAACATGCCCAATAGATATTTAACTTCCTCCAAGAACTGATTGTAAACTGCTGAGATGTGTTGAAAATGCCACCCTTTCAACTGCATCCTATCTATTTCTAAACTCCAGTCTCCCTGTGGTCATGAGCTTGACTAATTGGTCTAACGCTCCAGTCTCCCTGGGCTCATGAATGTGCTAAGCCTCCTGTCTCCATAATAATGATAATAATGATAATAATGATAATAATAACAATGGTATTTGTTAAGCACTATGAGCAGGCACTGTTCTGAGTGCTGGGGCAGATTTAAGATAATTGGGTTGGACACAGTCCCTGACCCACTCGGGGCTCACAGTCTTAATCCCCATTTTACAGATGAGGGAACTGGGGCCCGGAGAAGTCAAGTGACTTGGCCAAGGTCACACAGCAGACAAGTGGCAGAGTTGGGATTAGAACCCATGGCCTCCTGACCCCCAGGCTCGTTTTTTATCCACTAGACCATGATGCTTTTGTGGCTGATTGGTCTAAAACTCCATTCTCCCTGGGGTTATTGGTATGGCTGATTCTTCTAAGGCCCCATTTTCGCGTAGTGTGTGAGTATGAATCCTATCAATGGCAGAGCAGATTTCTCCACCCACTAAATAACTTTGTTAACTCTGGGCCTCAGTTATCTGCTCTGTAAAATAGAGGTCGAGACTGTAAGTGTCACATAGGGCAGGGGCTGTGTCCATCCCAATTTGTATCCACCCCAGCCATTAGTACAGTGCCTGGTACATAGTAAGCACTTAACAAATACCATAATCATTATTAGGATTATTCAAGGATGACAACATTGCGAACATATGGAATTTGCTTGAGTTGGAATGCTTAAAGATTTTTTTTTTTAAATGTGCTTTCAAAACAACAGATTGCTGGTAAGAGAGAAGAAAATAACTCAACTCCTGACCATAGAACAGATGTGCTTTAACAATGTTCATCATATAATTTGCACTAGATTTTAGAGAAACTAATATTGGAACCAAAGAAAACTCAACTCAGAATCTTAGTCTTCGTAGCCGGGGCAGTACAAATCCTCCTACCTTTTTAATAATAATAATAATGATGATAATTGGCATTTGTTAAGCGCTTACTATGTGCAAAGCACTGTTCTAAGCACTGGGGAGGATACAGGGTGATCAGGTTGTCCCATGTGGGGCTCACAGTCTTAATCCCCATTTTACAGATGAGGTAACTGAGGCCCAGAGAAGTTAAGTGACTTGTCCGAGATCACACAGCAGACATGTGGCGGAGTCAGAATACGAATCCATGACCGTGCTCTTTCCACTGAGCCACGCTGCTTCCCTTCTTTTTTAGAACCAACCCTTGTTCTCTTGATCTTGGAATCCAAAACGGCACCTGAAAACCATGTCAGATATCAGGACTCCGGTCTAACAATGAATAAATAAATGAATAATAGTGATATTTGTAAGCATTACTGAGTACCAGGCACTGTTCTAAGCACTGGGGTGGAGACAAGGAAATCGGGTTGGACACAATCCCTGTCCCACATTAGGTAAATGCAGGACAGTTGACAGTGGGATTTCCATTCTGTGAAATCAATCAATCATTTTTATTGAGTGCTTACTTTGTGCAGAGCACTGTGCTAAGCACTTGTTGTTGTCTTATGCTGTCGAGTCGTGTCCAACCCCTAGCAACGCCAAAGCAACCCCTAGCAACGCTCTCCCAGAACACCCAACTTCCATCTGCAGTCATTCTGGTAGTGGATCCACAGAGTTTTCTTGGTAAAAAATCTGGAAGTGGTTTACCACTGTCTCCTTCTGTGCAGTAAATGAGTCCCTGCCCTCAACTCTTTCCCAAGCCTCCATTGCCCAGCACGGGGGAGTTTTAACTTGTAGCAACTGGCCTGCCACTCGCTAGCCACTGGCCAAGCGAGGAATGGAGTGGACAGACCTCTGCTTCACTCTCCCTCCCATAGCTGAAACTGGTAGAGCACTGGAAACGCTTCAGGAGAAACCCTGAGAGGGCACTAAGCACTTACATGATTACAATATAACAGAATTGGCAAACAAGTTCCCTTCCCACAGTTTCGAATAATTGAAGCAAGTTGTAAATCTGTGAAGTTGAGAACTGGTATGGCCTACTGGAAAAGGCACAGACTAGGGAATCAGAGGAACCAGGTTTTCATCCTGGTTCTGCCACTTGTCTGGTTTCTGACCTTGGGCAAGTCCCTTCACTTCATGCGTCAGTTACCAGATTAGCTTGTATGTACTACAGCACATAATAATAATAATAATAATAATAATAATGGCATTTATTAAGCACTTGCTATGTGCAAAGCACTGTTCTAATCGCTGGAGAAGTTACAAGGAGATCAAGTTGTCCCATGGGGGGCTCACAGTCTTCATCCCCATTTTACAGATGAGGTAACTGGGGCACAGTGAAGTGACTTGCCCCAAGTCACACAGCTGACAAGTGGCGGATTCGGGATTTGAACCCATGACCTCTGACTCCCAAGCCCGTGCTCTTTCCACTAAGCCACGCTGCTTCTCGAACCTGGCACAAAGTAATAGCTTAACAAACACCATTAAAAAAAAATCCCAAACACCTCATTTATTTGGCTACCAGCAGTGTCTGGTGTTATTTTGTATTCTGCCTCTTGTAGACTTTGATCTTCTTTAGGACTCTGATCTAAGGAAATAACTCAATTTCCTATTCCCACACATCAGGTTGGGTTTCTCCTTCAGCTGTCTTCCCATTTGCCACACCGAGCCACATTTCTCAAAGTGTTTCTTTTATAGTGCATTTAAAATGTCCTCTCTCTCTCTGCAGTCTTCCATTTCCTCCTGCCTCTGGACCACCTCTATGATGATGATGGCATTTGTTAAGCGCTTACTATATGCAAAGCACTGTTCTAAGCGCTGACCTCTATCTGGACGTCTATCTGGACATCCCACCGACAACTCAAAGTTAACATTCCCAAAACAGTACTCCTTATCTTCCCACCCAAGCCCTGTCCTTCCCGTGACTTCTCTATCACTGTAGAAAACACCATCAGTTGCTCTTTCTCACTACCCTGTAACTTTGGCATTATCCTCATCTCCTCTCATATTCAATCTGTCTCATTAAATCCTGTCAGTTCTACCTTCACAGCATCACCAAAATCTTCCCTTTCCACTCCATCCAAGTGCTATCACATTAATCCAAGCGCTTGTCCTATTCCACTTTGATTACTGCAACAGCCTCCTTACTGACCTCTCTGCCTCTTGTCTCTCCCTATTCAAGTCTGTACTTAACTTTTTCTTCAAAAACATTCAGGCCATTTTTCCCCTCTCCTTAAGAACTTCCAGTGGTGGCCCATTCACCTCTGCCTGAAAAAGAAATGCCTTACCACTGGCTTTAAAGCACTCAATCATCTTTCCCCATCCTACTTTAATTCCCTGATTTCTTACTCCAATCCAGCCCACATAATTTGCTCCTCTAAAGCCAACCTTCTCACTGTCTCTCATTCTCATCTATCTCACCACTGACCTCTCACCCACACCCTCCTCCTGGCCCGGAACTCCCTCCCTCTTCATATCACAAGAGAAGCAGCATGGCTTAGTGGAAAGAGCCCGGGCTTGGGAGTCAGAGGTCATGAGTTCTAATCCCAGCTCTGCTACTTGTCAGCTGTGTGACCTTGGGCAAGTCACTTCACTTCTCTGGGCCTCAGGTACCACATCTGTTAAATGGGGATTAAGATTGGGAGCCCCACTTGGGGCAACCTGATAAGTCCCTTATCTTTCCCAGCACTTAGAACAGTGCTTGGCACATAGTATGCACTTAACAAATACCATCATCATGTGAGCCCCACATGGGACAACCTGATCACCTTGTATTCCCCCCAGTGCTCAGAACAGTGCTTTGCACATAGTAAGCACTTAACAAATGCCATCATTATTATTATTATTATCATCATATCCAACAGATGATCCCTCTCCCCATCTTCAAAGCCCTATTAAAAGCCTATCTCCTCCAAGAGGCCTTATTTCCTCTTCTCCCAATCCCTTCTATGTTGGCCTTGCACTTGGATTGACACTCTTTACTCACCCCTCCCTCAGCCCCACAGCACTTGTGCACGTATCCTGAATTTATTTATTTACGTTGTCTGTCTCCCCCTCTAGATTGTAAGCTCATTGTGGGTGGGAATCATATCTACCAACTCTGTTATATTGTCCTCTTCCATATGCTTAGTGCAGTGCTCTGTGTACACTAAGTACTCGACAAATATGATTGATGAATTGATTGATGGGTTGATAAAATGTTTTCCCCCTCCTCCTCAATATGTCATGAGCCCCAAACTTCAGCTCAACCTTCATTGGCTAAGGATTCTGGTCTCATTCATTCTCCTCATACAACAGCAACGGGTATGAGAAGAGTACTGCTTCAGTTCTGGTGGACCTAACGCAGCCTGCAAACTTGTCATTTGACATTAAAAATGGCACTCTGATGGCTTTGACAAAACTGTGGTAAAAGTTGGTTTCAGTGTCTGTGCAAAGTCCATGACGCAGAGCCACCTGGAAAAGGTCGACATATTTCCAGTTATTGCTTGCTAGCCGGAGCTTCTGAAGTAAGGTCAAAACTTTCTGTCATCGAGCAGCAAGAGAGAAGGCAGAAGGAGGAATTATTGAATAAGTAAGCCTGTCCTAATCAACACCAAATCAGGATTAGTGGGATCTAAATTATTAGGATTTTTGGAAAGAAAATAAATCACTGGACCATCTTGGTTCACAAGGAAGCAGCATGGCCTAGTAGATACAGAAAAGCCCGGGAGTCTGAAGGACGAGGGTTCTAATCCCGGATCTGCCACTTGTCTGTTGTGTGACTTCGGGCAAGTCATTTAACTTCTCTGGTCCTCAGTTACCTCATGTGTAAATGGAGATTAACACTATGAGCCCCATGTGGGCCATGGACCGTGTCCAACATGCTTATCTCATATCTACCCCGGTGCTTAGTATAGTGCCTGGCACATAGTAAGTGCTTAACAAATATTGTAAAACAGAACACATCAAAAAGGTTTTCTCTGGCCTGGACTCCCTCTGGCTTGGAACTTCCTTTCTCTCCAAATCAATCAATCAATCAATCGTATTTATTGAGCGCTTACTGTGTGCAGAGCACTGTACTAAGTGCTTGGGAAGTACAAGTTGGCAACATATAGAGACGGTCCCTACCCAACAGTGGGCTCACAGTCTAGAAGGGGGAGACAGAGAACAAAACAAAACATATTAACAAAATAAAATAAATAGAATAGATATGTACAAGTAAAATAAATAAATAAATAAATAAATAAATAAACAAATAAATAAAAAAATGCACCAGGTCACCCCTCTACCCACCTTCAAAGCTTTGTTAGGCTCACATCTCTTCTGAGAGACATTTCCCGTTTAACCTCCTTTCCCCAACTCCCTCTACTTTCTGCATTATCTATGTACTTGGGCACGAGCTATACACCCCACCCTCAGCCCCACATCTATCTGCATTAATGTCTGTCCCCTCCTCTGCACTAGAAGCTCCATGTAGGCAGGATACTTTAATTCATTCAATCATATTTATTGAGTGCTTACTGTGTGCAGAGCACTGCATTAAGTGCTTGGATATAATATAGCAATAAAGAGAGACAATTCCTGCCCACACTGGGTTTACAGTCTGGGGGGGCAGACAGGCATCAAACAAGGAGGCATCAGTATAAATAAGTAGAATTATAGATATTTACATACATACATAAGTGCTGTGGGGCTGGGAGAAGGGGGGAAGAGCAATGGGAGGGTGTTGAGGTGATGCAGATGGGAGGGAGCGCTGAGGAAAAGGGGGCTTAGTTTGGGAAGGCCTCTTGGAGGACTTCAGTAGCGCTGTGAAAGTGGATGAGGGATTAGTGGATTTGAGGAGGGAATTTGCAGGATTTGAGGGAGGGTACGTGTCTATCAACTCTGTATTGCACTCTCCCAAGCACTTAGTAGAGTTCTCTGCACACAGCAAGCACTCAATAGATTCCATTGATTGTTTCCAAAACTCTATTATCATTATTGCTACTATTACTAATATTATTCAAGCAATAATAATAGTGGAATTTATTAAGTGCTTGGTATATGCCAAGCACTGTACTTAGTGCTGGGGTAGATAGGAAATAATCTGGTCTCACATGGGGATCAGAGTCTAAGTAAAGAGGGGGATCAGGTATGAATCCTTGTTTAGCAGATAAGGGAACTGAGGCATGGAGAGGTGAAGTGATTTGCCCAAGGTCGCACACCAGAAAAGTGGCAGAGGTGGAATTAGAACCCAGATCCTCTGGCCCGCAGACCCGGGCTCTTTCCATTAGTCTGTTTTGCTTCTCCCCCCTCCATCCCCACCGTCTTACCTCCTTCCCTTCCCGACAGCACCTGTGTATATGTATATATGTTTGTACATATTTATTACTCTATTTATTTATTTATTTTACTAGTACATATCTATTCTGTTTATTTTATTTTGTTAATATGTTTGGTTTTGTTCTCTGTCTCCCCCTTCTAGACTGCGAGCCCGCTGTTGGGTAGGGACTGTCTCTATATGTTGCCAACTTGTACTTCCCAAGCGCTTAGTACAGTGCTCTGCACACAGTAAGCGCTCAATAAATACGATTGATTGATTGATTCTCTGCTTGTTTACCACGCTGCTTTAGGGAGTAGCTAGAGGAGCAGTATGGAAGAGCAGTTTGGGAGTCAGAAGATCTGTATTCTAATCCTACCTCTGCTACTTGTCTGCTGTGTGACCTTGGGCAATTCTCTTAACTTCTCTGTGCCTAAGTTTCCTCCTCTGTAAAATGGAGAAAATCCCTGTTCTCCCTCCCGTTTAGACTTGTATCCAATCTGCTTATATTGGTTCTATCCAAACTCTTCCTACTCATTTTTTGGCATGTAGTAAGTGTTCTAAAAATATTGCCAGTCTTATTACTATTATCATTTTAATTATTATTAACTATGGGGCTCTCATTCAAGTTTGCTTTCAACACTGACTCTGCTTTCAATCCTGACTCTGCCAATTGTCAGCTGTGTGACTTTGGGCAAGTCACTTAACTTCTCTGTGCCTCAGTTCCCTTATCTGTAAAATGAGGATTAAGACTGTGAGCCCCCCGTGGGACAACCTGATCTCCTTGTAACCTCCCCAGCGCTTAGTACAGTGCTTTGCACATAGTAAGTGCTTAATGAATGCCATTAAAAAAAACCCAACTCTGTGTCTTTTCCTCTGACCACCTCTGGAGCCAGAAGAAATAACTCTGAACTTCACACTAAGATCTGTCTCCCCAACTACATTGTATGATCGTTGAGGGCAAGAATCCTGTTTACTAACTCTATTGTGTTCTGCCAAACTTTCTTCAGTTTGATTAATAGATTGATTGGCCCATGCTCTGCTGCCCTGCTCTCCAGAAAAAGCTGTCTTGGCAATATTTTTATCGTAACCTCTCCAGTGCTTAGAACAGTGTTTTGCACATAGTAAGTGCTTAATAAATGCCATTATTATTATTATTATTAAAGGATTCTGGTAAATCCAATCTGCATCACTTTTGTGGAGGGATTTATATTCCCAGGTTGGGCTATATTCCCCACAAGCAAAAAAAAAAAAAAAATTACCTTGAGAAACAGGATTCTAGTGAGTCCAGAACACTCCTTTGTGTTGGCAGAGAGGTGGTCAGTCAGTCATATTTATTGACGCTTTACTATGCACTTAACTGAATGCTTAAGAACTTGGAAAGTACAATACAGCAGTAGAGACAATCCCTGCTCACAATGGGCTCACAGTCTAGAGGGGTGTAGACAGACAACAATAAAAGTAAACGGGCATTAATATAAATAATATAATATTATATAATACACACACATAGTGCTATAGGGCAGGGAGGGGGGGAAGAGCGAGTCAGGGTGAGGAGGAAGGGAGTCAGAGCTGAGGAAAAGTGGGGCTTAGTCTGGGATAGATAGGTGCTGGACTCCATAGATCATTTTGCTTGACAGGCTTTAGGTCAGCTGTTTAGCAGCTCTAAAAAAATTCAATCCTTCCTGTCAGATTTCTGATGGATCGCGTTGATGAGCCCCGTAAGCGGAAGAACTGCTGCCTCAGCAGAAAATGAAACAATAAGGAAATGTTGTTTTCCATTTTCTCATCTTTTCCTTTTTGACAGATCAGAATTTCCAATTCTCTCTCTCATTGCAAGGATCTGACAGGTCTGAAGCGTCAGTTTACCTTCAGATCTCATATCGTTCAGTGAATCAGACTCATTTTTAGAGTGCTGACTGTGTGCTGAGCACTGTATTAAACGCTTGGGAGAATATGATACGATAGAGGTGGTAAGTGCAATCCCTGCCCCCTAATGGGCTTACAGTCTAAGAGGGAGGGACAAACCTTAAAAGAAATGACTGTTAGGGGAAATGACAGAGTGTAAGGATATGCAGATTGTAAACCCATTGGGGGCAGGAACATGTCTACCAATTCCGCTGTAATGTGCCCTCCCAAGCCTGTAGTAATACTAATAATAATAATGGCATTTGTTAAGCGCTTACTATGTGCAAAGCACTGTTCTAAGCACTGGGAAGGCTACCAGGTGATCAGGTTGTCCCACGTGGGGCTCACAGTCTTAATCCCCATTTTACAGATGAGGTAACTGAGGTCCAGAGAAGTGAAGTGACTTGCCCAAAGTCGCACAACTGACAAGCGGTGGAGCCGAAATTAGAACCCGTGACCTCTATCTCCCAAGCCTGGGCTCTTTCCATTGAGCCATGCTGCTTCCCAACAGTACCTAATGGACAGAGTACAGGCCTGAGAGCCTGAAGGACCTGGGTTCTAATCCCGGCTCCACCACTTGTCTGCTGTGTGATCTTAGGCAAGTTGCTTTGCTTCTCTGGGCCTCAGTGATCTCATCTTTAAAATGGGGACTAAGACAGTGAGCTCCATATGGGAAGGGGACTGTGTCCAACTCAGTTTGCATGTGTCCACCGCAGTACTTAGTACAATGCCTGGCACACAGTAAGTGTATAGCAACTACTATTATTATTATTATTATTATTATTATCATAGAGTAAGTGCTCAATAAATACTATTGATTGATATGTATATAAGGGCTGTAGGACTTAGGTTGGCTTGAAGACACAGCTTGGCTTAATGGAAAGAGCACAGGCTTGGGAATTGGAGGATGTGGTTTCTAATCCCAGCTCTGCCACTCGTCTGCTGTGTGGCCTTGGGTAAGACACATAACTTCCCTGTGCCTGTTACCTCATCTGTAAATGGGGATTAAAAGTGTGAGCTCCATGTGGGACAACCTGGTTACCCTGTATTCACCCTAGTGCTTAGAACAGTACTTGGCATATAGTAAGTGCTTAACAAATGCCATCATTATTATACTTTCCAAGTGCTTATCAAAGTGCTCTGCGCACAGTAAGCACTCAATAAATGTGATTGAATGAATGAATTATATCAAGGGCATAAGAAGCACAGTTCCAAGAGCAGAATCAACACAGGAGGGAGGGGGGTGGGATTTCCTGTCTCACAAACCCCTGATCTTGGCATTATCCTCGACTCGTCTCTCTCATACAACTCATATATTCAGTCTGTCACTGAATCCTGTCAGTCCTACCTTCACTATACCACTAAAATCTGCTCTATCATCTCCATCTAAACTGCTATCACGTTAATCCAAACCCTATCCTATGTCCCTATCCTTGATCATTATATCAGCCTCGTCGCTGACCACCTGCCTCCTTTCTCTCCCCACTCCAGTCCATACTTCATTCTGTGGTCTGGATCATTTTTCTACAAAACCTTTCAGTCCACATTTCCCCACTCCTTAAGAATCAAAAGGGGGAGGCCCATCCACCTCTGCATTAAACAGAACCTCCTTACAGTAAGCGCTCAATAAATATGATTGATTGATTGATTGATTTGCTTTAAAATCCTCAAGAACCTCCTCACTATTGGCTTTAAAGGCCTCAATCCCCTCGTCCCCTCCTCCCTCACCTCACTACTCTCCTACTATTCATTCAATTGTATTTATTGAGCGCTTACTGTGTGCAAAGCACTGTACTAAGCCCTTGAGAAGTACAAGTTGGCAACATATAGAGACGGCCCCTCCCCCAAAACGGGCTCACAGTCTAGAAGACAACCCAGCCCATACACTTTGCTCCTCTAAAGCTAACTATAATCATAACATCAATAGTAACAATCAATCATATTTATTGAGCGCTTACTGTGTGCAGAGCACTGTACTAAGTGCTTGGGAAGTACAAGTTGGCAACATATAGAGACAGTCCCTAACCAACAGTGGGCTCACAGTCTAAAAGGGGGAGACAGAAAACAAAACCAAACATACTAACAAAATAAAATAAATAGAATAGATATGTACAAGTAAAATAAATAAATAAATAGAGTACTAAATATGTACAAACATATATACATATATACAGGTAATAGTGATATTTACTAAATGCTTACTATGTACCTGGCACTATAATAATCATAGTTATGGTATTTATTAATAATGATGGCATTTGTTCAGCGCTTACTATGTGCCAAGCATTGTTCTAAGCGCTGGGGTGGATACAAGGTGATCAGGTCGTCCCACATGGGGCTCACAGTCTTCATCCCCATTTTACAGATGAGGTAACTGAGGCTCAGAGAATTCATTCATTCATTCGTTCAATCGTATTTATTGAGCACTTACTGTGTGTGGAGCACTGTACTAAGCACTCGGGAAGTACAAGTTTGCAACATATAGAGACGGTCCCTACCCAACAGAGGGCTCACAGTCTAGAAGAGGGAGACAGACAGCAAAACAAAACATATAAACCAAATAAAATAAATAGAATAAATATGTACAAGTAAAATAAATAGAGTAATAAATATGTACAAACATATATACATGTACACAGGTGCTGTGGGGAGGGGAAGGAGGTAAGGTGGGGGAATGGGGAGGGGAAGTAGGGGGAGGGGAGGGGGAGTAGGGGGAAGTTAAGTGACTTGCCCAAGGTCACCCAGCAGACATGTGGGGGAGCTGGGATTAGAACCCATGACCTCTGGTTCCCAAGCCCGGGCTGTTTCCACTGAGCCAAGCATTAAGCACTTATTATGTGCCAGGCACTGTACTAAGCACTGGGGTGGATACAAGATGATCAGGTTGGACATGGTCCCTGTCCCAAGTGGGGCTCATAGTTCTCAATCCCCATTTTACAGATGAGGTAACTGAGGCCCAGAGAGACATGCCCAAGGTCACACAGCAGACAAATGGCAGAGCTGGCACCCATAGAGAAATACTGAGAAGCAGCGTGGCTCAGTGGAAAGATCCCGGGCTTTGGAGTCAGAGGTTATGGGTTCAAATCCCGGCTCCGCCAATTGTCAGCTGTGACTTTGGGCAAGTCACTTTACTTCTCTGAGCCTCAGTTACCTCATCTGTAAAATGGGGAATTAAGACTGTGAGCCCCTCGTGGGACAACTTGATCACCTTTAACCTCCCCAGTGCTTAGAACAGTACTTTGCACATAGTAAGCACTTAATAAATGCCATCATCATCGTTTTCCATTTTCTCATCTTTTCCTTAGAACCCATGACCTTCAGACTCCCATGCCCAAGCTCTGTCCATCACTCCATTCTGCTTCTTGAAGCCCCCCTGCTGTAAAATAGAGCTGGTAGTCATTATCAGAGAAGCAGCGTGGCTCAGTGGAAAGAGCAAGGGCTTTGGAGTTAGAGGTCATGGGTTCAAGTCCCGGCTCTGCCACTTGTCAGCTGTGTGACTTTGGGCAAGTCACTTAACTTCTCTGGGCCTCAGTTACCTCACCTGTAAAATGGGGATTAAGACCGTGAGCCCCATGTGGGACAACCTGATCACCTTGTAACCTCCCCAGTGCTTAGAACTGTGCTTTGCACATATTAAGCACTTAATAAATGCCATCATTATTATTATCCCATTATCCCATTATCATGGCCTCAGTGGAAAGAGCATGGACCTGGAAATCAGAAGACCTGGGTTCTAATCCCAGCTCTGCTACTTGATGGATGTATGACCTTGGGCATGTCACTTAACTTCCCTGGGCCTCAGTTTTCTCCCCTGTGAATTGCAGATTAAATAACCTGGTCACCCTCCCTCGTAGACTGTGAAGCCCGTCTGGGATAGGGACTAAGTCTGATCTGATAATATCGTATCAACTAAAATGCTTAGTACAGTGCCCGGCACACAATAAGCCCTTAATAAATACCAGACAATTTTTCCCACCTCGAAGTGGCTAGATATCTGAAGCAGACACTCAGCGGGTTAGTGTTTGCTGCTTAAATGGCTCATATCCTCAGTTCTCTCTTCCCAGCCATGATCACAGTACTTCCACAGTGCATATTATGTGGCTTCACAGTGCGTTTTGGAAAAAGCATTGGCTATATTTAGACCTACGTAGGAGGTAAAATATAGACCACCTGTCTCTAAGCTCCAAGAGATGTAAAAACCACTCGCTACATTTTTTATTGGCACGTTGATAAAGGAAAATCTTTTTTTTTTGAAATATGTGAATTCATTTTCAGCTCTAACTTGTATTTATTTTAGTTTTGTGAAACCTGTCACCGTCCTCGATGCATCAGAATGATCTATCGCCCTACTTTAAACCATTATTATTGATGATTGATAAGTTTTAAAGTGATGGTGTTTATTAAGTGCTTCATCTGCACTTATATTTGTCAGCACCTTGAATGATATAGCCGAAGATAATAGGCAGTCTCTCCAGGGAAGCCCCTGAATTATTGTCATCACCCAGGCCAATTTTAAAACAAATTGGCTACCCCTAAATTATTGTCATCACCCAGGCCAATTTTAAAACACATTGGCTACTGATAAAATGCTGTGACCAGAAGCTCAATTTATCAAATTCTTTTTGGTAGTGCAGGTCTGATTTCCTTTTGAAGAATTATAAAGGGAAAAAAAAATCAGTAAAACTGCTTGTGTGTCCTCTGAGGAAAAAAAATTCCAAACTGAGCTGTGAACGATCTCTAAGTAACAGACAATGGTCTTAAAATAACTGGGCAGCCATTTACTAAAAAGAAGTCCAGATTTTCCTTAAGAAAGCCATCTCCCGGTGGTAGTTATTGGAATGGTGGCATTTACTGAAGACCTACTGGCTAGAAAATAACATACTGTGTGCTTGGGAGATGAAAGATATCCATGTACTGCCTTCAAGCTTACAATCTAATGGAGGCAATGTGGGAGGGGTAATGTAAGCAGAGATAATAATAATAATAATAATAATAATAATAATAATAATAATAATAATGGTATTTGTTAAGTGCTTACTATGTGCAAAACACTGTTCTAAGTGCTGGGGTAGATTCAAGGTAAGCAGGTTGTCCCTCTTGGGGCTCATGTTTACAATCTAATGGAGGTAATGTGGGAGGGGTAATGTGGGAAGAGATAATAATAATAATATTAATAATGGTATTTGTTAAGCACTTACTATGTGCAAAGCACTGTTGCAACTGCTGGGGTAGATTCAAGATAAGCAGGTTGTCCCACATGGGGCTTACAGTTTTAATCCCCATTTTACAGATAAGGATACTGAGGCTCAGAGAAGTGGCTTGCCCAAGGTCACACAGCAGACAAGTGATGGAACTGGGATTAGAACCCACAACCTCTGACTCCCAACTCCGTGCTCTTGCCACTAAGCCAAGCTGCTTAGTTGCCTTGTCAATATCTCATTACCTGGGTGGCTTGTCAATCAACATTTAATGACTGTTTACTGGGGGCCTAGCACTGCACTAAGCGCCTGGGAAAGTATAATAAATTTAGTAGGTAATGTCCATGCCTTGAAAGAGCATTCATTCATTCATTCATTCATTCATTCATTCAATCGTATTTATTGAGCACTTACTGTGTGCAGAGCACTGTACTAAGCGCTTGGGAAGTCCAAGTTGGCAACATATAGAGACGGTCCCTATCCCACAGCGGGCTCACAGTCTAGAAGGGGGAGACAGACAACAAAACAAAGCATATTAATAAAATAAAATAAATAGAATAAATCAGTACAAGTAAAATAAATAGAGTAATGAATATGTACAAACATATATACATATACACAGGTGCTGTGGGAAGGGGAAGGAGGTAAGGCAGGGGGAAGGAGGGGGAGAGGAAGGAGGGGAATGTCCATGACTTGAAAGAGCATACATTCATTCATTCATTCAATTGTATTTATTGAACACTTACTGTGTGCAAAGCACTGTACTAAGCGCTTGGGAAGTACAAGTTGGCAACATATAGAGACGGTCCCTACCCAACAGCGGGCTCACAGTCTAGAAGTTGGGCTCGCAGTCTAGAACAATCAATAATATACAGTATATGTGAATGTGTATATGTATGTATTTCTATATCTACCTATGTATCTCTATTTCTATATCAATCTCTATACCTATCTATCTACATCAATATGTAGATAGATATGGAGATAGGTAGATAGATCTATAGATACATTAAAACTTAGTATAGTGCACTACACAGAGTAAGCACTCAACAAATACAATTGAATGAATGAATTTAAATGATAAATAATGTACAGTGTGTGTGTGTATATCTATTTATCTCTATATCTATCTACATCTCTATAGATAGATATAGAGATACATAGATATAACTATGTGATGTAGATGTGTGTGTTTGTATATATTTACATAGTGTATGTAATGAACAGTAGAGTTATGAGTTAGTGTGAGTAGACAAGCAAATATAATAATAATAATAATAATAATGGCATTTATTAAGTGCTTACTATGTGCAAAGCACTGTTCTAAGTGCTGGGGAGTTTACAAGGTGATCAAGTTGTCCCACGTGGGGCTCACAATCTTAATCCCCATTTTACAGATGAGGTCACTGAGGTCCAGAGAAGTTGTGACGTTGCCAAAGTCACACAGCTGACAAGTGGCAGAGCCGGGATTTGAACCGATAACCTATGTCTCCAAAACCCGGGCTCTTTCCACTGAGCCACGCTGCTTCCCCAGCTCAGTCATTTGTCTGTTGTGTGACCTTGGGCAAGTCACTTCACTTCTCTGTGCCTCAGTGATCTCATCTGTAAAATGGGGATTGAGACTCTAAGCCCCACAGGGGACAGGGATGGTGTCCAACTCGATTTGCTTTTATCCACCCCTGCGCTTAGTAATAATAATAGTAATAATAATGATGGTATTTGTTAAGCACTTACTGTGTGCCAGGCACTGTACTAAGCGCTTGGGTGGATACGAGCAAATCGAGTTGGACAAAGTCCCTGTCCCCTGTGGGGCTCACAGTCTCAATCCCCATTTTACAGATGAGGTCACTGAGGCCCAGAGAACTGAAATGATTTGCCCAAGGTCACACAACAGACAAGTGGAAGAGCCGGGATTAGAACCCATGACCTAGTACAGTGCCTAGCACGTAGTAAGCACTTAACAAATGCCCCCAACAGATACAAATACAAATCAATTGATCACTGATATTTATTGAGTGCTTACCTGTGTGTAGAAGAACACTGTACTAAGTGTTGTGTGAGCTCAATACAATCGAGTTGGCTGACATTATCCCTGCTCTCGAGGAGGTTACAATCTAATGGTGCAGAAGGGCTGAAATGGTAGTTGAGGGGAAAATAAGTTATATCTGTTGCCGAATTGTACTTTCCAATCGTTTAGTACAGTGCTCTGCATACAGTAAGCACTCAATAAAGAGTGCTTTATAAATAAATAAAGAGAAGCAGCGTGGCTCAGTGGAGAAGAGCACGGGCTTTGGAGTCAGAGGTCATGGGTTCAAACCCCGGCTCCGCCAATTGTCAGCTGTGTGACTTTGGGCAAGTCACTTAACTTCTCTGGGCCTCAGTTACCTCCTCTGTAAAATGGGGATTGAGACTGTGATCCCCACGTGGGACAACCTGATCACCTTGTAACCTCCCCAGCGCTTAGAACAGTGCTTTGCACATAGTAAGCGCTTAATAAATGCCATTAAAATAATAAATAAATAAATAAGATTGAATGAATGAGTGAGTGAATGAACTTGGGGAGAACAGAAATTAATGGAGAAATCACTCCTCAGTGGCCACGGTCATCCCCATTTTGTTTTTGAAGATGTTTCCCCTAGAGGTAATCTCTTTTCTCGGTGCCCTCCACAGCTTTGGGCAAATTGAACTCCAGGTTGCTTGCATTTTTTAAATTCAGCACATTAAGAACCTCTCTTGGAAGGGAACTGCCTGTCTAATACCTTTTCCAGCTTCATGCGCTGACAATTATGGGTTTTATTAGTGTACTCAGAGAAAATATTGTAATTACAAGGCTGTTAGAGAAAGGCTTTCCCCCATTTGCCACATGGAAGAGCGAATGATGTATTTCCAAGTCTTTCAAGTCACAAGAGCAGGTTTTCTGGCTGACTTTGTTAGTCATTTCTATTCACAATCTCTCCCTCCCTCCTTCCTTCCTTCCTTCCTTCTGAAGGAGACAGCGTTTATTCATTTATTCATTCAATCGTATTTATTGAGAGTTTATTTAGAAAAGCAGCGTGGCTCAGTGGAAAGAGTCCAGGCTTTGGAGTCAGAGGTCATGGGTTCAAATCCCAGCTCCACCAACTGTCAGCTGTGTGACTTTGGGCAAGTCACTTAACTTCTCTGGGCCTCAGTGACCTCATCTGTAAAATGGGGATTAAGACTGTGAGCACCCCATGGGACAACCTGATCACCTTGTATCCCCCCCCAGTGCTTAGAACAGTGCTTTGCACATAGTAAGTGCTTAACAAATACCATTATTATTATTATTATTATTAGTGTATGCAGAGCACTGTACTAAGCGTTTGGAAAATACAATTCAGCAATAAAGGGAGACAATCCCTGCCCACACCAGGTTTACAGGAGGCAGCATGGCCTAATGGGAAGAACAAAGGTCTGGGAGATGGAGGACCTGAGTTCGAATACCACCTCTGCCAACCTGACTGCTCTGTGACCTTGGGCAACTCACTTCACTTCTCTATGCCTCAGTTTCCTCAATGGTTAAATGAGGACTCGATATCTCTCTTCCAACCCCCTTAGACTATAATCCCCAAGAGGGACAGGGACTGTGTCTGACCTTATTAGTTTATATCTCCTCCAGCGCTTAGAACAGTGCCCTATACATAGTAAGCACTTAAAACCTACCACAGTCATTTAAAGAGCTGCTGAGTACAGTGCTCTGCACACAGTAAGCGCTCAATAAATGCGATTGATTGATTGATTGCTGAACCATGAAGAGATGATTCTGGGAGAAAGCAGATTCCTGCTGCTTTGGGAAATCTGGTTTTTCAATGGCTTCATTGTTGGTGGGAACAATCGCCCTCCTGTGAAATTGTGTGTTTGATCATTGCTTCTCATTATTTATCAGTCGCTCGTATTTATTGAACTCTTACTGTATGCAGAGCACTGTACTAAGTGCTTAAGAGAGTAGGAAGCAGCGTGGCTCAGTGGAAAGAGCTCGGGCTTTGGAGTCAGAGGTCGCGGGTTCAAATCCCGGCTCTGCCAGCTGTCAGCGGTGTGACTTTGGGCAAGTCACTTCACTTCTCTGGGCCTCAGTGACCTCATCTGGAAAATGGGGATTGAGACTGTGAGCCCCCTGTGGGACAACCTGATCACCCTGTAACCTCCCCAGTGCTTAGAACAGTGCTTTGCCCATAGTAAGTGCTTAATAGATGCCATTATTATTATTATTACTATTACATAAGAGTTGGTAGACATGTTTCCTGCACACACGTTCCCTGAACGCATTCTTGCACACAGTCAGTGGTATTTATCAAACTCTTACTGTATGCAGGGCACTGTACTAAGCGCTTGAGACAGTAGGGTATAAGAGTTGGTAGACACATTGTCCACTCACGGTGAGTTCACAGTCCAGAGAGGGAGATGGACATTGATGTGAATAATCAGTCGATGGTATTTATTGAGCTCTTACTGTATGCAGGGCACTGTACTAAGTGATTGAGAGAGTAGGATATAAGAGTTGGTAGACATATCACCTGCACAAAGTGAGTTTACGGTCTAGAGAGGGAGATGGACATTGATATAAATAATCAGTCGATGGTATTTATTGAGCTCTTACTGTATGCAGGGCACTGTACTAGGCGCTTGAGAGAGTAGGATATGAGTTGGTAGACATATTGTCTGCCCACAGTGAGTTTACAGTCTAGAGAGGGAGATGGACATAGATATAAATAATCAGTCGATGGTATTTATTGAGCTCTTACTGTATGCAGGGCACTGTACTAAGCACTTGAGAGAGTAGGATATGAGTTGGTAGACATATTGCCTGCCCACAGTGAGTTTACAGTCTAGAGAGGGAGATGGACATTGATAGAAATAATCAGTCGATGGTATTTATTGAGATCTTACTGTATGCAGGGCACTGTACTAAGCGCTTGGGAGAGTATGGTACAACAGAGATGGCAGACACGTTCCCTAAACACATCCAGCTCTCTGCCAAAAAGCCGCTAGACTGATTCCTAACTTGACTTTACTCTGTCAACACTTCAGTGCAGTGCTCCGCTCCCAGAAGGGGCTCGATAGATATCACTGATTGATTATATTGATGCTATTGATGCCTGTTCACTTGTTTCAATGTCTGTCTCCCCCATTCTAGACTGTGAGCCCGTTGTGGGCAGGGATTGCCTCTCTTTATCGCTGATTTGTATGTTCCAATTGCTTAGTTCAGAGCTCTGCACCCAGTAAGCGCTCAATAAATGCGATTGCATGAATGAATGATTATATTAAAACAGCGTATTTTCAGGAAGCAGCATGGCATGGTGGCTAGAACACAGGCTTGGGAATCAATCAATCAATCGTATTTATTGAGCGCTTACTGTGTGCGGAGCACTGTACTAAGCGCTTGGGAAGTACAAGTCGGCAACACATAGAGACAGTCCCTACCCAACAGCGGGCTCACAGTCTAGAAGGTCATGGGTTATAATCCTGACTCCGCTTGTCTGTCGTGGGATCTTGGGCAAATCACTTCACTTCTCCGGGCCTCGGTTACTTCATCTGTCAAATGGGGATTGAGAGTGGGACAGGGACTGTGTCACGTCTGATCTGCTTGTAGCTATCCCAGGGCTTAGTACAGTGCTTGACACATAGTAAGTGTTTAACAGATAATAATAATAGTAATGATGGCATTTATTAAGGGCTTGCTATGTGCGAAGCACTGTTCTAAGTGCTGGAGGGGATACAAGGTGATCAGGTTGTTCCACGTGGGGTTCACAGTCAATCCCCATTTTATAGATGAGGGAACTGAGGCACAGAGAAGTTAAGTGACTTTCCCAAAGTCACACAGCTGACAAGTGGCAGAGTTGGGATTAGAACCCATGACCTCTGGCTCCCAAGCCCGTGCTCTTTCCACTGAGCCACGCTGCTTCTCCATCCCCCTCCTCATCATCATCATGAAGGCTACTGAGAAATGAAATGGGATGAGGAGAGTTTTTCCCTTCCGTGGTTATTCTCCCAGAAAGTTTCAGGCGCCAGTCCCTCCACATGATGCTGTTTATTCGGTTAGTCAGTCGGCCAGTCAAACATATTTACTGAGCACTTTCTGTGTGCAGAGCACTGCACTAAGCACGTGGGAGAGCACGATACAACAATATAATGGATGCACATCCTGCCCACAGCAAGTTATCAGTCTAGAGGGGGAGACAGACATCAGTAGAAATGAATAAATGACAGATATGGACATAAGTGCTGCAATAATAAAAATAATGATGGTATTTATTAAGCGCTTACTAGGTGCTGAGCACTGGGGAGGTTACAAAGTGATCAGGTTGTCCCACGGGGGGGCTAACAGTCTTAATCCCCATTTTACAGACGAGGGAACTGAGGCACAGAGAAGTGAAGTGACTCGCCCAAAGTCACACAGCTGGCAATAAGGCTTTGAAGTGGAGTGAGCATCAGCAGCTGTTTGAATGCCATCCTGTATATATGTATATACCTGTATATATGTTTGTACATATTTATTACTCTATTTTACTTGTACATATCTATTCTATTTTATTTTGTTAATATGTTTTGTTTTGTTCTCTGTCTCCCCCTTCTAGACTGTGAGCCCACTGTTGGGTAGGGACTGTCTCTATATGTTACCAACTTGGACTTCCCAAGCGCTTAGTACAGTGCTCTGCACACAGTAAGCACTCAATAAATATAATTGATTGATTGATTGATTCAGAGTCATTTTCTGTCAGATATGAGGAGGGAGGGATTCCAGAAAGGGGCAGGATGTGGGCGAGTGGTCGGCGGTGAGATCGAGGTGCGGTGAGAAGGTTGGCATCAGAGGATTGAAGTGATTGGGTTGGAGTGGGCAAGGAGATTGAGGGTTTTAGGTTGATATGTCTCAAGCCTGGGATTCAGAGGACCTGAGTTCTAATCCCTGCCCTGCCACTTGTCTGCTGTGTGACCCTGGGCAAGTCACTTCACTTCTCTCTCAGTTCCTTCATCTCTAAAATGGGAATTCAAACTGAGAGTCCCGTGTATGACGTGGACTGTGTCCAATCTGAGTAGCTTGTATCTACCTCAGCGCTTAGTACAGTGCCTGGCACATAGTAAGCACTTAACAAATGCCTTAAAATAATTATTGATCACTTTGTGGGTAGCATTGTACTGAGCACTTTGTAAGTACAATACAACAGATTTGGTAGTCTTCTAGACAGTCTTCTAGACTGTGAGCCCGCTGTTGGGTAGGGACCATCTCTATATGTTGCCAACTTGTACTTCCCAAGAGCCTAGTACAGTGCTCTGCACGCAGTAAGTGCTCAATAAATACGATTGAATGAATTTGGTAGACACATTCACTGCCCACAAGAGGCTTTTAATCTAGAGAGGAGCTCCCAGACTAGAGAGCAATTTCGAGTCATGTGGACCATTCTCTTCTTGAATTTTTTTATGACGGGTCTTGAGTTGATTGCTAGAGAAGAATCATCTAGCGCTTAATTCAGGGCCTGATACGTAGTAAGCACTTAACAAATACCATCATTATTATTACCTTTTTTTAAAAAAATGGTATTTGTTAAATGCTCACTATGTGCCAGGCACTGTACTAAGCGCTGGAGTGGATACAAGCAAATCAATTTGGACAGATCCCAAAGGCCTGGGTTGGGTCTTCTAACTCTATGGTCCTCAGTCTATTAAACTGAACTACATATTGAGCACCTACTGTGTACTGAGCATTATACTAAGCACTTAGAGCACAATGGATTTAGAACACATAATCCATGCCTCCAAAGAGTTTATAATAATAATATAATATATCATCATCATCAATCGTATTTATTGATCGCTTACTATGTGCAGAGCACTGTACTAAGCGCTTGGGAAGTACAAATTGCCAACATATAGAGACAGTCCCTACCCAACAGTGGGCTCACAGTCTAAAAGGGGGATTATAATAATAATAATAGTATGTGTTAAGCGCTTACTATGTGCCAAGCACTGTTCTAAGCTCTGGGGTAGATACAAGATAATCAGAACAGGAACTGGGGTTTATAGTCTTAATCCCCATTTTACAGATGAGGGAACTGAGGCATGGAAAGGAAAAATGGCTCGCCCAAGGTCACACAGCGGACAAGTGGCAGAGCCGGGATTAAAACCCATGTCCTTTGGCTCCGAAGCCCAGGCGCTTGCCTCTAATAATAATAATAATAATGGCATTTATTAAGCGCTTACTATGTGCAAAGCACTGTTCTAAGCACTGGGGAGGTTATGAGGTGGTCAGGTTGTCCTATGGGGGGCTCACAGTCTTAATCCCCATTTTACAGATAAGGTAACTGAGGCACAGAGAAGTTAAGTGACTTGCCCAAGTCACACAGCTGACAACTGGCGGAGCCGGGATTTGAACCCATGAACTCTGACTCCAAAGCCCGGGCTCTTTCCACTGAGCCACATTGCTTCTCTATGCCACACTGCTTCTCTTACAGCCTAGCTCACTCCTCCCAAGTGTTTAGCACAGTGCTTGACACACTGTAGTTACTCTGTATATACTATAGCTTGGTTTTATTTTCTCCTTTGTCAATGTATTAAACAGCTCTAACTTTGAATAGGATTTTTATGGCATTTGTTAAGTGCTTACTATGTGTTAAACACTGTTCTAAGTGTTGGGGTACTGACAAGTTAACTAGGTTGGTTACAGTTCCTGTCCATGTGGGGCTCACAATCTAAGGAGGAGGAAGAATGGCTTTCCCCATTTTCCAGTTGAGGAAACTGAGGCATGGAGAAGGAAAGTGACTTGCCCAAGGTCACACTGCAAGCAATTGGCAGAGCTGGAATTAGAACCCAGGTCCTTCTGAGCCCCAGGCCTGTTCTCTATTCACTGGGCCACGCCGTTTCTCTGATTCACAACTTTGCTTTCATTAGACTCTTTTTACCTTTCAATCGTGACGCCTCCCCATTTTTACTGATTTTTTTCCAGTTCTGTATTTACTTTCCTAACGAACAATTGTAAGAAGGGATTGGGGATGTGAGCTCTTAGTTCTGGGAGAGAGCAGGAGGTCCAGAGCCTATGTATTTATCCTTAAGACCTTAGCACATTATGTTTTTCAAAATACATAATCATCATTTACTTTATGCTTCTTAAGTAGCCTTTAAAATTGGCCCTTAGTAGTCTCTCTCCTTCTCTGGAATGATTCAGCAGGGAAATGAGCAAGGCTCGTTCAGACTGCGGGTGGTCTGAAATTTTTAGAATCAAATATGTGTGTTTTGGGTTTTTTTTTTTTCTGTGCCTGGCCAAAAAAAAATGCCATTAGGTTCATCTAGCAATTATATTTAGTGGAAGAGAGGGATAGATTGGACATATTCAGTGAGGGATTTCAGTGGATCAAAGGCTGATATTCAGCTGGAGGATAGGTTAAGAACATCTCAGGGTGGTGCTGGTCACATTAGCTTTCTGCTCCGCTGTATTAGGCCTGTATATCAGCTAATTCAAAAAACCCAAGAATCCCTCCTCCTACTTCTATTAAAAATTGTTCCTTCATTTATAAAGCTTGAAAAGCAGCATGACCTAGTGAAAAGAGCACAAGGCTGTGAGTCAGAGAACCTGGTTTTCTAATCTCAGCTCTGCTACTTGTCTGCTGGGTAACCTTGGGCAAGTCATTGAAGCAGTGAGGCTCAGTGGAAAGAGCCCGGGCTTTGGAGTCAGAGGTCATGGGTTCGAATCCCGGATCCACCACAAGTCTGCTGTGTGACCTTGGGCAAGTCACTTAACTTCTCTGAGCCTCAGCTCCCTCAGCTGTAAAAATGGGGATTAAGATTGTGAGCCCCACGTGGGACAACTTGATCACCTTGTATCCCCCCCCAGCACTTAGAACAGTGCTTTGCACATAGTAAGCACTTAAATGCCATCATTATTATTATTATTATTATGTGGGACAACCTGATCGCCTTGTATCCCTCCAGTGCTTAGAACAGTGCTTTGCACATAGTAAGGGCTTAACAAATACCATCATTATCATTATTATTTCATTTCCCTGTGTTTCAGCTTCCTCATCTGTAAAATGGGGATTAAATCATCCTCCCTCCTACATAGACTGCAAGTCCCATGGGGGACAGAGATTTTATAGTAATAATAAGTATGGTATTTGTTAAGAACTTACTCTGTGCCAAGCACTGTTCTAAGCGCAGGGGTAGATGTGAGGTCACCAGGTTGTCCCACGTGGGGCTCACGGTCTCAATCCCTATTTTACAGATGAGGTAACTGAGGCCCAGAGAAGTTAAGGGACTTGCCCAAGGTCACTCAGCTGACAAGTGGCAGATTAGAAACCACCACCTCTGATGCCTAAGACCATGCTCTTGCTACTAGGGCATGCTGCTTCTCTAACTTTAACCTGATAACTAGTATCTACCCCCAAGTTTAGAACACTGTATGATGCATAGGCATAGTAATAATAATCATAATAATGATGGCATTTATTAAGTGCTTACTATGTGCAAAGCACTGTTCTAAGCACTGGGGAGGTTATAAGATGATCAGGTTGTCCCACAGTCTTAATCCCCGTTTTACAGATGAGGTAACTGAGGCACAGAGAAGTTAAGCGACTTGCCGAAAGTCACACAGCTGACAACTGGCGGAGCTGGCACTTGAACCCATGACCTCTGACTCCAAAGCCCGTGCTCTTTCCATTGAGCCACGCTGCTTCTCTAGTAAACACTTAATACCATTTAAAAAGAAAAAAAAGCTTCTCATGCTGGGTAAAATGCTCTTGTGATTTCAAAAAAACAGCGTTATTCAGGAAGGGGTGAAGATTTGTTTTCAGATATAAAAACCATTGAAATGCTAGTGCCTTCTGAAAACTTGGGGTGTGGGCCGCCCTCTGACTGCCCGAGGTTATTGGGTTATACACCTTCATCTTAATAATAATTGTGCTATTTGTTAAACACTTACCAAGTTCCAAGCACTGAATGGAGCCTGGAGGTAGTTGGGAGATTACCGGGTCATACACAGCCCTTGTCCCACATGGAGCTCACAGATCAAAGGGGAGGAAAAAAAGATATTTATTCCCCGTCTTATAGATGAGAAAATGGACACAGAGAGCTCACATGGAGCTCACAGACCAAAGGGGAGGAAAAACAGATATTTATTCCCCATCTTATAGATGAGAAAATGGACACAGAGAGATGGGGAAACTAAGATTAAAATCTAGGTCCCCTAATTCTCAGACTGGTGCTCTGACCATTAGGCAACACCGCTTCTCAGTCGGCTGGTTTGGCTGGCTCCTCTAACTTTTCTGGGACTTTGCTCGGTACAACTTTCCCAGGAGGCTCCTGATTTTTGGGAGGAGGTTAAAAAGAGGCTGGAAAACGCCCCTTCAACAAACAGAGAGAGGGTGAGGGATCCTAGATTTTTTTTTTTCAAATGGAGGTTTTGATCTTTTCAAATCAACCAGGAGAAGTGAAAAAGCTTCCCAGGGTTGGCTGCAGGTTTCATTGTGTTTCTGTTTCAAGAGAACATACTGTTCTTCATTTTGCTAGTTCAGGAGCACATAGAGACTGTGAAATGATTCCTGCTCAGAGTAAAAACTTTCTGAGGATCAGAAGAGACACATTTCACTTGGTCTTTGCTGGAGTGAGTTGGTTTTATTTCCGAAGGGGCTGACACATTCAAGAAGTCCAGAATGAATCCATCAATCAATTGCTATTGAGGGTTTGCTCTGGGCAGGGCACTGTACTAAGCGGCATGGAGCGGTGCGCTCTCCCACAGGCCTGGGAGTGAGAAAGTCACGGGTTCTAATCACGACTCTGCCATTTGTCCGCTGTTTAACTTTGGGCAAGTTGCTTCTTCTCTGGGGTTCAATTACCTCATCTATAAAATGGGGATTGAGACTGTGAGCCCCAGATGGGACAAGGACCATGTCCAACCTGATTTACCTTTATCCATCCCAGTGCTTAGTACAGTGCCTGGCACAGAGCATGCTCTTAACAAATACCACCATTATTGTTATTATGATTATGATGATTATGATTATTATTAATAATTATTAGCAGGTGTACAACGGAGCACATAGGGAATCCCTACCCCCAGAGATCTTACAATCTAGCGGGGGAGATGGACACTAAAATAGACTACAAGAAGGGGATGTAATGGTCAATAAGGAGATGGACTTAAGGAGTAGCATTGCTTAGTGGAAAGAGCACAGGGCTCGGAGTCAG